>NC_081557.1:226314346-226650585 GCF_022355385.1 Mustela nigripes | reverse complement strand
ATGTTACAGACTTCTTTTCCTGGGCTGCTTTCAGGATTTTCTCTTTGTCACTGAGACTTGTAAATTTTACTATTAGGTGACGGGGTGTGGGCCTATTCTTATTGATTTTGAGGGGCGTTCTCTGAACCTCCTGAATTTTCATGCTCGTTCTCTTTGCCATATTGGGGAAATTCTCCCCAATAATTCTCCCAGTATACCTTATGCTCCCCTCTCTCTTTCTTCTTCTTCTGGAATCCCAATTATTCTAAATTGTTTCGTCTTATGGTGTCACTTATCTCTCAAATTCTCCCCTCGTGGTCCAGTAGCTGTTTGTCCCTCTTTTGCTCAGCTTCTTTATTCTCTGTCATTTGGTCTTCTATATCACTAATTCTTTCTTCTGCCTCATTTATCCTAGCAGTGAGAGCCTCCATTTTTGATTGCACCTCATTAATAGCTTTTTTGATTTCAACTTGTTTAGATTTTAGTTCTTTTATTTCTCCAGAATGGGCTTTTATATCTCTCGAGAGGGTTTCTCTCATATCTTCCATGCCTTTTTCGAGCCCGGCTAGAACCTTGAGAATTAATCTCTAACTTTTTTATTTGCATTCTGATGTGCTTTTCTGAATGGAAGAAACATAATAGAGGAACAGCTAGAATGCTAGAAGTTGCATATATTTATATATCAGATCAGAAAAATATTTGCTGATGGACACACACACACAAACCTGCATAAAATCATATAGACATCTTTCCTACTCCTTTATTTTAGATGTTAATACCTATTGAGGGCATTGTATCATTATTTACTCCAGCACAGTTTCTCTGATATTTATGCATATATCACCTACCTGGGACTTTTATCAATTCTCAATAAACTTCAGTATATTTAATTAGGTTGAATGTCAGGTTGTAATAAAACAAAATCTATAATTAAATATCCAAAACCCCACTGTATGTCAATATGATTTCATTTAAATATTTATAAATATATATACATGTATGGATAATATAATTATAATTTAAATAATTATAATACATAATTATAATTTGTAAAAAAATCTTAATGGTCTCATTTTTTTAAAGATTTATATATATATTTATTTATTTGAGAGAAAGCGCACACAAGCCAGGGGAGCGGAAGCCAGATGAAGAGGGAGAAGCAGGCTTTCTGAGTGGAGAGCCCAACATGGGGCTCAATGCCAGGACCCTGGGATCATGACCTGAGCAGAAGACAGACACTTAACCAACTGAGCCACCAGGAGCCCCAATGGTCAACTTTTTTTAATGTTCTTTGATAGGCTCTGGGATTGTGCTCATATTGCTCGTATTCTAATTGAGAAGATAAGTTTCTATTTCAGGACAGTGTGAAAAACAGAACAGAAAGAAATCAATAAACAGAGTTAACCCAGCAATGAGAATGATTAGTTGCAGAGATCACAGCAATGAAATTGGGGTGAATTTTCATGTGTAAACAGTAATTTCTTGTGTAGTTAGAAACTACAATAACAATAATAAACAGATTTTATGATTTGTTATACTTCACAATGAAAGTAGTATTACATGATGGATTTTACTAACTTTTCCTATAGGTCATTAAATTTTTGGATAATCTTTAAAAAGCTAACAAATAATCCCTGAGAAATTCCACAAATATCTATGAATTTGAAGTTATGCACTCATGTTATAGACAGGCTGATGTCCATGCAGGATACCCTCCCCTGTGCTGGAGTTCTGGGCATATAAAGTGGTTGGTGGGAAGAGAGTAAATGAAATAGAAAACAGTAGGGTTTTCTTGATTTTCATACATATTGATCTCTCCTTCTTCCCATGGAACTTAATAAAATTTATTAAATAAAACTTCATACTCAGATTATTCTCTTTTCTACCACAGTTTAGCTGCCTCTAAAAGGTTATTTCAAACATTCCAACTCAATTTATGTTGTTTCTCTGCATGAAGACCTGTACAAGCTCCACTATAACTCTGGAATTAGATCTGAACTTAAGAACATGGTGTAGGAACTATTTACAACCTGATTCTTACATTATTTTCTGCTCTTTCCAACTAGCCTGTGTTATGGTCACATTAAACTTGAAATTCCTTCACATATGTGCCTTATCTTCTAATGCTTAATCCTATGGTTAAATTCATGCTTTTTCAAATGATGGTGGTCACTATGCCCAGAATGTTCTTTCTTTCTTCCCTCCTTTTTTCCTTTCTTCCTTCATACCTGGAATGTTCTGATCATCTTCTTCTTCTTTTTTTTTTTTTTTTTTCATAACTTTCTTTGTTGTTCCTTTTAAAAATTTCTGTTTTGGAGCACCTGGGTGGCTCAGTTGGTTGAGTGAACCACTCTTGGTTTCAGCTCAGGTCATGATCTCAGAGTCATGGGATTAAACCCCACGTCAGGCTCTGCCCTAAGTGTCAAGTCTGCTGGGTATTCTCTCCTTCACCCTCTTCCCCAAACCGCTCAGATAAATAAATAAATCTTAAAACAAATAAATACAGCAAAATTTGTTTTGGATATTTCTATTGGCCTATCTTCAAGATCATCAATTCTTTCCCTGGTCTTACTTACTGTATCTACTGCTGCATTCTTCATGTTTCTTACAATGGTATTGTCTTCTAGCATTTCCTTTTGACTCTCAGAATTTTTCTCTGCTTACCCATCTCTTTTGCCTGTTGTGTACATCTTTCATTTGAGACCTTAACATAGTAACCATAGTTATTTTACAACCCCTGTCTGATAATCTCAGTATCTGCATCATATGTGAGTCTGGCATGGATCACTGCTTTGTCCCTTCCGACTGCATCATCCAGTACTTCTTACTTTTCATACACACAAATTCCTCCTTAAGAGAATGTGTTGCTCTTCTTGTTTATTGATATAAGATGTGCCTTTTTACATAATATGGTAATAGACAATGACTACCCAAGTGAGAACAAGTAACAGCTTCTTATTCTGAGTTCGGAGGGGAGCTAGTTCCCATGGCTTCCATTTGGCTGACTCAGAGGCAGGCAGGAGTGTGAAATCTTCATGATGAAAAAGAAAATGTTTCAACTGAGTTCTGATTGGAGGTTGATGGCATGGGGAAAATGGAGACGGATAATACTAGAGACATCCTATGTGATTAGTTTGAAGAACATACCTGAATCTCCATGTTTGGTCCTGGACTGGAAGTAGGGGCAAAAATGAGGGAAGCTGGCAGTTGATGGCCAAGACCTGACCACTTGGGGTCAATTGTTACAGAAGTTTTAGTTTTGCTTCCTGAGCTGGTTGCTGCAAAGTTTATAGGTCAGAGTTCTATTTATACAAATGTTCTAGTCTCTGTCCATTTGTATATTTGGTCTTTCAGTGAACATTACCCACTTCTTGAGGACAAGGTTTTATTATTTCCTAGTGACTAGTTCATAATCAGAACAGAGTTGATACACATCCAATATGAATTAGTATGCATTTATTAATAAATTAATACTTAACTTTATTGTCACAATAACTTTGAAAGGTTGCCAAGGTTAATACTAATATCTCAACTTGTTTTAGGTAAAAAAATAGGGATCTAGAAAATTATGTTTGGTATTAAATTATATGGGTATAAATGCTAAAACAGAACTATAAGCAAATTTTTCTGATTCAGTTTTAATTATATCAGTTTTAATTATATCAGTTTTAATTATATATCAGTTTTAATTATAAAAAGTATTTGATTATTCACATTTAAATATTTAAGTATTAATATAAAATACTATTATATATTATTCTTGAACTCAATCTTTTCCAGTCTACTTTTTATTTAGACTTTTATTAAGGGAACTGCTACATATTGCATAGTGAAATTCCATAAAGTAATCTACTTCTAATCTGAAACATGTCTTTCTTTTTCATTTTGTTTTTGGGTGTTTGTTTGTTTGTTTAGTCTTTCTTTTTTTATTATATGTATATCATGCCTTCTCCTCCTCCATTTTCATTTCTTCCTGTCCTTATTTATATTCCCAAATGCATCTTTCCAGATTCCTCCACTGATATAAAGATGTGATAGGTTAAGAAAAGCTTTAAGCATGATAAACTTAAAAGGAACATTAACAACAATCACACACACACAACACACACTAGTTAAGACCACATCGGCTTTACTATTAGCTCCTTAGTCTCCTCTGTTCACTCCATGCTTTATTAAAATGGGACTGATGTAAAGTTGTTGAGCATATTTATTTATCTGTAGTATAGCCATGACTTAAAACACTGCAAGTGCTTCTCTTTTATTAACTGAATTTGTAGAAGATGTCCCAGGAGAGAAGAGATTGTAATACTAAGAGCAAATACAGACCAACAAATTCTCATATCGATTGATTTATTTTTCAGATCTGTAAAAATCACCCATTCTGTGGAGCCCGAGGGGCAAGCAAGTGATATAAAACTCAAACATTTTGAGCCAAAACAAATAAAAACCAGCCTTGCAGCTTCATTTCATTCAAAAAGCTTCCTTTATGAATTAGAGAAAGCTGATCTAGAAGAAAGCTTGTGTTCTACTCCCAGAGGTTAAATGACATTAAATTTCAACAAATAGAAGAAACGACAAGGCCTGAGGACTGTCCTTGATCAAATACCCAATATCCATTCCATTTATTGTAAACGGGTAAATTCTGATTAATCCTAGATGGATTGAAAGCAGAAAGAAATGTGAATATGCAATTCATGCTGAAAAAAACTGCTCCTGTAGGCACACTCAGGAAACACAAAGGGTATTTTTTTTTTTCAGTAGGCTCAATATTAGTTATGGGAAAGCAGACAAATATGCATGTGGATAAGCAACAGATAGAATATCTGAGAACACCTGTTTTCTTTTCAAAAGGCTGAAACTTTGAGGATAACAAGTTCTCATCAATTTGGGGGATTTTTGAGGGAATATTTGTCCCTAGATAATCACAAAACCCAACAGTAATTGAGTCTACTACTCCTGGCAAAAGAATCTAATTGATTTTCCTCAGTCTGCCCTCCTTTCAGATTGAAAATGAGGAATGTGTGACACTTGAGATTTTTTTTTTTTTTTAAGATTTTATTTATTTGGCAGAGAGAGAGAGAACACAACTTGGCAGAGAGGCAGGCAGAGGGAGAGGGGGAAGCAGGTTCTCCACTGAGCAGAGAGCCCAAAGCGGGGCTCGATCCCAGGACCCTGAGATCATGACCTGAGCCAAAGACAGAGGCTTAACCCACTGAGCCACCCAGGCACCTCAGTGACACTTGGAATCTTAATGGCAAAAACAAACAAACAACAACCACAACAAAAACTCCAAAAGTTTAGTACATAAAAATCAAAAAACAGATACAAAAAGTACAAGAGAGATTCAAATGTTGAAATAACAAGACTGTAAATCTATATAATAATGGCAACAATATGAAGTCTTTAAAACTATTAGTAGGTGCCAAACATTATTCTGAGCATTTTAAATGAAATATCATTATTCTTCCCATTTACAGATGAAGAAATTGAGGCTTCAAATTACTGAGGCTCATACATGTCATGCTATAATGATTAGAGACCATGGATGAGCCATAGTAAAGAGAGAGGTGAGGTTCTAGAATAAGGCAATTTTATAATAAAAGACAGAGGAAAGTGAGATAAGACTGCAACCAATCTGGAAACAGACTGTATGAACTTAAAAGGCTATTAGCTACTAGATAGAAAATGAGAACAAAAAAAATATATTGTTCAATAAGGTTTTTTTTTTTTTTTTTCACTGACATCGTTTTGCATACATCACCATTTGAAAATAAGATCAGGGTCATGGTTGAAGAAGTCCATTTCATTTGTATGAGTTTCTTAAAAACATAAAAACAATTACATGGGCACATGGGAGTCAGAACACCTGCCCTTTTTATTTTCATGGAAAATGACAATAAAATATCTTTGCTAATTTCGTCTAATAGTAGACTGGTCCCAAACTCAGCAGACATTCTAAATTTCTTTTTATCCAGTGCGAAATGGTTCCAAGTACTTTTTATATATAGTACTTGTTATATATACTTGAAGCCAAAGAGACTAGATAAAGATGTCATGTAAATTTTCAAATAATAATTTCTAAGGAACATTTGAAAAGATAGTGCTTTATTATTTCTGTTCCAGATCTAGTGTAGACACTTATTAGCTCTTTGAATGTGAACAAGATATGTGATCTGTTGGAGACTTACTTTTTTTAGTACAAAATGAAGATGAGAATGCTTCCTATTATATGAGGGTGGTTTTAGTATTTAGTGATATTAAGCAAGTTAAAGACTCTTACATATTTTAAAGAATCGATGTACAGTAGTTATCATTATCATATTGAACATCCTCAGTGATTTTATTAACCAGCCTTCAATACTTTCTGGAAGCCTCTAAAAATCAATGTCATCATTTAAAGAAAGAAGATAGAAAAAAAGAAGACACACTAAAAAAAAAAAAAAAAAAAAAAAAACCCTGTTGAATATTCCTATTTAGCCAAAAATTCTATATATTAAAAAGCAAAAACAAAACAAACAAACAAAAAACAATAGTTTGCTTTGTTAGAACTGAAAGGCAGTTGGTCACATGCAGGTTTTTCAAGATGATACAGTTGGGAAGTCCTTGTAAAGTGTGCTGCACCATGAGTGAAAAATTATTTCTGGAGAACAAAACTGACAAAACTGACAAAATAAAAGAGGTGGAAATTTATAAAGAGATAGAGTGAAGTAAGAAATTGGTAAACATAAGGTAAATATTGACTCAATATTTATATAGAAGAAAGAGAAATGCAGAAAGTTTATCCAAAGTCTCCTTGTAATGATTATTGCTTTAATTCTGAAAAACATTTTATTGTATAAAAGTCCGCAACTGGGATGAATTTGAAATATTAGCCAGCTTGTGCTCTGGAACTAAAATCCAATTTTTGCTCAAGGTCTAGTCTTCTATTCAGTCATTGGTGAATAAAGGCGCAGAACATTTTCAGTTACAAAGAAGCAAGCATCCTTCTCCACCTCATAGATTTTTTAGTTAACATTTGATGCTCAATGATTATGCTTTGTAGAAGAGTTAGCTGGAAGTTGAAAAGTTATTGAAAAAGTTAAGTTTTCTTTTTTCCCCCTCTGGCAACTGTAGTCAGCCAGGAAAAAAATTAAAATGTTGATTTAGAATTAGAGCAAAAGTCGATGTTGATATTAAATTAGTGTTTTCAAGATGAGTGAAATTTTTTTGGCTAAAACTTGAGCAATGAAATTATGTTGACCTTCATTGAGAAGAAATATTGAGTCCAAACTCTCTAAATGTTAACTTTTGAACCAAATTAGTGTTTGGAATGATTATAATAATTTGATGTTTCTGCTAATAGTTTTTGTATAACAGCAGCATATTTGACCTTTTTAAAATGTCAGAAATAATATTTAATATTAATATGCTGTTCAGCCACTTTAAACACTCAGGTAATATTTAATTTTAAAAATAATAATCTTGATATTTGTGCTCAAAATGTCATCATATATTGCTTGAAGGATGATTCAATATCTCTCTAAAATTGATGAATTCAAATATTTCTTCCACAAAATAGTTTAGGAATTGGAATGGATAAAAGTAATTTATTTTACAGAAATCAAGTAGACTTTATTCAACATAACATGAAGTCCAATGAAACCCAGTTACATTAAAGTCATTTTCATTGTGGGACTAGCAGTTTAGAGAATGAATTAGATTAGGAATAAAAGCCTATGTCTTCATGTTGACGTCAGAGCACCTAAGTAAAAATTGCAGGGAAACACTGTAACAATGAAACTTAGGAGTATCATCATTTTGTCTTTGTATAAATGGTATATTTTCTGAGCTCAGATTCCTTAGGTTAGAGTCTCTTCTTTTACTAGTTATTACTGAAAACTGAAATTGTCCATTTATACCTGGAATGGATTAGAATATTTCCCACGGGTCCTCCTTGAATTTTTTAATTCATTCATTCAATCATTTACTACATGAATTCTTATAAGATTAAGATAATATTCTTACAAGATTAAGATCTTCACGAGTCTTAAGAGCAAACACTTTTTTTAAAAAGATTTTATTTATTTGAGAGAGAGAGAGGGTTAGCATGAGATGTGGGGGAGGGTCAGTGGGAGAAGCAGACATCCTGCTGAGCAGGGACCAGAATGTGGGATGCACTCCCTGGACTCCAAGATCATGACCTGACCCGAAGGCTGATGCTCAACCAAGCCACTCAGGCACCCCAAAAGTTAACAGTTTTCTTAGCAATTTTCTATATACATAAAGCAGTGTTAACTATACTCAGTATGTTGTACATTTTATTTCTAATATTTATGGATCTTGTAACTGGTAGTCTGTACCTTTTGTTCACCTTTGTCCAATTTCCCCTTCTACTACTTCCAGTAATAATCACATAAATTTGATCTCTTTTTCTATGAGGGTTTTTTTTTAATATCCTACATATAAATAACATCATACAACATTTACTTTTCTCTGTCTGACTTTTATTTCACACAGTAACAATGCCATCAAGTTCCATCCATGTTGTCACAGATAGTAGAATTTCCTCATTTTTTGTGACTAAATAATAGCCCATATATACAGATGGTTTGACTTATATTGTTTTGACTTTGTGATGGAGTAAAAATAACATACAGCCAATAAAACCATACTTCAAATTTTGAACTGTGATCTTTTCTTTGGCTAGTGATATAAGGTATAATTCTCTCAACAATCTTTCATAATGCTGAACAGTAGTAGCCAACCACCATGACCACAAAAGTAAACAACCAATACACTTAAAAGCCATTCTGTTCCATAAGTGACTCTTAATCTCACAAAACAAACTGAGGGTTGCTGGGGAGAGGGGGTTTGGGAGAAGGGGGTGGTATTATGGACATTGGGGAGGGTATGTGTTTTGGTGAGTGCTGTGAATTGTGTAAACCTGGTGATTCACAGACCTGTACCCCTGGGGATAAAAATATATGTTTATAAAAAATAAAAAATTATATTAAAAAAAAAGCCATTCTGTTCACTTTCATGAAGCATTCTGCATATGAGGTATCCAAGACTTTATTATAAAATAAGCTTTTATTTTCAATGATTTTGTCCAACTGTAGGCTGATATAAGCGTTTTGGGCACACTTAAGGTAGATTAGGCTAAGCTATGATATCTGGTAGGTTAGACATATTAAATGAATTTTCTACTAATGGTATTTTTAACTTATCATGTGTTTATCAGGACATAACCACATTGTAAGTTGAGGAAAATCTATATCTGCATATACCACTTTATGCATTTACCCATCAAAGGACATTTAGGTTGTTGTAATGTCCTGTTTACAGTAAATAATGCTACTATGAGCATACAAGTGCAGATATCTTTTCCACTTAGTATTTTCATTACCTATGGACATATTTCTACAAGTGAAATTGCTGGATCATATGGTAGTTCTTTTTTTAATTTTTCGAGGATCCTTCAGACTGTTTTCCATAGTGGCTACACACATTTTCAATCCCACCAATAGTGCACGAAGTTTTCCTTTTCTCCACATCCGCACCAGCATTTGTTATCTCATCTTTTTGATGATGTCCATTCTAATAGGCATAAGATGATATCTCATTGAGATTTTAAATTGCATTTCCCTAATAACTAGTAATAGTGAACATCTTTTTAAGTACCTATTGGTCTTTAGTGTGTCTTCTTTGAAGAAATGCCTATTCAGGTTCTTTGCACCCTTTTTAATTGTCTTCTTCCTCTCATTATTATTATTTGCTATTGACTTGTATGAGTTCTCTATATCTCTCTATGTTTTGGATATCAATTCCTTATCAGATATACGATTTATAACTTTTGTCCATTTTATAGATTGGCCTTTTACTTCACTGATGGTTTATTTTGCTATTCTTTCTATAGCTATTTCTTTGCTATTTTATTTGTATTTGCTATAAATAAAAAATCCCACTTTTTAAATATAATTTTGTTGCTTGTGCTTTAGATGTCATATCCAAAAAAAAATTACCATGACCCGTGTCAAGAAACTTTATTTCTATGTTTTCTATGCATTTCATGGATCAAAGTGTTACATTTAAGTCTTTAATTCATTTATTTAATTTTTGTCAATGGTGTTAAATATAGGCTCAGTTTCATTTTTGTATAGGCATGTATTCATCTATTGCAGCATCATTTATTAAAGGGTCTGTCTTTCCTCTATTGAGTATCTTGGATCCCTAGTCAAATATTAGTTGATGATATATGCTTGGGTTTATTTTGAAGATCCCTGCAATCCTTATGGTGCAAGATCAGAGTATGGGCTTCCTCAAAATGACCCAAAATGCTGAGGGAGTTTGGTTGTCCCTCCTGGCTTATCTTTCCCAATTAGAGAAGCCAGAGATTCAGGGGAGATGCTTCTGTGTGAAACTGCATTGACCTATGGGAAGGGCAATGCAATCAGCCTGTAGCCACTTCTCTTCCCTCCTAATGCTATCTGTTTTGCTTTCTGAGGTGCTTGATGGGGGTGAGAATGGTGCTTCAGCTTCACCTCCATGTTCTATGATTCTCTCAATAGTGTCTTGTCCTTGAATAGATGTTGGTTGTTCTTCTTGTGGGAGGAAGCAAAGTCAGGAACTAACAATGTCACTATTTTGGTGATGTCATTTCCTGATCTTATTTGAAGATAACTTTAAGTGTCAAGCACTTTACATGACCAGACATAAACAGCATTTTTAAGCAAAAGCTGCAGAAAAGCAGCATACCTATCTAAGATGTACAATTAAATGAAATAAGGTAATTTGTTAAGATGCGGGAAAAAAATGCTCGCTTCAGCAGCACGTGTGCTAAAATTGAATATGGGGAAGAAGAGGATGAGATCAAATGTAATGTCTGTATTTGAGACAGACATGGGAGAATGTTGAAACTATCCATAGAGAAAAGTAAAATGGGAGATATTTGAAACATGATGAAGCAGTAAGGAGAAATATATTTATTTACATATGTATAATTTTAGTCATTTAAGGGGAAGAAATCAGTAGGCACTTGGATATGAAGTTTAAATCTAAAGAGAGACAACTATGTTAGAAATACCTATCATTAGTTTAACCATGATAATTAAGACATAGCAAGTGTTGAGTCTACCAAGGAAATTATGTAGGATGAGATAAGAAGTCAATAATAGATTATGAAAAACACCCTTATTTAAATAACAGCTAGAATAAAAAGACACTCAAAAAGGCTGAAGAGCAGACCTAGGGGTAGGGGGGATAAAATAAGACTTTGTACCACAGAACAGAAGGAAGAGAGTATTACAGAAAAATACAAGGTCATGCAAGAGAGCCAGATGTTCCTGGAGGTTAAACAATGTAAGATGAAACAGAATTTGGATTTAACTACACAGAAATCATGGATGTCCTGTATGAGAGCTTTTCAATAGAATAAGATTGGTAACAGTCATATTGAATTTGGCTGAAGAATAAAAAGGAGATGACAAACTGGCAATGATTGGTGCTAGACAATCTTCTCTGAGTGTTAAAATAGGCCAGGGGTCGTGTTAAATAGAATGAGAAACAGAAGGGGAGTTAGAGGTTTGATTGTGTGTATGTATGAATGTATGTATTTTTAAATATTTTATTTATTTATTTGACAGAGAGAGGGAGAGAGAGAGAGAGCGGGCACATAAGTAGGGATAGCAGCAGGCAGAGGGAGCAGCAGACTCTCCACTGAGCAGGGAGCCCAGTGTGAGGTTTGATCACAGGACCTTGGGATCATGACCTGAGCCAAAGGCAGTTGATTAACCAACTGAGCCACCCAGGTGCCCCTGTTTGTATTTATTTTTATCTTGCATAAAAATATAGTTTTAAACATATTTAAATGAAGAGATGAAGAGATAAGTAGTGAGGCATGGAAGACAAAATAAATGAGTTTGACAATTTCTGGAAGAGAGGAATCAGAGCCCTGGTAAAATTACTTATCTTCAGTAGTAGGGGGATTATATCTTTTCTCCAAATAGAAGAGGAGGAAAAAGATGAGCACACATGCTTTTCTATTTCTGGGTAAGGAGGGAGTAAGTTGAGAGATTATTTTTAGATATTTTCTATTTTCTTTGTGAAGTAGAAGGCAAGGCCATTGGCTTAGATTGAGTGGACATGTTTGGATTGAAGTGAAATTGATTTAAAATATTGAATAGAAAATATAAAAGAATATCCAGGCTGTGCTGAGGACTTAGTTAACAGGAGAACATGTATACACAATGGGCCAAGTCTGCATGAGTTGAGATTTTCTCTAGCAGTAGTCAGATTCCTGGGTATTAATGCAAAGAATGCAGATAGTCCAGTTGTGCATTATATTGGACCGGACAGAAGGCCAGCAGGACGGAGACTCAGTTATGTTGGAAATTGATGGATCAAGAAGTCTAATGCTGTCAAGGAATAAAAGAATGATAAGAAGTATAAACCTAGATGGGGGCGCCTGGGTGGCTCAGTGGGTTAAGCCGCTGCCTTCGGCTCAGGTCGTGATCTCGGGGTCCTGGGATCGAGTCCCGCATCGGGCTCTCTGCTCCACAGGGAGCCTGCTTCCCTCTCTCTCTCTCTGCCTGCCTCTCCTACTACTTGTGATTTCTCTCTGTCAAATATTAAATAAAATCTTTAAAAAAAAAAAGAAGTATAAACCTAGAGAAATTAAAGACTAAAGTCTAAATATAGTACAATCTCATTACAGATGTAATTAGACCTATTGAGACTGATATTTAAAAATATAAGAGATGCAGGTAGCTAGAGTGGGTTATTTTTCCTTGAGATTTTTAGAGATACAATTGTATGTAGATTCAATGGTAGAGATACCATGTGTATAGATTCAGAATGGTTTATTCAGAATTTTATCTGAATACAATGGAACTGAAGATTAGAAGTAGAAATTCAAGAAATATTCAAAAGATGATTGTGATTTGCCTGTAACGGAACTGGATTTGGAGTCAAGACTTGGATTTTAATCCAATATTTGTCACTTTCTACCTGTAAGTTTATAAGTTTATGCATGTTAAAACTGTTATTAATAAGATACGAAATCATGGCAAGGTGTTTGGCAAGGTGTTCACGAGAAGAAGCAAGTAAGTTTTACAAATATAAAGAAGCATAGGAAATAAAGTAGAGTTTTAAAGGATGCTTTTTTTTTTTTTAATTTTTTTATTTTTATAAACATATATTTTTATCCCCAGGGGTACAGGTCTGTGAATCACCAGGTTTACACACTTCACAGCACTCACCAAATCACATAAAGAAAGCAGTAGTAACCCAGGTGTTTTGGAAATTGTAAGCAATTAAAATAGTTTGAGAAGCAATCTTCCTGTTTACTTTAAGCTCTATATATGTTTTTGTTAATCATTTTTTTCTGAATTTCTTTGGTTTCACTTATGTTTTTCCTTCTGATTATGGGTACTATTCTTCTTTGTTCCCTTGGGAAGACATCAGCTTCCATACAGAAGTGGGATTGAAAGACTGGCATTTTATTTATTTATTTTTTAAGACTTTAAATTTTTAGGGCAGTTTTAAAATCATAGCACATTTGAGTGTAATGAACAAAGATTTCCCATATATCCCCTGACCCAAACATGTATAGCCTTCCTATTGTCACCATCCCCTACTGGAGTATACATTTTCTGTGGTTAATCTACTTGTTACATCATAATAACCAAAAATCTGTAGTTTACATTAGAATGCACTCTTTCTTCTGTACATTATATGAGTTTGAACAAATGTATAAAAGACATGTCTCTATCATATAGTGGCATTTTACTTTTCATTTTAAGTAATTTTGAGCTTTGAAAGTTTAAAAAAAAATCACTCAGAATGTTGCCTAGCTTTTTTTAATGCAGCTGTTAACAATGACCACTTTCATTGAAACACATAAATCATACACCTTGTCTATGACAAATAAAATGTTCAAGGTGAAGGAAATGAAGAATAGCTCAAACCTAAAGTGTCTTTGCAACATCCCTTTATCAATATTAGAATAGTCATGATCTAATGTTCAATGTTTATGCTAGTATAGGAATAGCTAAAATTAAAAGAATCAAACTTTTTTCTCCACTTAACTGAAAACACATTTTTATAACTTACAAAAATTTGAGAAATTATTATTTTTCACAATGTTTTGCATTCTCTTGATGGTTATAAATAGATGTTTTCAGTCAGGGTTAACAATGCAGTGAAAAAAAATTACCCATAACTCCCCTGAAATATGTTGTATTATCTGTATAGCTAATTTGGTGCAAAAATAGCCCATCATGGATATCATTCTAGGTTTCATTTGAGAAACCATTAGAAGTATCTTGATATCACCTTGCATCCTTTAGAAACATTTTAGTTAGCTGTGGGATATGTTTTAAACTTTATAAATGCAAAGTGATTATCAACAGTGCACAAACACAATCCCAGTATATTCCAAAAGTCATGCAACTTTTTTATTACATAAATACATAAAAATCATAGGTTTTCACTTATAATTATTGCCAATGAAAATGAATTTGTTCTCCTGTCACATAACTAGAGATTTCACTCAATTTATTTTCATCAAAAAGATTTAAAAAGACAGATGACAGTGAACATTAGGGGGCAAATTGCATAAAATTATTAGATGTGAACTGTCAGAAAAGGTAGAGTGCAAATTCAGAGAGACCTATGTATTTAGCCTAACAAGCCTGGGGCAAGAAGACTTCTGTCCAAACTTGAAAAGGCACACTGGGAAGATAACACTCACAATGAAATTTACTGACAGCAAAGGTTTTATACAAACTTTACAATGCAAACAACTTCCCAAAAGCTAAATTTCATTAAATGGCTTGCTATTTGAAAAATTAGAAGACTGAGCCCAAAGGATGGCCAGATATGAATTTGTTTTATTCTATTAGTAAACACTTAGTAGAACATTATAGAATGTATTATTATATTTACTGAATGTTGTCTACCCTTGAGACTATCAATTCCATCTGGGTAGTGATGTATCTTCTTCTGAGGTCTTATTTCATCTCCTCTTGGCCTCATTATATCTGAGTTCCCTTGATCCAGTGCCAGGCTGCCTCCAACCAACTTCACTTGCATACAATTTAATAGTGATGCTCTTTATCCATATTATATTCCTCTCATGCACTTCCCCAGATCTTCCCTATTGCTACATTTCCAAAATGGTTGGTTGCCTGCAAATGTGGAGTTATATGGGGTAGTATAATGAAGTGAAGTGGTGGTGGTGAAACAAGGGGAGGAAATATAAGGTGCAAAAGATAGAAGAGACCTTCCTCTGTAATGCAATAGGAAAGTACTGAGAAACAGTTGTTGGGATTGTTTTCAGATGCTTCATACAACATGGGAAGCATCTTCACATAGGTCCTTTTACTTCTCTAGAGGTCCTTGCTTCTGTTTTCTGATATTACATTTTTTAAAAAATTTATTTTTATTAACATATAATGTATTATTTGCCCCTCAGTTATTGTGTATCCTCAGTTTTACACATTTCACAGCACTCTAAGATTACTATATCTAAAGACTCGACATTTCTTCAGTTTCTGCCCTCTGGAAAATGAGGCTAAAATATTGAATGATGTCTAAACCCTAGAAAACTGCAAGGAGCATACTAGGAACTCAGTAAACAGTTGTTGAGTGAAAGAATAAGATCCTAAATTGTACTACAGTGGGCATTGCTACTGTGACTTACTTAGCATCCATTTCAATATCTTCTGGTGCATTTCAGAGGCTCCAAGCAAAAACATTTCTTGCAAGCTATCAGGAAAAAAACAAAACAAAAGGGACACCTGGGTGGCTCAGTTGGTTGGACAACTGCCTTCAGCTCAGGTCATGATCCCAGAGTCCCAGGATCGAGTCCCGCATCAGGCTCCCAGCTCCATGGGGAGTCTGCTTCGCTCTCTGACCTTCTCCTCACTCATGCTCTCTCTCACTGTCTCTCTCTCAAATAAATAAATAAAATCTTAAAAAAAAATAAAAAACAAAACAAAAAACAAAACAAAAGAAAACAAACAAACAAACAAAAAAAACCTTTGAGGGAGCTGCTCTCATACATAGTTAGTGATGATGAATCAGTCCATTCCAATCAATCAATATACATCTTGACATCCAGAAATAGATATTTTCTCTTAGTACTTATAATCCCTGGATATAATGTATTGTTGTTATATTTGTTATGAAGATCTGTGATCAATTGATCATGATTTGGTGAAAGTTCAGAGGATGACTAGTATTTTTATAATATGTTTTAATAAAGGCATTTTTTAAGACACAATGTTATTGCACATTTAATGGACTCCTGTATAGGATAAACATGAATTGGAAAAACAGAAACAAAAAAAATCATTTGCCTTACTTTACTGCAGTATTTGCTTCCTTGTGGTGGTCTAGAAAGGATCTCACAATATCTCTGAGGTATGCCTCTATTATTTTTGCACTACCTTAATTGTTAGTTTTCTATATCTGTCCATCTAGCCATCTGTATAATTTATCATATATTTAATATGTTTTGTACAAACACAATACAGAAGTATTTTCAGGATTTTGCAGATTATTTGCAAACAAAAATTAAAAAGAAGTATATATTTAAATAGAAATTTAATGGGGGTATCTGGATATCTCAGTTTGTTGAGTGTCAGACTCTTAGCTTCTGCTCAGGTCATGATCTCATGGGTCATGACCTCATGGGTTGTGCGATCAAGTCCTGGGTCAGTCTTCCCACTCAGTGAAGAGTCTCTGCCAACTTGTGATTTCTGTTTGTCAAATAAATAAATAAAATATTTAAAAAAAAAATTTAAATCTTTTTAAATACTTTTTTTATTTTCTAAATTTTTAATACATTTTTTAAAAGATTTTATTTATTTATTTGACTGAGAGGGATCAAAAGTAGGCAGAGAGGCAAGGGAGAGGAGGAAGCAGGCTCACTGACAAGCAGAGAGCTGGATGCAGGACTTGATCCCAGGACCCCAAGATCCTGACCCGAGCTGAAGGCTAACCCACTGAGCCACCCAGGCTCCCCCAAAATCTTTTTTTTTTTCTTTAAGAAAATCTTTAAGTAAAATCTGAATCAGAGAATAGGACTTGTAAAGTATGATAAAATAAATTGTAATTTAAAATAAGCGAACATGGGCTTGGAATCAGACAAAAGGATTTGCAATCTATCTTTGCCAATTTGTAACTCTGGGTGCTCTATGAGGTTACACCTACCTCAAAGAGTAGTTAGTGTTTTAATAAGTAAATGAATGTAAATTAATATTTTGTTAATATGTTTTTGGTTCGTGGCCATTAGAACTGTGGTTACATTATTGAAATTATGCGTTGGTGCTATTCTATACTGTTAAAGAATACCTCCATCTATAACCAACTTGATGTATATTTTTCCTATATTTTCTTATTTGTAGCTATGATAATTCAACTATTCCAAAAATTATTTTAGAATTTTAAATCCACTCCCTCTTTCTTTCTACAGTTTATCATAAGACTCAGGAATATTGCTCATGTTACATAGCATGATCTTGATAATACTGGTAACTATTGAAACAACATGAAAGTTTCTCATCTGATTTTATCAAGTTGTTTGCTTGTTCAGTAGCCAAAGAGGAAACTATCAATTGCCTCCATGAAATGTACTATATATGGGATACCAAAAGGATGTTTTATACTCCTCTACTTCTCTACTTGGTTTCTCAGTAAATAGGTAAACAATTACTTCTCATGCCATTGTTCTATGTATTTCTTTGATGATCTCTGATTTGGAAATTATATTCTTTTTTTTTCCAAGATTTTATTTATTTATTTGAAAGAGAGAGAGAGACAGAGTGAGAGAGCAGGTCAGAGAGAGACACAGACTCCCCATGGAGCTGTGAGCTTGATGTGGGACTCAATCCCAGGACTCCAGGATCATAACCTGAACAGAAGGCAGTCGCTTAACCAACTGAACCACCGCCCCTGGAAATTATATTCTGTGCAGAAAACGTGGCTTGTGAATGATGTATAAAACAATAGCCATTTGTGAATTTCATCAAGAAATATCAAAAATCAGCAGAAATGTATGTTAATATTCAGGAAATAAGCTTATAAAGATGGCTATTAGTGGCTTCTCAATTTAGGGTGAAAAAATATGTTAGGTGCTAAAAATACTTGAATCTATAAACAAACAAACAAGTAAATGGAAATAAATTCTTGAATGATATAAATAATGTCCTCATTTTGTAAAAACATATTCTCATTTGTTTTGAAAAGCTTTAGTTTAACTCTAATCTATGGAGGGTTTTTTACATTGCTTCATATAAAAGTGGAATAAGAATCATAACTTTCCATGTTCTTCACATTAAATTTAGGTAAATTTTTGCATTTTAATTACAGATAAATAGATGTTTCATTGCAAGGAATGACCCCATAAGCAAGCAGTTTTCAATCAAGAGTAGTTTATGGAAATGGAAGGACAACTTAGAGCCACCAATAAAATGACTTTATTATTTTAAAACAAAGAAATATAAGAGGAGAAAGGAAAAAAAAAAGAAAAAGAAAGAGAGGGAGGGAGAAAGAGAGAGACACTAAGAATCTAACATGAAATTAGGAATCGAACAGCCAAAATTAAATGTTGAATATTAGAAGATAGTTTATGTTACTCTAGTAAAAATAAAGCATGATAAGCATAATTTAATATAAATAATCTAAGCAGAATTACAATGGAAGACTATATCTTTCTGATTTATTCAATTTTTCAAAGATACCAGATTTTCTTAAGGAAAACACCCTTATCAAATACTAAAAATATAAATTCCCAATTAATTATCAAAAAGAGACAAGTATTATATTTCAAATGAATATTTCCACTCATAAATTCAATTTTAAGGTGGAAAGTCACTTAACAGAACATAATGTAGTTCATTATGGAGAAATGCTATTTAATTATAGTGACTCGGTATCTAGAAAAAAGGAAGATTTTCCTTAGAGAAAAGGGATGCATAATGAGTTATCTGAACAATCACTTTGGGTCTATCAGGATGAGAATTTCAGATGGTCCACAGGATTAATAAAATTTTGAACAAATTGAGTAATTTGGTGAAAATGAATACATTAATCTATTTCCTGTACTGCCGAGGCATTTTTAATAACTTTATCATTAAATATAACACATTGCATTGTCGCTGTTCTATTCACAGCCTTATCTCCTATTAGATTTCAAGGGCAGAGACAATATTCTTTGGCCTATCCTAATTTTACACCAGCTATCATTCTGAAATCTGAATATGTATGGCTCTTTTCTGGGGCCCCTGTCTATTCAAAGCCTGGTGTGGAGGCAGCTTTTTCTTCAGTGGTCAGTTGAAACCAGAAATAATTTCTTTTGTTAGCCATGGCCATGAGTTGCCACATGAATTAAAACCTCTACTTACTCTTTTTCTGCCCAAACTCATTCAAATTAGTCTCTAATTCTCATCCTATTACCTTCTAGCTTTTTATAACCCAGAAAAGGGTCCCATTTCAAGAATCTTTGTCTGTAAGTTCTAGTCTCTTAGCAACTTTGAAACAAAGTTTCAAAAAGTTTCACCACAAAATAAAAAAAAAAAATAATGGAGATGTTAGCTGATACTACGGGGGTAATGATGTTGCAACATATAAATATACTAAGCCACTTTAAACTTACACAGTATCACAGTATCACAATTTAACATGATGTCAATTATGTCTCAAAGAAATAGGCAAATAAATAAATAAATAAATAAATTTCCTTGATGCTTGATGGTCTTTTCTGGTTTAGAACATTGTTACCACCACAACCTTCTCATCATATTTATATCTTTCATCTCTCTAAAATGTTCCTGATTTAGTTATTTTTCTTTCCTAAATGCCTTAGCACACTGTAAGTAATACCAGTATTTGTGAATAAATGAGTTAAAATAGTAAATGGATGGTCAACTTTACTAATATAAATCAAAGATTTACAGTTCATATCTATTCTTAATTTCTCAAAAAGGCATTCTCCAGGAAATCAATATAGTTTATACCCTCAGTTCCTCTACTAGAATATATTCATTTCTACCATGTAAATGAAAATTAGTTATAGTAAAAACACACAAAGCATGCCAAATATGAGATTTTGCTAATTCTGCAGAGAAGTGAGAAAAGTATAGGATTATAAAAGTTAAAGATTTTATTTATTTATTTATTTGAGAGAGAAAGAGAGAAGGAAATAGCAACAGAGAGCACGAGTGAGCCCAAGCTGGGAGGAGAAGGAGAAGCCAGCTCCCTGCTCAGTGGGAGAGTACAGGCTCCCTGACAATATGACTTTGTGCTGGATCCTAGGACCCTCGCATTGTGGCCTGAGCTGAAGGCAGATGCTTCACTGACTGAGCCACCCAGGCACCCCCAAAATTATAAAATTTAATCCAAATATTTATAAGTGCAAAATACCCTTTCTGAAATTAGTGATTATGATGCAGTTGACAACAGTTTAAAAAAATAATATCTCAGTACAATGTTTTACATATTATCATGATAACAGGTTGTGATGAAGGACACCAAACTCTGGGTGGAGAGTATCGTGTCATCTGACCTTGATATAATGGCATATAATAGAAGTTCCTAATGGGTGCTTTTACCTACCTCACCAGCCACCATTGCACCACCACAGATCCCAAGAATCACTGGTTCCTCACAAGAGTTTGGTCAACTATTGAAGGGATGTCAGGTTTAAGTGACAAAGACCACCTTGAAACTCATGTAATTAGTGAGTAAAAATTAGTGGGTAAAAATAGAAGCATTATATGAGATAATAGCTAATATAATGATCTAAAAATGGACATTGAGGGCAAAACCATAGCAGTCAATGTAGAGAATATGTGAGAGATATTGAAAGGCAAATTTGATGTGATGTAGTGGCAAGCTGTGTGTAGAGAATGAGACAGAAATAGCATGGGCTGTCTCCTTGGTTCTGACCTGGCCAACTTGATGGAAGTGATACCATATACAGTATGATTACTATTATGAAAGATTTGATACCCTTTCTAATTCACAAAAGCACAATCTTTTTTTTCTTTTTTTTAAATTTAAAGATGTATTTATTTACTTTGGAGAGAGAGAGGTGGGGAGGTGCAGAGGGACAGGAAGAGAGAGAGAAGCAGATCACCCCCTGCTGAGCGCAGAGCCCAACCCAGGGTCAGTCTCAGGACACTGAGATCATAACCAGAGCTGAAATCAAGACAGGAGCTCAACCAACTGAATCACCAAGGCTTCCCTATAAAAATACAATCTTTGGGGGTGCCTGGGTGGCTCAGTGGGTTAAGCCGCTGCCTTCGGCTCAGGTCATGATCTCAGGGTCCTGGGATCGAGTCCCACATCAGGCTCTCTGCTCAGCAGGGAGCCTGCTTCTTCCTCTCTCTCTCTGCCTGCCTCTCTGCCTACTTGTGATCTCTGTCTGTCAAATAAATAAGTAGAATCTTTTAAAAAATACAATCTTTATTACATTTTTTAAATTTAAGATTTTATATATTCATTTGTTTGAGACGGAGAGAGAGAAAGGGGTATAGTGCAGGGAGAGGAGCAAAGGGAAAGGGAGAAGGACAAGCTATTTGGCTCTAAGCACAAAGACTGACTGGGGGCGGGATCTCAGGACCCCAAGATCATGAGCCAGCCCAAGAGTGGAGGCTCAATTGATTGAGTCACCCAAGTGCCCCATGACCTTACTTCTCTTAAGTCAATTTTAGGATTAAAGATGATGGTGGATTACTGAGTTTGTGGGTTCATATTCTTATGTTAACTGAAAAAATTAGTATTTAATTTAAATCAGTCAATTGCCTTATTTGAACAAAAGAGTACCTTATTTAGACCTTTGGCATAGGTGGCAATATACAGCATTTGCTTAGAAATGCTGTTGTTCTCTAACTGTAGTTCTAGTTTTCAAGTCCTTATTTTGTTTCACTGATCTATTTATTTATCTTGAAGTCAGCACTACATTGTACTGATTCCTGCTGCTTTGTAATGAGTCTTAAAATCAGGTAGTCTAAGTAGTCCTCAAACTGTGTTCTCTTTCTCAAAGTTGCTTAAGCTATTCTAGGTCCTTGGCCATTTCCATATACATTTTAGAATTAGTTCACAAATTTCTACAAAAATAAAATCTATTGAAATTTTGATTAGAAGTTTGTTGGGTCTATAGGTCAATTTGTAAAGAACTAGTATCTCTACAATATCTAGTCTTCTCTGAAATGGCCTGTAGAATTTAGTGTATACCTCTCATATTTCTTTTGTCTGATTATTCCCAAAGTGTTTCATATTTTTTAAGATATTGTAATGGTACTAAATTTTAAGGATTAATGAACATTTTGTTTTAGAATAATTTTAGATTTGCAGAATTGGGAAGATAATACAGAATTACTGTATACCTCACAAGCATTTTCCTTATTATTCACATCTTACATTAGCATATTTGCTAAAGTATGTAGACCGATATTGATACTTTATTATTAACTAAAGTTCATATTTATATCATATAGCTGAGTTTTCATTTAATTCCACTTCTATTATAGAATCCCATCAAAGAAACCACATTGTAGTTGTCTTGTCTACAACTACACAAGTAGTTGTCTTGTCTACAACTACACAAGTAGTTGTCTTGTCTACCTAGCCTACTCCTACTCTTGACTGGCACCATTCCTCAGATTTTCCTTGGCTTTGATTATCTTGACAGTTTTGAGGAGTACTGAATGGGTTTTGGGGGGCTTGTTTTGTTTGTTTGTTTGTTTGTAAAATTAGGCCTTGTCTGATTTTTTTCCCCAGCATTAGTTCATACTTACGGGGTTTTGAGGCTTAAATGACTGAGCCATACAGGTGCCCAACATTGTTTTAGCTCAAAATCCCTAAACTTGACTCTTCACATTATGAGTATTGTGTCCAAAGAGAAGTGATTCATGGAATTAAAACATCCGCAAGAGTAACTCCTCTGGCAAAACAATGAAGCTGCAGATGGAGACGGGGGTGAGGGGGGGCATGAGTGTGCGTGAGGAATCCACTGATTGTCTATAGGTCGGCCTAAGAGCTCCTCCACACGCTGTGCCACACCCTTTGTGTCATCCAGATCCAAGCACCCATTGTTGTCAAGAACAGGGTCAGGATTCTGGGGTTACATGTTACAATGAGCCTGGGGGCATACCGGTGCGAGGGGGCCTGGTCCATGCAGGTGGCGCTGGCTCAGGCAGAGTCTGTAGACGTACTCACAAACTCAGGACCACTTGCTTAATCTGTGATTTCACGTATCCATCCACCACTTTAGCAGTGGTAGGCTCGCATGGACCTGGTGTGTAGTACCTAGAGTACATTTCATCTTTCGGCCAATCAGGAAACACGTTGATGAGGTAATTCAGGTCCCCCAAGGCGTCGGCCAGGGACCAGATGGGGAAGTTTCTGGTGGTAAAAGGCATTAGGTTCCAAAACTTCTTTTCCTGAGAATCAAACTTCAGAGCAAAGGTGATGCCGCCAATTTCAGAGTCACTGAATCTCAGCAGGAAGGTCACATCAGGCTTGTTAATGAGTAGGTTGTGGGCCCGTTGCCTGCTCATGAAATCCAGAATAGCCCCATCATTCCAGCGAGGCTTCAGATGTTTTTTTTTGTTTTGTTTTGTTTTGTTTTTTAACATTTCTACCACAACATATCCACCAAAAAGGGGGAAAAAAAGAGAGAGAGAGAGAGAAAGAGAAACTGTATTTGCATAATTTAGCAATATAATCAGATTTCTATAATAGTGGGAAGAGTAACTTAGTATTACATCATAAAATATTTGGTTACATATTTTGCTCACTCCACATTCAGTGTTGAACTTGAAGGAGTGTGGGTAGAGAATTGGGAAAGGTTGGGGAAGGTAGACTTTGGCAGATAGGAGCTGAAAGAAGAAATGATAAGGATTCTCAGAATTTCCCAAAGTTTATCATTGGATATGCCAGTTTTTGGAGTTTCCCAACTTGAATCCTAATATTTTCTTGTATAAAAGCCTTCAGATGTCTCTTGAGCAAAGCAAATATTACAGTGATAGGGGTTTAGTTCAAGTAGACTTTGATTTGATAACCTCTATCTTTCATGAGGGAAGTAAAGATATTTTTTAAAAAGAATGTTGTTCATACTGTTTGGCAGAGGAGTTTTATCAATGGGACCAGGAGAATGGGGAAAACAACAGAGTACTGAATGATTTTTCATTCATAGATCTTCTGCTTCTGGTATGGTTTACACAGTGGTTCAATTACAGGGACATGGGATGCAAATGTTTCAAAGGCAAGTATGGCCTTCAGAGCACACACTGTTCAAAGGACTTCCATGAGTGGCTCAGAGATGCTTTTAATAGTTTTTATCATAGGACTTGAGACTACAAGAAGATTTCAGAAATCCCAGTGAGGTTACACTTTTATTCACAAGTTAGGAGCAAGGTATGCCAGAGGGAGTCTTTGAATGTACAACAGATCTTCTCCAGCTCGATGATCCTCTGATGAAATTCAACCATGATTGTGACAAATAAACATTGTCACAAATAGTCTCTTTCATATCTTCTTCCAACCTGCAGAGTGTGGGCATTCCTATCTCTTCTTAAATTACTCAGATTACCTAATTTCTGCCCTCTTTGCTTGTAGACCCTTGACAATTCATTTTCTACAGGGTACCTTGAATGACTATTAAAAAAGAAAATTAGATCATGTAACTCTACAGTGAAAAATATTTTAATTCTTCCCATTGAGTTAAAAATAAATGCCTACTTCATAAAATGGCATAGGTTATAGGTGAAAAGCCCTTGATGGAAGGGAGTGCATGGACTCTACACCAGCCACAAGGTAGATGTCATGATTGGTCTTTCCTAGTCTCAGGATTTCTTTTCCTTGGCCATATGACTAAGTTCTGATCAGTACAATATACAAGAAGGTGTTTACTCTTTGAAGAATTTTTAAAAATATTTTCTTTATTTCAGACAGTAAGCAGGAGGGAGAGAGAGAGAGAATCTGAAGCAGACCCCACACTGAACACAAAGCCTAATGTAGGGCCAGATTTTACTACTGTGAACACATGACTTGAGCCAAATCCAAAAGTTGGAAACTTAACCAACTGAGCCACCCAGGTGCCCCAAGGAGGTGTTCTGAATGGAACTTTGTCTACACAAACGTACATGCACACCCTTCTTTGAAAAAGGGAAAGTCCTTCACCTGTCTGCTCCTTACAAGTGACCAAAGTGCAGCAGCCATCTTCTTCACCATAGAGAAAAAGGCCAACTTGCCAAGAGTGATAGAACACAAAAATGGGAGAACATGGCTTATTAATGATACTCTTGAGCTGCTGAGCCAATGTTCAATATATTTTCTCTGAATATACTTGAAAAAATTTTTTATCTGACAATGATACTCTTCATTGTATTTTCTGTGACGTCCCAGTTAACTTATTTCAAAATGCCACTTATCTACAGGTGTTATTGTGGGGATAAAATAAGTTATTTCATTCACTGCTTTCCATGAGGCATCAAACTCAGCCACACGTTATTACTTAAAAATTTATGGAATGGAAGTAAATGAGCAATACAGATTTAATCACAGATATTATACTACTTTATGGTTCTATCTTATTCTTAATCAGACACTACTTCTTACAAATCAGACTATTCCAATTCTCCAGAGGTTATTCCATAAAGAATGTCAAAGACTTTAGGTCTTTCCATGGTTTCTTCATTTCTATCCCTAAAGAATATTATTGGTTCTTGCATGCAGTTATAACTTACTGATAAAAGAACTATTTTGAAGATAGGTCACCATCAGGGGGACACATTTTAGTATGTCACATATTTATTAACTTCAATATTTATATTAATACACAATAAACATCAACCATTTTTCACCTCATAGTTGATGATTAATTACATTATGTAAGTGCCATGTTTATATGTATTGTGCCAAATGGACCTAAGACTTAAATTACATAATATAGGAGGATACCATAGTCCAGTGAACATAATCATACATCAGTTAATAATGATATATTATTCCCAATTGAAACTTTAACTATTACTTCTGCAATCATGTTCCATGCTTTCAGTTTCTGTCTGTAGAGATTCTCTATATGCTCATCTGTGAATTTAGGAAAGCAAACTTACGTGCTTCCTTCTTTAGCTGCCTATTACTACAATTTCCAGATTTTGTTTTGCCATCTATATCAATATATTTCCTGAAGAAAATGCATTATAAAACAGCCAGATTATCACATGTGAGCATTTTCCTAAATAAATTATTAAAAGATGGGATCGTACAATGCTTATAGGAATTCTAAACATCTCCCTAAATCTATTTTTATTTTTAAAAAATTACACTACTTATACTTTGTGCATCCTCAGTGAAGGAGAATATTTTGTAATGACAAGAACAAAGTAAAATGACAGATATTAAGTTAACACTAAGCAGAAGTGGATGTAAGTGTCACCTGAAATAAAGTTCTTTCAGATTTAGTTTCAAATTTTGCCTTTTGATTCTGGATTATTTCTGCCTACTCTATTACTCATCATTTTCTCCCTTCACTTACTGTGACATTGTATTTGTATCATATTATATCCTTTCAGTTTCATTTGTACCTCCTTTGGTTTTTCAAATACCATGTTATGATTGAAATAAATGATTAGGTCCTAATTTCTCTTCTACTTTCATTATCTCATTCATCATTAGTAATAAATGTTCAGTAAAAACAGTTGCATTGGGATGCCTGGGTAGCTCGTTGGTTAAGCGACTGCCTTTAGCTCAGGTCATGATCCCAGAGTTCCAGAATCCTGTCCTGCATTGGGCTCCCAGCTCCGCGGGGAGTCTGCTTCTCCCTCTGTCCTTTTCCCCTCTCAAGCACTCTCTCTCTTTCTCTCCCAAATAAATAACAAAATATTTTCAATTTTGTAAAATTGCATTGAGTTATGAGTTTTGCAAATTAATAATGACTGTATTACTTTACTCATCTTATACTTTCTACTATTTCCCCCTTCCAAAAGAAGGAAGTAATAGTAGTTGTAAATAGTAGTTGTAAAGAATTTTCCATTTGTAAAGCAGTTAGAAACAGTCACTTTTTCTTTTAGCTATTCAGACAAGGAGACATAAAATGCTTTTTCATGTCCTTGCTGGAATTTGAGTCTAGATTCATTTCAGAGATATTTTTATTTCTCTTATCACAGATATACTTTTAATTTGGGTGGGGTTCTCTTAGTGTAGAAAAAATAAAGATGCCCTAAAATTATAATTCTTTTAAAAATCTATGGATATAAGAAAGATATTTCAACAAAGTATTTTATTTGCTGGATCAAAAACTTGAAATTACTGAATATCTAAAGAAAAGAGATTGATTCAATAAATTACTTAAAATTTATATAAAATAGTCATTTGATATGATGTTTGGAAAAACAATCGCTTAAAAATTGTAATCCATTCATCATTAAGTAAAAAATAGTGACACAAAGAGAATGTCATGGACAGTCATATTTTTTCCAGAAATACGTATGTAGCTATGCATAAAAGCAGAAGAAGAAGATGAGAATTATATGTAGTAAAATGTTAACATTGGTGAAATGACTGAGAGCTAGTTGATGTTTTTCATTCATTTTCTTCTTTCACTGAATTTTCTGAACTTTTTTGCAATAAACATAAATTGTTTTTATAATAGGACAACAGAAAAGAACCTAACTTGATTGTCAAATTTCTAAGAGGTCAAAATGAAATAATGCAGAAACAATTCCACTGAGATGCAATTGTTGACTACATATACAGATTGACCATTGACTCTGCTTCCTAAAAAGGCAGATTTATATTGTGTTTTAACTAATAACCCCTGTGTTTGTCTTTAGGCTTATGTTTTTGTAATATCCTGTTATTCAACATAATTTTGAACTATGCTTTTTGGGGAACACAGATTGAAGGAAGATAATTTTTTAGCACTGAGAAAATATTTGAGAAATTCAAGGCTTTTATGCTTTTAATGTGAATAGAAAATTCTGTTCAATGTACCAATGCTGAATTAAAATTCACCTCAGGCTACTTCCATCTATGGCTGCAATTTGATGCAGTTGTATGGGACTCTTCTTATTGATTTATCTTGCTTGAAGCTGCTAAAAACTATAGGTTGCCAAGTGTTTGGGGAGAAATCATATCGGAGAGGTGGAGTCTTAGTTCAGAGGGTAAAAAGCAGTTTTGACTAGTGATTTTTGTTTCCTTTTTTTTTTTGCTGAAAGCAAACATTGTAAAATCCGCTAATGGATGTCGTCTGTTGATGGAAGTGATAGAAGTAGTCATTTTGTGTTTTTTTAGTAGGTTTCGGTAGTGATTTTTTTTTAACTTCAATTTTCATCAGTTTCCTTTCAAAATCTCAGCTATCCGGGTTGATGTTAGCATTCATTTCTTCTTTTTTTTTTTTTTTTTTTTTGTCTTACCAGCAGTGGAGCAGAATAGGTCTAACAATGTTTGGGCTCGTTTCCAACAGAATATTAGAAATATTTCTAGAAATAGAAATATGTGTATATATATATGTCTATGTGTATATATATATGTATATATATGTATATATATACACATATTTCAATTAGTTAGACAAAGTATAATTTGTCTAATTTGTCTATATTATTAACACACTGTACTATAACATATTATGACTGACATATACTTTATATCTATATATAGGGGTTGTGTGAATTTTCCAGTAATGAGAAAATAGTGTACACTTTATTTCCAGAATGGATGGATATACAAGAATTTTCAATATAAAGGAAATATCAGAGATAATCTATTTTATTACAGTGTGTCAATAATATAGACAAAGTAAGCAAATTAAAATATAATGTCTATAATTGAAATTTCATTTATTATACTTTGGCTATGGCAAGGGTTACTGTGGAATGCACTTGTGTTAATCCTTACGGCAATTCTGTGGTTAATTTTCCATATTCACTTCTGTGTGACTATGGAAGCCATACAATAGTAATAACCACCACAGCACTGTGTTTCAGTAAATAAAATTCGCTTCTACAATTATCTTTAGTTTAAAAATGGCATTAGTACAACATTGTGTGTATTTTATATTACTGTGATTCTTATAATTTTTAAAAATATTTTACTTATTTGAGAGAGAAAGAGAGTGAATGAGATAGAGAGAAAGAGCACAAGCCTAGGGGAGAGGCAGAGGGAGAGGGAAAAGCAGACGCCCTGCTGACCAGGGAGCCTGATGTGGAGCTCCATCCAGGACCCCAGGATCCTGACCTGATCCACCCAGGTGACCCTGATATTCTTCCAATTAATTGCATAATTAAACATGCTTTTTTTATATCAGCAGTTGTTTTAAAGTGACAACTTGTGAAGCAACTCTTGTCAAGGATTCTGTAATGGTCATATTCTAAGTAAAATTCAAATAATTCAACAATTCCAATGCAGATGCTGAATAAAAATATCCAGATTTTCTTTCCCAGTCTGTCCTTTTCTCCTACATCTTTGGCCCTCATCAAATTACAAAATAGTCTGCATACACAAAATATTTGTGCACACTAAATTATGCACTATTCTTAAATGTGGAGCGGAGAGTGAATGGGTCCTTGAGAAAATACACGGAGTATAAAATGTAACATTTTATTGTTTACTCTTCACCTCTGATATAATGGAAAGAGGAGTCAAAGATGATAAAAGTTCACTTTGTTCCTCATAAAACATGATGGATGCATTTATCACTAATATTTCAAGACTGGATGAGATACGATCTTGCTCAAAGGTTTAGTGACAACAGAAACGTCGACATGGCCGTCATGCACGAGACAGATTTATATTAATTCTGGTGTACTATACATGAATGTTTACTGAGGGGTAAGTCAGACTGTGTAATTAAAATTTTATTCTATGTAAAAGTTTAAAAAAAAATGAGAATCACTCCTCCACTTTTATGTTATTTCCTGACAGTGTGCAGATAACTTCAGACACCAGCTCGAACTGCCAGAAGAATATATATATTTTTTTCAGTGCAACCCAAGAGAAAGATAAAAATTTGCTTTGAATGTGACATTTATATGCCAGTCCTTGATTTGGATATGCAGAGGTAGCAAGACATGTTAGCTGAAAGTAGCAATCCAGCATATTTCTAAACATGATGTCCCGTTTATGTTCAAAATGATGTGGATGGAATCAATTAGGAGAAACAAGTGAGTTCCAAGACATACTTTTAAAAAGCTGCAGAGTTGCTTAGTAACCTGATGTTATACTTCATTTCCCAACAGAGCTGTAAGGCTGTCAGAGTTGGTAATGGAGCACTCAGAAATGTATCAAGTCTCATGTGCTCTGACAAGAACATACCCATATTAAATATGTTAGACCCTCACTATCAGAAGTTGAACATACATGGTCAGTAAAACATGTAGCAAGACAGCTATCAGGGAATATGACTTCAAGCTGTGCTTTGACATAAAAACCTTGTTTATTTTCTTTACATGCATTGTGTTGCCATAAATCAACGTCCGTGTTATCTACCATTATTCTGGAGAAACGTTCATTCAAGTGTATCATCTCACCGTGCCACTTGCCCTTCAATGGATCTTCTCTGGCAGAACTTACTGCCATCTCTACCTTGTATGTTTTGCATTTTAGGATTTCACATATGAAGTCACAAGCTATGTTGCCGTTCCTCCACCTTGTCCAGACAGCCAGTCAGCCGCTCATATAAATTATATTCTTACAGAGAAATTGTACTTACTGAACACTTCAAATAATGTTAACATATCCTCTGCAGACAAAACCAGACACATAAACACAAATTAAACTGTAAATATAATATTATTTTTAAAAATATTACTTACAGTTATTAAAATCTTGAACTTAGGACCTAGAACAGCCTGTATATTTTTGCTTTAATTTTATAAACTCTTAATCTTTTATTATAATTGGCTAAGATAGAAAAATTATTGACAAAAATGCCAGAACAACTTCCTGATTGCTGCTGGGATTTGCATGTTCAGAGGCAAAGAAGAAAAAGGAAGGTAGAGATGCATTAACTGACTACCTTTATTAGTAAGAACTCAAATGACAGGTCTTGATTTTCAAGTTAAAGATCTAAAGAGAAGAAAATCCCCTATTATCTCCACCTCAGATTTATTTGACACATAATCATTAAATTATTAATTCTTGTATCATCTTTGTGAGATAAATTGGGAGCAATCATTATTCTCATTTTTATAAGTAGGAGATTTTACAAATTTCTACTTAATTGGCAGGCATGTCGATGTGAATCTTAGGAAAATCATAAAGAATTATATATAATATTTTCTTGGAATATTTTATAAATAGATCCTATCATCAGTTATCTGGTAATAACCATGAATACATTTAGTAAAAAAATAATAATACAACTTTATTCATTCATGTTCAACACCCTACACTATGCTTGGGTCCAATTCCAACAGTTCTCAAACTTAGATTTTTTTTTTTTTTTTTTTGGATTTAAGAAAATTATTTATTTATTTTTTTTTTTTTTTAAATTTTTTATTTTTTATAAACATATATTTTTATCCCCAGGGGTACAGGTCTGTGAATCACCAGGTTTACACACTTCACAGCACTCACCAAATCACATACCCTCCCCAATGTCCATAATCCCACCCCCTTCTCCCAAACCCCCTCCCCCCGGCAACCCTCAGTTTGTTTTGTGACTCTTAATCTCAAACTTAGATTTTAAGACTAGAAACCTATCAATGATCTAACTTAGTAGCACCTGGATGGATCAGTCAGTTAAGCATATGCCTTCAGCTCAGAGCATGATCTCAGGGTCCTGGACGGAGCCCCTCATCGGGCTTCCCACTCAGCAAGGGGCCTGCTTCTCCCTCTCCCTCTGCCTGCTGTTCCCTCTACTTGTGGTCTCTCTCTCTCTCTCTCTATCTCTCAAATAAATAAATAAATAAATAAAGTCTTTAAAAAAATAATCTAGCTTAAATAGGGACACTTGGAATGAGCATTTAAGGACATTCCTCCTACAGGTATCCTTTTAAAAAGGAAGATAGAAAAAAGTCGAGAAATCAAGAGAAAATCATTAATCCCAGTTTTCTGTAGAGTTGTTGCTTCACATTATGATTGTCCATGAAAACAAAGAAAAAGCATTCTTAAAATCAACAGATATAAAATAATGCTAGACAATGTTGGTGATCAAAAAATACAAAGCTATTGAAGCATTAATTGCCACACCAAAGAGTTAAGGTAATTGCAGACCAACAGTCTAGAAATGATCAATTCTGACATCATTATAGTCCCATTCTTTTTTTTTTTTTTTAAGATTTATTCATTTATTTGACAGAGAGAGAGAGCAAGCAAGAAGAGTGGCAGGCAGAGAGAGAGGGAGAAGCAGATACGACATTGAGCAGGGAACCCAATGAGGGGCTCAATCCCAAGACCCCTGGATAGTGACCTGAGCTGAAGACAGATGCTTACCTGATTGGGCCACCCAGGTGCCCCCATTATGGTCTCATTCTAACTATGATGGCTGGAATGAGCAGAAACCCCTCCATTGGTTGGTCTTACAAGGAAACACAAAAAAGAAAATACCCTTCATCTATCTTCAAATATATAATAAATGCTCTGTCATGAAATATGTATACATGATTTTCTGAGTCTTGAGGTAATGAACTACTTCCTTATAGCTAGACTTTAAAAATGAGTATTTTTAGAATTAATTGTTAAGTTTGAGGATTGGTCAGCTGTTACACAACTGCTGAAGGAAAACAAATTGATAATCTGTTGTCCTCTCCAGTTTATAGATTGACTTGGTCTCAGTCCAATAAAACAAGAGGCACATACAAACATTATTTTAGTTATTTCCTCAAGAAATCTAGTCTTATTAGCCTTTTTATGATTTTTTTTCTGATAGATTTTAGATTACTTAATCCCACAATCATGGCATATGAATTTCCCTTTCTGGCAGATAATTTGTTTTTTCTCCAATTTTTTCCATGCATTTCTTCCCCTGATTCTTCCACCATGAGCTGAAAGATCTGTAAGGGATTCCAATAGAGTTGGAATGTGTTCTGGCCTGCGTTGTCATGTAGATATCATGAGACATTTTCATAAAAGTAGTATCTGTTGCATTTGTAGTGTATCATATATTGTAATAATTATATCAATTATTTTCAAGTTCATATATAGTATACGGAGTTGGCCTTTTTAAATTCCACTTTACAAAAGCAAGGCCCATAGCTTCATGAGTTTAGCTAACATTTTTCCCTTTTTTTTTTTTAAATTTAAACTTTTCAAAATTAACATACAATGTATTATTTGTTTCAAGGATACAGGACTGTGAATCATCAGTCATTCACAGTCATTGATGAAGTCAATCATCATCAATTCACAGCACTCACCATAGCACAAACCCTCCCCAAAGTCCATCACTCAGCTATCCCATCCCTCCCACAACACTTCTAAGGCCTCAGAGCTAGTAACTATGGAGGCAGAATTGTTGTTCTTACCTGTCTGACAGTAAATGTGCTTGTTTGTTTCCTTGGTATCAGGTTCCCCCTCTGGAGGAAAAATGGAAGGAAAAGGGAATTGCTCATAAATGGGAAGGTGTTTCCTCAATCTGAGTCATTCTAATGAAAGAATAAAGTTAGGGTATTTTCATCATAGCTGTTCATGTTACTTTACATTTAACATTCATGCTCAAAACCGAGCTCTGCTACATAAATGATCTGAACTTGATTTTAATAAGAAATTATTTCTTCCTCTGGAAATGATAATGGCTTCTAAATCACAGATCTGTGATGAGAATTTGAAGAAATAACAAATATAATTAACACAGTGTCTGGAAAAAAGTAAATGATCCTAGAAATTTTTAAAGATTTTACCCATGTGTTTGACAGAGAGAGAGAGAGAGAGAGATCACAAGTAGACAGAGAGGCAGGGAGAGGAAGAAGGGGAAGCAGGCTCCCTGCTGACCAGAGAGCATGATGGGAAGCTCGATCCCAGGACCCTGAGATCATGACCTGAGCCGAAGACAGAGGTTTAACCCACTGAGCCACCCAGGCACCCCTTGATTATAGAATTTTTTTTTTTTTTTTTAAAGATTTTTATTTATTTGTTAGAGAGAGAGATACAGAGCGCAAGCACAGGCAGACAGAGTGGCAGGCTAGAGGCAGAGGGAGAAGCAGGCTCCCTGCCAAGCAAGGAGCCCGATGTGGGACTCGATCCCAGGACGCCGGGATCATGACCTGAGCCGAAGGCAGCCGCTCAACCAACTGAGCCACCCAGGCGTCCCTGATTATAGAATTTTAAACTGTATTATAGATTGTTTACCTCTAGAGTCAGTCACAGTGATTTTGAAAAGCTCAATGTGGATCCAGATGACAGGATCATTACCAGCTACTAGTAGACACCTCTGCTTTGCCCCACTTATTTTAATGTGTCTCGGCATATCCTATGAAGAAATTTGAGACTCAAGGAATAAAATGTCCTTTGCAAGAACGTAGATGTAGAGGATTAGACTTTTCTCAACCCCAGATCTCTTGACTCACATCAGGTCACACATAAAATACCTTACCATCTGTATATTAATTAACTAATTATCCTAAATTCTAGGATAGAATATCCTTGTAAAGGAAAAACCTTGGATGGAATCACTAAATGAAAAAGAAAAGGAGCTTTGCGCAGTGGCAGTATCGTAGCCAATGAGGTTTATCCGAGGCGCGATTATTGCTAATTGAAAAAGAAAAGGATATTTATCAGTTCAGAATTATTTGTCAAATACCTATTTTTTTGAGAATTAAAATAGAAAGAGAAAAAAGATACAATATAGAGAATTACTATGTATATCTTTGCTCAAAACTTTTTTTAAAAAATTGATTTATTTACTTCAGAGATAGAGAGCATGTGCGAGATGGAGGAGGGGCAGAGAGAAAAGGAGAAGCAGATTCTGCACTCAGCTGAGCTGAAATCAAGTCTGACACTTAACCAGCTCACTGGGCAACCCAGGTGCCCCTCAAATCCTTATTTGACAGAGACAGAGAGGTCACAAGTAGGCAGAGAGAGAGAGGAAGCAGGCCCCCTGCTGAGCAGAGAGCCCAATACGGGGCTCGATCCCGGGACTCTGAGATCATGACCTGAGCTGAGGGCAGAGGCTTTAACCCACTGAGCCACCCAGGCACCCCTCAAACCCTTATTTTTAAGAACCAGTGCCAGTCTATGGAAAAGTAAATAGGTAAGAAAACAAAATTAAAGAAAATGAATCCCATAAAATTCAGAATTTGTGTGGATATGGGATTATAAAATGTAGACATATTTATTCAATAAAGCATAAGATAGAAATAGAGTGTGAGTAATTATTTTCACATAAATGTCTTTATATAGGACATAAAAGGAAAACACGCCTAGATAATTAAATGACAACATATTAAGGAAAAGTCGCTGCTCAGCTGATAAACAATTTGTTGAATTATTAATATGAGGAAAGACTAGAAGGGAAGGTGAGGTAAAGTACAATTCTACACACCCCTATATTTTGGCAAATGTTTTTTTGTAGATACAAATACTATTTTGAGTTTGGGATCATTCTAATGGAGGTCATTGGAAAACTAAGTTGAATATAGGTTTGCAGTAATACTTTGTTCAATACCATGTGTACATATAAAAAGCAAAATATGATATATATTTTTCTGTTAAAAGTTTAATGTTTTGATTGCACAGTCATTAATTATATTAAGGAAATGACAGGCACACTTGAAGTAATTAGCAAGGCTTTTATTTCTAATACGCAGCCTCCATGATGTCATTCATCTTAAAAGTCATCAATTATAGATATTACGAAGTGAAGTGCAGGTTCTGCTAAATACGGTATTAATAGGACTAATTATATAATTTATCTATATTAACTTTGTTTTAAATAAAATATGTGAATTTATATTCTTTTTAAATTTTACATTGGTCATTCATGCCAAAATGATAGTAACACCACTAGTTTCAAGCTTGTTTTAACACTTAAGTACATGCCATTTTTACTTTTTTGTATGTGAAAATTTATAAATTCAAGGCTATATCTAATCTTCATCATCCAGAAAGAAATCCAGTTTTCTTTATCCTTCCCCCATTCTTGTATTAAGAATTCTGAGGAGGAAAAAAGAAGAAGAATCCTGAAAATGTTAATTACTCTGAATGTATTACTTGCAAATGTGGGTGGGTGTGTATGTGTGTGTATGAGATGGGGAGAGAAAGAGAGAGAGAGAGTTGATTGTATTTCTTGTTATCTGTGCTCTTTCTCTTCATAATTACAAATGTTTGTGTGTAAGGACTCCATATGTCTTCTTATTATTTTTTTTTATTTTGTTAAAGATTTTATGAATTTATTTGACAGAGATCATAAGCAGACAGAGAGGCAGGCAAAGAGAGAGGAGGAAGCAGGCTCCCTGCTGAGCAGAGAGCCCAATGCGGGGCTCCATCCCAGGACCTGGGATCAGGACCTGAGCGGAAGGCAGAGGCTTTAACCCACTGAGCCACTCAGGCGCTGCCATATGTCTTCTTATTTTAAAATAGGATTTTAACAACTATGAAAATTATTTATTCTTTTACCTACTAAGAATAAATACAAATATAAACGAATAATATAACTAAAAATATATTAGGCTATGCAAAGGACGCAATGCAATGGGTGATACAGATGCTGCCACTAGGACAACTAAACAGCTTTAAATTTGAAGTCACCAGTTAGGGAGGAAACTAAAATATCTTAGGGCCAGAAATGGAGAGAATCACCAAGTAGCTCTTGGCCTATACAATATTATTTAATATAGTTCCATATTTGTGCTTTTCGAAACCAACTCTGCATATTTATGATTTTTGCAAAACACAAAGCCATGACATTTTCACTTTTGTCAATTCTAATCATTAGTGAATGTTATGATTAAAAGATTATAAGCAAAACCTTAAATTTAAAGTCAGTCATAGATAAGATTATGTCTCTATGATGCTAATGACATGAGTTATAAAAAAACAAAAACAAAAACAAAAACAAAACCTATCTGGTTGGTAGGTCACTTAGTATTAGGATTATTTTTCCTAATGTTTGAAATTACATACTCGGTAAGATGAAAGGAAGAATTTATGCTCAGGACTTCCAATATCTGCTTTCCATTGAGCACTCCTATGGTCTATTTACTGTAGCTACTCCTAGTTTATAGCCTATATTTGTTTATTTAATGTCCTCTGTTATATACTGTCTTCTTTTATATACTGTGATTTTATATAGCTATAAAACTTAAAATATTATTAAAATAGGTTTTCTCTACTCCCACACTAACCATCAAACTCACACAATATTTTTGACATCGGATTACCTGCTTTTTCTCCCACACCAAGCAATTCTTCAAAATCAGCTAGATAACCTACAACTTAAGTCAATTCTGACACTGTCTGTCTGAAGATAGCATCAGATCCCAGAGGTAGAAGGCTTAGTCCCACCAGAACACCTCCTCTCCCTCACATCCTTTAGATGTCAATCACACCTGCTGGTTATGCTTCTGACCAAGGGCCATACATCAGAGGTTTCCATGACCCAGTCCTTGGATTCAATTAATTTGCTACATATTTGTCAACCTGGAAACTCTGAACTATATACTTTCGACATTTTCTTGGAGGACTTACCATGTATGCACAATCTATCATTAACTCCATTTCCAGCCCTTCTCCTCTCTCTAAGGTTGGACATGGGCTGGAACTTCCACGCTTCTAATCCTGGCTTAGTCTTTCTGTGACCAGCCCTCAACCAGGAGCCCCTGCCTCTTGCCCCCAGAGTCAACTAATATCAGAGTCACACTAATATCGCCTAGAAAAGTCTAAGAGATTTAGGAACTCTGTGTCAGGAACCAGGGTGAAAGACCTAATATTAGAACAACAACAACAACAACAAAATGCTCTTAGTACTCTTGCACTTAGAAATATAAGGAATATTAGGAATATCACTTAGGGATATAAAAAAGGGTTTCCAGAACCTTGTGTCAATAACTGAAAGCAGAGATCAGACATCAAGACATATATTTCTTATTATTTCACAACAAGATATCTATAACACAGTATTTCCTATAGGAAGTGAGTATACTGTAAAGTTGTTTACTGTTCTTTTTCAAAATATGGTGTGTGTGTGTGTGTGTGTGTCTGTGTGTGTGAGTGCCTGTGAAGCTTATAGAATATATGTGGTTCTAATAAAAATTTTTCAAAAAAGTTAATATGTTAATTATTAAATTGTTGGTCCAAATCTCTTGGATGAGTTTCCCAATAGTAAAGCAGAACATGAACTCAATCAAGGGACTTCTAGTGGCCAGAAAATTAAACTTCATTGTCATCATTCAAGGGTGTTAAAAAATAAAAAAGGGATGATTTAATATTCTGTTAGCATTATGAAACTTACCTCTAAAATACCATTGACTTCCAAAATTGGAATTCAATTGAAGGTACTTGTCATGCAATGTCAAACATGGAAAGGCACACCCAAGTATTTCAGGCGAATTTTCTTATCACTCTTTATTTTTGTTACAGCACTTCCTCCAACATGTAATTTCTTCCTCTCCCTCTCTCTCCCTTTCCTCCTCCCCTTTTCTTCCATGTGTATGTGAGTGTGTGTGTGCAACAACCACATATGTTTCATCTCTCTTACTAACTAGGAGCAAAATAAATATCTGCTGATTAAGTACAGACTGTGTAATTATTGTGAAATATTTTACCAACAAGGATGTTATTATGTGACAGATATTTTTGCTGTTCACAACTGGTGGTTCTGAGTAAGCTATTTACTTCTAGAATTACGTTGCCACAAAAAACATGCATTAGATCATTATTAGAGGTTCTTTATTAACAAATATATTTGTATGTGAGAAAAACCAACACTAAGAGGAAATCTCAATATAAATATTTATAAATGTTTGACAAAAATTAAAAAATAAAAAATAAAATTAGACAGTGATTTCTTAATTTTTTCATTAAAGCTGAGGAGAAAGAAAATGGTTTCTAATAATAGTCTAACTTAAATATTTTAACAAAATACAAGATGATAATAAGTTTTAAGAACAATATGCTTACACTAATATTCTCTTAATCATTATATAATTTGATTTATTATTTTTTTAAAGATTTTATTTATTTATTTGACAGACAAAAATCACAAGTAGGCAAAGAGGCAGGCAGAGAGAGAGAGGGGGAAGCAGGCTTCCTGCTGAGCAGAGAGCCAGATGCAGGACCCTGATCCCAGGACCCTCAGATCATGACCTGAGCCGAAGACAGAGGCTTAACCCATGAGCAACCCAGGCGCCCCTGATTTATTATTATTTAGACTAGCCACTGCTTCAGTGTTTTCTACTTTTAATAAATGCTGATAATAAATTTCCACCTTAACATCCAAAAAAAGTGACAACTGCAAAGCCAACCCAACCAATAGATGGTGCTAAGCATGTCATCTTCTAAAACACTGACAAGTCAGTTTAAAAGCTTGAGCTGTGTTGAAATGGATTTAGTCAGCTTTTAGTGAGTGTCGTAATAACCTCAGTGTAATGCATATCTTAAATGAGCAGTCATAGAATGTATTCTAAAACTCATCAAGTTTTATTGGGAACCTGATAGGTTTTATTTTTGGCTGTACAGGTACAGTGAATCATAGGGAGCAGAGTAGAAGAAAAGTTCAATGAGGATTCAACCTTGAATTTTCTGCTCATTGGAAATCCCAATTAGGAAAAAGACACATATATTAGATTTATATTGTGTCTTTTCTCCACAGGACCTAACATGATATATACAGTACCTATTAAAACAAGCAACATCCTTTGAAAGATTAACCATAACTCTGCACAAAAGAGTAAGATTTAAAACAAAACAAAACAAACAAACAAACAACAACAACAACAACAATAAAAAAAAAAAAAAAACTGACTGGCTTAAATCAGTCCAGGGTAAAAGATCAGTTCATACTATGGAATATTACTGTAGGGGAAAGGAATAAACTAATGTGGTTTAATGAAGATTTGGGAAAGAATTTGGAGTTGCAGATCAACATAAACTTGGAAGGGATTTCTAGATACCACTGTTCTAAGCATGATTCACTGACAGCATATAATATCTATGTGACTCAAATAGATTTCAAATATCTTTCCAAGAAATACTTATTTAAAATTTGTGTGATTTTGCACGAAATTTACCATTTTTGTTATGGAATGTGTACTACAAAAGTTGAGGCATCAATTTCGGAGACCACTGGCTTAATTTTGAATAAAAGGATTGGATCAATTTACAATGAACTAGTCCAACTCATTAAAAGTGAGAGTTTGTCATTTAAATATCTTAACTGCCTTATCTCTGAGCATATTGTGATATTATAATCCAGTAGGAAACATACATACATACATTTCTCTTGCATACATTATCTTTTGTTTCCAATCCAGGAATCAAGACAAAAGGGAAATTATGAAAAAATAACCCTTATATGTTATTTTCCTCAGAAAGCTTCATTCCACTCTAACATCACCAACCATATTAGCATTTTAGATTTTGTGGATTCCTCTTTGTTTTTCAAAGGGATATTTAGATAGCAAGTTAGTGTTTTTTTCCTTTAAAGTGTAAGTTGAGGAGTACCTGTGTGGCTCAGGAGTACCTGTGTGGCTCAGCTCAGATCATGATCCCGGAGTTACTGAATTGAGGAATCTACTCCTCCCTCTCCATTTGTCCCTCCCCCTGTTCCTTCTCTCTTCCTCTCTCTCTTTCTCTCAAAATAGAGTCTTTAAAAAAAATAAATAAAGTGTGAGTTGAGAAATTATTTTTTAAAGATTTTTTTAAGTGATCTCTACACCCAGCATGGGGCTCAAACTCACAACCCCAAATGAGATCAAGAGTCACATGCTCTACTGCCTCGGCCAGTCAGGTGGTCCTGAGAATTGAAGACTTTGATGTAATATAAGATATATAAAGTTTTAAGGTAGCCCCAGCTTTCTCAGTTCTGACAATGATAGTCAGCTATAAAGGTAGAAGTAGTGATGGTTGAGAAGGAAATGATAAGAACTATTCTTCCTTTCATCAATGCAAAGTGGTGAAACAAGGCATTATTATCCTTTATTTGCCTCACCAAGAATAAAAGCACTTTATCTCCTTAATGCAGTTCCCTCTGATGTAGTAAGTTTGCAGCAGAGGGAACTGGGACACAGAAAAGGAAAAGAGGAACTTAACCCTATTTCTTAAGAGTGTGTTCTCTAAGCTACATTGACCACGGCAGCAATCCTGCTTCTGCCAATGACTACCCCGGGAAATTGCCTAGACTCTCTGTGCTTTAATTTTCTATTTTATTACATAGAAATAACAATATCTATTTCTTAGGCTTGTAAAATGTCTGATATGTAATCACCAGTATATGTAATTTTAGATCTGAGCTAATTTCTCAAGTCAATGTTCTTGACTTTCTTTTTCCTAGCAAAATCTTAAAGCACAGAGTTCACAGGAGTTTGTGTTCCTGATGACAGAGACCTGTACTGTTTTTGTAAGGGTTACTGCAAATAACATAATTTCTAGCGTCTTGTTAGAGCTTGCAAAGTGTAGAAAGGATAGCATTCTCTGAATCTAGGGTATTACTTTGTTTCAATGTGTTGAAATTCATGTCATTTTTGCATTTATTTTCTTAATCAACTGACTGAAGCCTTTCCTACATGCTAATTTCAGAGTGTATGGCTGGTAGAGGCTTGAAAGCTAAACCACTTTCAGTCATGTCTTTCCATTTGGCAAGGCAGAAATGGCCTGGGACTAAAGTACTCACACATTTGAATTAAATATATTCAGCTTGACTACCAGGTGCCACAAGCATAGTTTATTCTTCTATAGCTGTAATTAGTACTTGGATTAACTAATTATACAACTTGGTTGAGTGTTTACAAAATTAGTTGGTTTTACTCACCTAGATTTTCCCTGGTGTTCATTATAATAGCATTATCTCTTTAATGTACCATTTCATTATTGTCCTGAGACAACCCTGTAAACAAAACATGACCAAACCTCACTCGGTGGTTAACTTATTTAATTCTCAGATGAGGTTTGCACTGGTTCTTAAAGTTTGTTTATGATGGGATTTGTCTCTTCCTAATGTCAATGAGCACCCTACGAGGGGCTTAAGGGCAAATTAAGGACGTCTCAACCTGAGGTGAATACTTTTGCCACTGAAGGGGTAAATTATCAATAACTGTAGAGGAGATAATGGTCTATTAAGTGTTAATAAGCAATTATTGTATTTGCACATAAATATGCAAGAAGTATGGAAAGATATCAAAATATGTGCACACGGTCAGGGATTAGGAGTGGTACCAGAAGGTGTGTACTAGCATTTCATTTAATGTATGAGTTCAGAAATAAGTAGTGTTTGCTGCAAAAGTTAATACTGTCTAGATCAAAGTGTGTGACAAAGAGTTAAAGGCAAAATCACAGAGAGAGCACTTAAGATAGACCACTTTATTGGGGTCAAAGGATGCTCTGAAGAGATGAAGGAGTAAGCACCATGGAGAAGATTTTATTACCCAAGGTTAAGGGTTAAGGTCATTGTCCTAAAGCATGACGTTTCTTAGAGGAATCCTTTCATATGGGGTTAAAAAAAAAAAAAAAAAAAAAGCAAAGAAAAGAAAAGAAAAAGAAAAAAAATGATTCTTCCAGCAAAAAGGAGATTAGGAACTAAAGAATTTTGAAGTTTTTTTTTCTTCTTTTTTTAATAATGAGTGCCATCTAGGTTGAATTGTGAGGATAGAAAAGAGTTAAACAGGTTGAAGAAGCAGTGTGCATCCCTTCAGGCAGAGAGAATCACAAGGTCATGGAAAATAGCGTGGCATATTTAGGAGATGGCGGTCCATGTGGTTTGAATTGTTCCTGAATGATACTTTTTCATCTAAATTTTTAATTTAAGAACACCAACTGACCAGATAGTGTTTGTAATGGTAGGAAGAGCAACCCGGTGGACCACAAAATTTTTGCTTGGGTAAGAGGACCCATCTCTACATCAGATATTTTAATCACATTCATACTTAAAATAGAAGAAGATGTGACACTATGTTACTGAATTGTTATTGAAATCAGAATTATTACTTACATAATCAAGATTTGTTACTTGATTTAGAAGATATTTTCTATTTAGGGTTGAGCAGAGTTTCGTACATGATAGTTGGAATAAAATTGTAAATGAAAAGATGTATGTAAGCAAATATTTTTTTTTGAAAACCATTTTACATGATGTAGAGGGAACACTAGGAAAAAGTGATAGAGCAAATGTATCTATTGTAGATTTATATTGAAGAGAAAATAAATGGTAATGAAATGGGGGGAAAAATCATGTGGGCCTCCGGTCGTCAGGCATCTGGTTCACAAACAAGGAAATGTTATCCAGTTTTGAAAAGTACTGATAAGCAGACCTGAAAAAAAAAAATTCTCGAAGGCACATTGATTGGAAATCTAACCTGTACAACAGTAACGTCAAATAAGTGCCACTGTGCTTCACTGTAAACATACCTCTTGGCGGGTGTCTACAGTTATTTCCTTTTCTAAAATTTTCCTACAGATAAGTTATTACAGTCATCGCAAATCAGAACATGTCTTTCCCATGGCACAAATTAAACTACACAAGAGCAGAGGCCAGGTAAGGACAAGAACAGTTAGGGGGCAGGGAGAAAGATTTTTCTAAATCCCATGTTAACACTGAGATATGGTCTAACGTGTTATATTATCTTTGAAACTAAATTTGATTTATTAAAAAAGAATGTATTGATGACTTGCCTCTAAATGAAAATGTCTGTAAGGTAATTGGGATATGGAAAAGTATGAGCGACTTGGTTGAGATATTATTGCAATTAGTAGTTTGTAGAACTTGCTTATAATTGATTTAAGGTGACCATTTGTTTCAAGTGCATAGGGCCAGTCCCAGGTCATGGCTGATGTTCTGACTTAATATGTAATTAATAAATAATAATTTCCTCTAAAATCTTCCTGTTGTTTGGTCTAATGTATAAGTGCAATATATGCAATTATGTATATATGCAATGTTTGAGTGTATAAAGGTGTGTGTGTGTGTATTTAATTCTCATTCATACCATTATTAGCTGCCTGACTTCATCAACAATTTATTCCAATTTCCTCACTACTTTGTCTTTCCTCTCCAATTCTTTAAAAGAATAGTTCAAACTTACAGAGAAGGGTTAAAGACAATGAATAAATAACCAGATGATAATCAATGACCTTTCTGCCTCTCTGAGAACTTGTATCTCTTTTGTTTCTCTATTACTACAGTGTCTTGAAAGTGTATTCCATAATCTACATTCTATCTAATTTTCTAGAGCAGATGGGCAGCAAATACCATAGAAGAGTTTCTTTCTTGGCTACAAACCATATTTCTCCTTTTAGTTCTTGCTCTCTTACGCTCTCCTGTTCTTCAATTTTCAATAAATTTTGATCAGTGACTCACAGATCCCTGACAGCTTGTAAATTGCTTGAAAATACCCTGGGCTATATATGAACACCAAATATGAATACTAAGCAATGCTGCTTCTAGAGTGCCTTTAAAACTCTAATAGTCAGCATCCAGGTGTGTTAATAATCATGTAAGGTACTTATTGATTTATAGAAACTTAAATAAATATGGAGCACTATCTGAATTAAAAAAGGGTCCCTGGGAATACTTGACTTTCTCATGCAGTATTTAATAATGGTTGAAGAGGTAAGCTGAATAGTAAGTTCTCTTGAGTTCTTAAGCAGACCTATGAAAATATGCCTAACATACAGACAGAGATCACCTTGCAAAATATTATACTCAAACTCACAATCCATATATGATTCTATATTCTCACACATTTTGACATAATCCTGGGCTGTTTACTTGTCTCAACAAACAGAAAGACAAATTCCATAACAAGAAAGATTCTAGGTCACTACAGTTTCATAGAAGGCTGGAAAAATAGTTTCGTGGCAATATTAATAAGAAAGGACAAACTACCGATGGTAAATCTAGAGGTAATGGAAATTTTGCTAGAGAGAAAGAAATTGCTTGGGCAATTTCTTGTAGTGAGGGCATTACTTATGTGCAAACAACTTAATGATGGAAAGGTCAAAACGGCATAATATTACAATTTTTGAATAACTTCTATATCCATTGTCTAGTAATTGCGTAGGTTTTGTAGTGGGTTTCAAAAATTAGAAATATGAAAAATATATATGACATTACATGTTCTTCTATCCTTCAGTGATGTTCGCTGGGCCTGCCCTTGTGTCCACTGTGAATTTAGTCTTAAACCTCCTATATAGGTACTCTAGATTTATACTCCTCACTGATGGTAGGAGAAGGACATCCTAAAGCAAACAAACCCAGCAATAAGACGGACATCTGTACAGACAGAGAGTCATGTGCAGAGTGCACTTGATTCTTATATTTAGAAAAGAAAATGAATATATAAGTCCTTCTTTTCAGGCCTTAAAATTGTTTTAAAATGGCTCTAGAGGGATACGTGAATGGCTCAGTCATTTAAGCATCTGCCTTTGGCTCAGTTCATGATCCCAAAGAACCAGGATTGAGTCCCATGTCAGGATTCCTGTTCAGCCAAGAGTCTGCTTCTCCCTCTGACCCTTCCCTCTCTCATTCTCTCTCTCTCTCACTCTATCACAAATAAATAAGTTAAATCCTAAAAAAAAGAAAAAGATTCTTGAGACTATTATTGGAATCTTTTTTTTTTTTTTTAATATAGCTTCAGCTTATGGTTGGGTTATGCTCCATAGGGAGGAAGGCAGAGGCCCAATATTCGTTTAGAAATCCATTCACTTATTTTAATATTTTCACTAAGAATTTAATAAATATGTGTTTTACCTAAAAGAAAACTCCATTGTTAGCCTATAATGTGAATACCAGCTCTGTTCTAAAATCAACCTTTATGTCTTCAAAGTCACAAACTATATATAAACTAACTTTACATTTACTAAACATATCAACTCCAAATGTGCCTAGAAAATATCTTGTAAATATCTTAAATCTTAGGAATATGATTTTTTTAACAATTATGTGCTTTTATAATACTCTAGTACATATAATAACACATTAAGAGAATCTCTTTGCCTAGATGGGAACTATGTTAACAATCTCAAAGTATGTATTATATAAATATTGGCAGTTTAAAAATTTACATATACATAGATGTTGCTCAGGCAGTCTTAAGAGAAAAGGTCATAATCGGAACAAAAACAGCATCAATATAATAGTGTGTAATTTTTAAACAATTTCTCTGTACCAGATGCTATATACATTATTTTATTTAAACATCAGTTTAGGGGCACCTGGGTGGCTCAGTGGGTTAAAGCCTCTGCTCTGGCTCAGGTCATGATCCCAGGGTCCTGGGATGGAGCCTCGCACTGCTCAGCAGGGAGCCTGTTTCCCTTCCTCTCTCTCTGCCTACCTCTCTGCCTACTTGTGATCTCTGTCAAATAAATAAATAAAATCTTTAAAAAAATAAACATCAGTTTAGCCTAATATAAGTATTACTATAATCATACTACAGATAAAAATTTTAAAATGAAACTAAGTCAAAGCTATGCAATTTGGTCAAGTTATAACCTATAAAATGGCAGAAACATGTTTTCGGACTTAATGCCCATGTTCTGCATGTAAGATCAACAAACATTTTGTGTAAAGGGGGAGGTAGTAATATTCTAGGCATTGTGGACTATAATAGGCTCTGTCGTAAACTACTCAACTCTGCTCTGCTCAATTCTAACCCTTGTTTGAGGTTAGGGTTAAGGTTAGCTCTGAATCAACTCTGAATTCACAGGTAGATTTATATAATATGTAAATTAATGAGTATGGCTATGTTCCAAGAACACTTTACTTATAAAAAAACAGGCAATCAGTTTGGCCTGCAGGCTATTGTTTGCCTTCCCCCTCTTATAAAACATTCTGCCATATGGAGTACATTTTATGTTATGCTGAGAAAATTATTAAACTAAGTCATCAGGGAATCCACACTCTTAAATATACTAATAGTTAATTTACTTAAAATTATGTCATAGTTATTTTAAGAGTTCATTTCAATTAAAACTCTCTTATATGATGACATATTTCAAAGTGCTAGAATAGTAAAATTAATGTGTCATACAAATCAGACTTACAATTCCTAAACGGTTGTATACATTGACAAGATTATGCTTGTACTCCAAGTCTGTGAACTTTTATTACAACTAGTTTAATACTTATTTAAAAATTCCTTTAGAATTAAACATTTAAGGAATAATAAAACCTACTTTTATTTCTTTAGCTCTGTGTAAAGGGAATTGAAGATTATTCATTAAGGATTTTTAAGTGTGAAATCAAAACCTTATTGCATTGTAGGGTAGCAAAACATAAAAATCAAGAGCATATGTAATTAATTTGTATTGTTGCTGCTATAATTATCTCCATTATGTCTGACAAGATCAAACTGAGCTACAAAGAAATATGTGAGCTACTAAAAACAATTGCATATTTAAACACATCTTTTTGTCATAACAAATCCTAGCAGCACAGAGTATTTTAAAAATTGCAAATCAGACCAAGAGAAAAATAGAACTTGAAGACCACAAATAAATCAAATTATGTATAAGAAGAAAAAAAGAATACACCCTGGATGTTTGACTCCAAAGCACATTGCAAGTTGGTTTCTAAGTGAAGAATTTAAAACTCATGTGTCTAAAAATGTCTTGTTACAGTACATTCGGAGAAAGCAACCAAGACTTGTCTTGTCAAAACGTAAAAATGATAAAGTCACAGCTGATCCCAATCACATTAATATTTAAGATGTACCAATGTGGCCTGTTAAAGCAGTTATCTTTTTCATTGGTTTTCTTTTTATCTGAAACAAGGATCATGATAAGCCTGGTGCTCTGACAGATGAGAGTGGGCATGGCAAACTGTGAGCTGCCTTTTACCTAGAAAGTGACACATGTCTTGTCCTCATATTCACTGGTCAGATCAGTCTGTGGGGTTACACCAAACTTCAAAGGATATGCTTGCCATCTTTCCAAATGCCTGAAAATTGAGGGTCAAAACTCCTTTGTAATAAGGCTAATAAGCTATACCCATGGCAATTTTCTTCATGGAACGGTCTACTCTGTGCAAGGTTGGTTAGTCAGAACTATAAATATTGTTTAAGTAATTAATGTAGCACAAGCTCTTCCAACAAAGAAACTTTAGAAGTGTCAGAAAGATGAGAAGTACATAAAGTCATGATGGAAGAAGCTAAGATGTGTGCAATTTACTGACAACGCTGTGTGCCCTTGGATAAGTATAGGTTAGCTATCTCAAAATCTCTGGGAAGGCTATATAAAAATTTGTCTTAGAACATAATATTAAAATGGACAAACCATAAGTGACTCTTAATCTCACAAAACAAACTGAGGATTGCTGGGGGGAGGGGGTTTGGGAGAAGGGGGTGGGATTATGGACATTGGGGAGGGTATGTGATTTGGTGAGTGCTGTGAAGTGTGTAAACCTGGTGATTCACAGACCTGTACCCCTGGGGATAAAAATATATGTTTATAAAAAATAAAAAATTAAAAAAAATGGTATGTAGGGAATTGATATGGAATATTTGAAAGGGGAGAAGCCTTTTTAAAATCTGGCCTGGAAAAAGGAGGCAGCAAATAGTTGATTTTAGCTGAAACATATGGTGAACTGGTTAATGGACATGAGCTTTGGGTCACATACCATGCATAAATAGTAATAATCATTCTGTATGCATAGCTCTCTCTTGTATCATCAAGAAACTGATCCTACATCATAAAGACATTCAGGAAAGCCATTCGGAAAAAGAGTCATTTTTTTTTTTTTTTTTAAAGTAATGGCTTCCAGATCTTTTGGATATACATCAGTTTCCTAGTATTAGTATAAATACTTTAATGTATAACATGAAGCTGATTATGCAACTGTTCTGAGCTTTATGTTTCTTTTTTTTTTTTTAAGATTTTATTTATTTATTTGAGAGAGAGAGAGTAAGAGAGAACATGAGAGGGGAGAAGTTTAGAGGGAGAAACAGACTCCCCATGGGGCTGGGAGCCTGATGCGGGACTTGATCCCGACTCCAGGATCATGACCCAAGCTGAAGGCAGTTGCTTAACCAACTGAGCCAGGTGTCCGAAGTTTATATTTCTTAATCAAGAAATATTAAATAATATTAAATATTATGTTTCTTAATCAAGAAATATTAAAATGCCCTTCTCATGAGGGTTTGAGGGAGGATTGTATGAAAATATATCACACTTTCCATTGTGCCTACTGTGTAATAAACATTCCATGAATGGTAGCTGTAATCATTGCTGCAAGGAGAAACATATACTTTGCACCATTTACAGAAATATGTACTTTTTAATTTAAATACTATCTAAATGATGGTGGTGCATACACCACCCAGTGCTCATCACAACATGTCTAAAAACATGTTTTCTTCATTATCCCATTCTCCCTCTCCTTCTCTTTCTTTGAGTAAATGGGTGGAAAATAGGATTTATATATAATGGTTTCATAATGCTCAATTAAAATATGAGACTTCCATTGTACTAATTCGATTTCATTTTATTTAAAAAATGAAATCACCCAGTGAAACATAATAAATTAGATCTATGCACACACATACAGAGTTAACCTTTTGGGTAAATTAGGTTCTTTCTTTTCACATTGCATTTTGCTTGGTTATACTGGACCATTTATACTCCCAATTCTGTATTATGGCAGGAGCACCTCAGGTGATGGTAACTGCTGTTTTCAACAGGCTTGTGAGGACTGTAGAACCAATGTGCAGAGAGGGCCCCTCATCCCATGCCACCCTGAAGAGCTGGTCTTCCTGGAGGTCAGCTTAAGGGTCAGAGAGCAAAATAAATCAGAGTAAACTGACGTTTACTGATTCCATTCTGTGCACTTCCTGCTTGAACTGTACTAAAGGGGAAAAAAAAAAAGCCAATGAAGCTTTATTAATCACAACCTATATAGTTTGTGGATCCTGGGCATTAAGTAACTTTCCCTATTTCAGTAACCAGCAAAGAAAAATTCAACTTCCAAAGTCCATCCTCATTCCTCTTTAACAAACCTCCTCATTTTTCCTGCCGCCAAAATATCTCTCCCTCAAACTCTTACATGAACATGACATTGGTTTTTTCAAGACTTGCATTTTATTAAAATGAAAAATAAAACAGAAGTATTGTAAGACACCAGGAAGTTTTTGGGTTTTTCAAACCTGAGTAAAATAGTAGATCTGATTTATTTGCTTACGTTCTAGGGAGGAAAAAGTGTTGCTATGCAAGAGAGCTTGGTGTGTATCTTGGGTTGGCAGAAATATAACCTGTTTATCCTGAGTATGTACTTTAAAGCTTCTCTTAAGCTGTTGTAGTTTTGATTTTGATAACACTGAATGTCCATAAAATTGTGCTTTTCCAGTCCCATCTACTTGGGCAACATCCATTTTTTCGTCAATTAAGTAAGAGCCCAGGGAAATTAAAAATACTGTTTCAAACAGCTCCAGTCCTTGCTCTGATACCCTGTTTCAGGGAATGCTGACTCCTTTACCTCAAGCTAGATTTAAGATTTTAATTCTTAATACGTATATTCACTCTCTGAAGTTTTCTCACTTCTGGTCATTTCTGGTTGCTGTCCTGCTCCCTTCCCTGGGCTCCTAAATTGAAAAACTGTTGTACAGTTTTTGTACAAGGGAGAACAAAATGAGACAATGATTCTGTCTGTGTTTATACAATGCTTTTGCAGCCCAGACATCTCCATCAATAGTTAAGAAAGCCCAAGACACATAAAGAAATAATGTGATGGAAGGTTTCCCCTTCCAACTCTTCTCTCTACATGGTATATTACTTGCTTTCCCCTTAAAACAAACAAACAGGGGTGTCTGGGTGGCTCAGGCAGTTAAGTGTCTGCCTTCTGCTCAGGTCATGATCCCAGGGTCCTGTGATTGAGCCTCACAATGGTCTCCCTCCTGGGCAGGAAACCTGTTTCTACCTCTCCTACTCCCCCTGCTTGTGTTCCCTCTCTTACTTGTGTCTCTCTCTGCCAAATAAGTACAAAAAAATCTTTAAGAAACAAACAAACAAACAAACAAACAAACAAAATCAATCAAGAAATCATATGGAATGTGTTTGGAAAACAGCAGATTCTCAGGTAAAGATGTTACCGATATGCAAAAATCAGACCTAAAATGAATGCTGTGAATATTCCTCAACTAATTGCTGGTTTCTCCCTGGAGCCCAGCTCCTCCTTGTTGATATTTAGTGATATCTGTATCACCACTCAAGTTTTTTATTATTAATATTTTATTTTTTAAAGATTTTACTTATTTGTCAGAGAGAAAAAGCACAAGAAATGGGAGCAGCAGAAAAAGAAACAGGCTCCCCACTCCCAAGATCCTGGTATCATGATCTGAGCTGAAGGCAGACACTTAACTGCCTGAGCCACCCAGGCATCCCTCAGGTATCTAATTTTAAAAGAATTACCAAAAGTTTTACAAAAACTTTAATGCAACATCCATGGTAATTGACTCTATGATGTCAACACAGTGGTTGTTAAAATGCTGGCTAACTTTAAATCGTTCACTTGATTTTGTTCAATAGTTTCATTCTCTTCTGATCCAAACATAAACACTTTAAATGATTGACTTTGGAGCACTTTTTTCTTTTTTGTTTTCTTCTACTCTACTTCTACTTTCAAAGGGAGGGGGAGCGGGGAGGGTTGTGTAGATACAGATGTATAATCTTCATACAGCAAGGGAGAACTTTGAAAAAAAAAACATTTATAACACATGAATCCTTTCATAAAATCTATAGACAAAGTTGAAAAGATAAGTAAACCTCAACCTTATTTATAAATACCATTTTTAATTTTTTCCTGTATTGGCTGGAACCCTTATTCAGCTAAATAAGTGAATAGGGTTGTAAATGTGTGTGGCATTTAAAGAACTGAAGAAGAATTTGGTTGAAATTCCAAAAGGATATGCTGAGTTCAGTTTCAAACTTTAGGAAACTGCCATTGCAAATTTTCTATTGGAGAAAGTTTGCACACGAAGATATTATCAAATGGTGGAAAATATTAGAAATAAAATTTTCCAAAAGAAGTCTTTTTTGAGCATTCTTCTGAGCAAATGTTTCCATAAAATACACTGGGAGAAACGCTGCTTTAAGTGTTCTCAATATATAAAGAGTAACAGTCTATGGAGTTTGCAATGACCTCATTGATGTCAGATGTCAACAAAATAAATTAAGAGATTGTATTATGGAAGATGAAGTCCGTTCATGGTGCTATAACAAAATAGCCTATGCTGGATGGCTTATAAGCAACAGACATTTATTTCTTACAGTTCTGAAGGCTGTGAAGTTCAAGATCCAAGTGCTGGTATATTCAGTGTCAGGGAGTTTCTAATTCTTGGTTTATACACTACTCTATTTTTCCTGTTTCTTCTTTAGACAGAGTGAAAAATCTCTCTGGAGTCTCTTTTATATGAACACTAATTCCATTCATGAAGGCTCCACCCTCATGACCCAATCACCTTCCCAAAGCCCCACTGCTATATGCCATTATACTGAGAATTAGGTTTTAATGTATGAATTCTGGGGGCAGAGGAGGGAACACAAATATTCAATCTCCAGCAAAGACCTCCTGGCAAATGCTTTGGTAGATAGGAAAAATTTTGATAGGGTGGTTTCTTCTAGTGCTTCAGCATGTTATATTGCAAATAGCTTGTGATCCTCCTCTCAGAATGAGATCCTAGTTCTTCATAGGCGACTCATTACCTTTGAATCTTGAGTCACCTTAACCTCTTTGATTCTTGGTGTTCTCATTGGCCATTTTTGTGTGTGAAGAGGGAAGTTTGGCTTATTAACCTTTTTTTGTCCTTTCTCTGAAATCTGTTCATTAGGATACACAATATTTTCTTGGTGGAGACAAATATGAAGCATGACATGCGAAACCACCCTCAATTCTCTCATGTCTTTTGAGAGATGGGATAAAAATAGAAAACATGGACTCCGTTCTGTTTTCTGCTTGAAGGAAATGACCCTAGAAAGGCGAAATCTGACCCTTTCTCAGGTTAGTTTTATAAAACTTAACTGAGAAGGGATATGAGTTTTATTCTTAATATTATATTTTGTAGTAATAAAGCTGGAGTTCTAGTCGTTATCTGCTAATCTTCTGTGTCTCTCAAATAATATAAAATTTGGAAAACGAAGAGGATGCTGTTTTCCCAAAATAACTCAAACATCCCAAACTGGCTATTAACGTAATAGTAGTTTCTCTTCGAGATATATTTAAGTATTTTATGGAAGAACAAACTAATGAACATTAACAACATGTACATAATATAAAGTGCTAAAAATAACAAGAAGTTATCAGAATTACAATAAATTTCAGGGTAGTAGTGTGAGATACCTTCTTATGGAAGATTAGACATGACCAAAATTTATATATTCTACTTTCACTTAGAAATGAAGTATTTTTCTCCTCTCTTTTGAATTTAGACTGATCTATGAGTGCTCAATCAACAAAAGGATGATAGAAATAATGTGGTAATTTTGGGTCAAACTTTTCAAGGACTGGTAGCTTCCAATTTGGGCTCAGGGATTCCTATCCAACGTGTTAGAAATACAAATATCTTGCTAAAAGATGATGCAGAGATCCCCTGAAACTACATGGGTGGTGGTGAGAGCTAAGGCCAGGCTTCCAACCATCTCCAACATCATGTTAGGAATGTATGTGAGCAAACTGCCTTGGACCATCAGTCTAACCCAGCTGCCCTCTGAAATTCACTAAGTAACTCCACTTGACAACTAGAATAGCCCAGTAAAAATGTCACCTGAATTCTAGACCAACAAAATCATATAATGCAATAGTTATTTTTTTTAAGCCTCAAAGTTTTAAGGTAGTGTTATACCATCATGAATAATCAGGCCATCTCTGCAACAAACCAACAAATGGTTTTGTTGGAAAACCATTCCAACAAATGGAAGAGCTATATAGACAATTGACAAGTGACTGACTGACAAAGTTTTAACAATTTAGAGTGCCATCTTCAGATAGATAGTAAGATAACTTTATAATGCTTCAGATATATATTAGAAAAATATAATGATGTAAGATTGTAAAATTAGAAAATTTATGAAATATAGAAATTAGAACAATAAAGAGGTGAAACTAGCATAATCTAGTTCTATTAAGCAATGAGTTTACTGTTTATTGTTTCAGGAGTTTTTTTCTACATAGACAGTCCTCAGAATTGGGATTTTCATCACATTCTACTTGATAAAGTTTTGTTTTAATTTTTCTTTCTAATATAGACAAATATTTTGTTAGTGCTAATGTTATCAAAAGACATTTTGTGGGGCACCTTGGTGGCTCAGTGGGTTAAAGCCTCTGCCTTCGGCTCAGGTCATGATCCCAGGGTCCTGGGATCAAGCCCCACATTGGGCTCTCTGCTCAGCAGGGAGCCTGCTTTCCCCCCTCTCTCTCTGTCTGCCCCTCTGCCTACTTGTGATCTCTGTCTGTCAAATAAATAAATAAAATCTTAAAAAAAAAAAGACATTTTGTGCAGTTAAATTTCAGGCAATATCTAATGGCTGTTTAATTTTCCGCTATGCGGACATATAAAAAAAAATAAACATTTTATTTATTTATTTATTTATTTGTCAGAGAGAGAGTGGAGAGAGAGAGCACAAGCGGGGCAAGGGGTGGCAAGCAGAGTGTGAAGCGAGTTCCCTGCTGAGCAATGAACCTGGTACAGGACTCAATTCCAGGACCCTGGAATCATGATCTGAGCCGAAGGCAGATGTTTAACCAACTGAGCCACCAAGGCATCCCAAGATATGAAAATTCTAAGTAAGTAATGACAATCTCGTAATTAATTCTCCCTATAGCTTTGTCTATAAATTGGGATACTGATAGAAATGATACTCTATAACATTTGTTAAGAATTTATAATGTGTAAACAGTGTAATGAGTAATGAGTCACAGGAATAAAATGAATGGCATGGAGAATACAGTCAAAAATATTGTAATAGTGTTGTATGGTAACAGAGGGTAGCCAAGCTTGTGGTGAACATAGTATCATATAAATAGATACCTAGAATCACTATATCGTACACCAAATCTAATGTCACATAGTGTGTCAACCATGCTCAAATTTTTAAATACATACATACATACATAAGTTCACTCTTCAGTTAATCATCACACACACACACACACCAAAAATGAAGTGTATAATATTATTTATTTTATAGGAAAGAAAAATAAGGGCCAGAGAGATTACTCATGCAGCAAGGATTTTTTTTTTTTTAAAGATTTTATTTATTTATTTGACAGAGAGAGATCACAGTAGGAGAGAGGAAGGGAAGAGATCACAGAGAGAGGAAGGGAAGCAGGCCCCCTGCTGAGCAGAGAGCCCGATGTGGGACTCGATCGCAGGACCCTGAGATCATGACCTGAGCCGAAGGCAGCGGCTTAACCCACTGAGCCACCCAGGCGCCCCTGCAGCAAGGATTTTAACTAAGGATGTAAACGTAATTTATGAAGGTGGGAACCCAACTGACCTGATATTTAAAGGATTCCACCATTTGGCTGAATATTAAATTTTTAGCCTGATTTTCCACCTTCATAAAACCTTTATAATTCACGCACACTTTTTTTCCTTGGTATCTCCCAAGCATATTTTGATCTTCTTTGATGTTTGCTCTTGGGGTACTTTAAGCACAGTTCTGTTTTTTGATATAAAAATTGTTTGTTTTAAGTTACATTAGATATGCATGTTTTCACCTACCTACCTTTTTTGGATGAGCATTTGTTGAATAGGTCTCTTATAGTGTAAACCTATTTAGACTCCTAATGATAATTATAAATAATACTCTAAAAAGTATTATCTTCATTCATGAACTTTCCAATGCTTTATACACCATATCAACTCTGATTATCAATATCCAATTCACATTTTTTTGATTAGTGGTACATTTACCATCACTTGATAAACCTTTCTTAATCATAATAATCAGATGTATACCTTCTCTGAAATCCTATGGTGTTGACTGTTCTCTATATTCTCATAGAACTTAACAATTCATAACCTTTTCTCATATTTATTTGCATCCATAGTCTCTAATTTAACACAGTTGTAAATTTCTTGAATGCGGAAAATATACTCTATCATTTTGTAATGTTTATTTCTACCATCTGTTTATTAGTTCATTAACTCAGTCAACAAATATTTGATCAATTTTCAGAACTTGGCTTGGTCTTTGGTACATCGTGGTGAACAACTGTGGAGTATTTTGTCTGGCAGGAGCCACAAATTAAAAAAAAAATGCATAAACACAAAAATACGTATTTAATTACAACTATGATAAGTGCTGAAAAAAAATCTTTTTCTTTCCCTCTGCTTCTCTTTGCTTCTCCGTATTTCTTTAATTGTCCACCTGAATTAATGAACATAATAATGCAGGGAAGATGAATGAATTAACAAATGAAAAGTATAATAATGGATTTAATATGTTGCATAAAAGGTCAGAGTAGTTAACTGGATTTTCTATTACTGCCACAACAAATTACTACAAACTTAAAATAACACAAACTTATTACCGCATGTTTCTAAAAAAAAAGAAAGAAATTCAGTGGCTTCTGCTGGGTTATCAGCACTGGGTATCAGAATACCAAAACAATGCGTTATTTTTTGGAAGCTCTGGGAAAGAATGTTTCCTTGCTTATCCAGGTTGTTGGGTAAATTCAATGCCATACTGTTGTAGGCCTAAGTTTAGGGTTCCTTGTTGGCTGTCAGTTGGTAGCGATTCTCAAATCCAAGGGACACCCTAGATTCCCTGACTTGATTGGTCTTTCCTTTCATCTGCAATGCTAGGGTCAATACTTCTCAGACTTCAAGTCCCTCTTAACTTCTCTTCTGCCCCATCTGTTTTGCAGCTTCCGTCTTCTGCCACAATCTCTCAGATTCACTCCTTTGCATTTACCTTCTACATTTAATGGTTCCTGGGATTACATTGGACCCATCTGGATAATCTAGGATAATATCCTTATTTTAAAGTTAACTATTTAGCAATCTTAATTCTGTCTGTAAATCTCTTTAAAATCTACCTGTAAAAATAGTGTTTGAATAAACTTAGAAAGGGCATTTGGGTGGCTTAGTCATTAAGTGGTTGCCTTCAGCTCAGGTCATGATCCCAGGGTCCTGGGATCAAGGCCCACATGGGGCTCCCTGCTCGAGAGGAAGCCTGCTTCTCCCTTTCCTGCTCCCCCTGTTTGTGTTCCCTCTCTCTCTGTGTCTCTCTCTGTCAAATAAAAAAATAAAATCCTGAAACAAATAATAACCTTAAAGAAAAAATAACCTTACAAAAAAAATAATAACCTTAGAAAAGGAACATCTTTAGAATTTTGTTGACCACACTGGGAAATTTTATTTTCACCAGAACCAGAGATTAATGTGTGTTGTTGAATAGAATATTACATTGCAAACCCAAATCATAAATTCAAAAAGGTAAATCAGATATTGAATTTTTTTAATGGGGTTCCCATAGTATCGGTGCATTTTTAAAATGTCCTAAAATGATTATATTTTGAGACAATACAAACAAAATGTGACCGTTTGATTAAAACTTGCTGGAGACCAAGTTCTCTGTTGGTGCTAGAAGATTTTAATCATTGTAATAAATATGTTATTACTTTCCTGCAGCAGGAACTAGGTCAGATACTACAGAAGCCTCAGGCTTTCCTTCAATTTTAAGTATTACAGTGTATTAATTAGCTCAAAATTTTACACTGGAAAAGGACAGCAGTTACAAATGAACATATGTATATTCCCAGCTTCCTAGTATCCCTTCCCCCTACAATTTCAGTAATGTGCTGTCATACAGGTGAGTTTTTCTTGCCTGGTTTCCATGGTACATGTTCAGACTCAGGAATGCAGTTCAATTCCAAGTGTATGGTTTCCAAGGTAACTAGATGGCAAACAAAACCAAAAGTCTTCCCCATATCAACATGCTCAGTTTCTCTAAGAGATGAACATAATAGTTCTAGAATCTCTTAAGGAAAAAGCAGAAATTAAGACAGAACTTCTACCAGTATACTTTAAGCTGTTTAAGAGATACTTAATTTAAAAGTTCATTATTGAATATTTCCACATATCCACAAGGCTAATGAAATAAAAGCATTCATGTTAATTTTGTTAGTTTTGACTCTTTTTATTTGATATAATGGAATTTTGAAAGACATGAAGAAAAACTAATACATATTCAGGATTTCATTTATAAAATGAGGAAGGAATATAGTAAATCATCATTTAAAGGGAAAAATTTTGTAAGTAATTTAAATAAGTCAAATACTTTGAAATGTATCAAATATATTTTGCATGTAACTATATAATTCTAAAGCTATCTAGTCTTTGAGATTGGTTAATACATCTCTAATGTTTTCAAAAAAGTTTTAAAAAAACTACTGCTGCATCAGGAAGACACCACCATATTTGTATTTGTTTTCTTGAATTTCACAAATAACCTATGCATATACAATGAGCCCAGTAAATTACATTTTTAATATCTTATGGTGACAATTACTTAAAGAAAATAAGAAATTCTGAAGTAAATTTTGTTCATTAGAATATATAATAATAAAATAATAAAAGAAAAAAATATGTCCCCTCTTTTATCTCTACCCTTGCAGAGTGGCTTTATTGAAAATGGCAGAGTCTATTCCTCCATTCTTTGAATATGGATTGTTCATATGACTTGCTCTGGTCAGTGAGACATTAACAAATCTGACAAAAGGGGAGACATGGAATACCTTTCTCTCAGGGGCTTGCCACATTTTGCTTACTATAATCCCTCAGACTGTGTATAGGAGTCTGAACTAAACCTACTAGAGGATGAACAACAACAACCATGGAAGAGTTTCAATGATGTCAGCAGCTGACTACAAATTCATGAGTACACTGTAATTAGTTAAACCTTATCCATACCAGATAGACCTCAAAGTTCAATCCAGCCCAGATTTATGACCCACCGAATGATCTAAATCACTGTTGTATTAAATCATTGAGGTTTGGGGTGTTTGGTTACACAGCAAAAGCTAACTGGAACATTATATTTTCTACACTTCAAAATATAAATACTGCCAAAGACTTAATTTGACATTATGCACTCCACCGAAGGAAAAAAAAAAACAAAACTCTGTCTTTCAATCTTTCAATATTTTTGGAAGGGGAAGATCTCTTAGCTCTGAATTTAGAAACTGGTATGAAAAGGTTTTAGTGTAAGAAAACATTTTTAAAAACATGCTTCTCAAATTCTAATTAAAAACTGTTTTAGGTCATCATGACTTGCAAAATTATCAACTACTCATAAGTTTCATGATGCAAACTTGTCACTATTATAGGAATTATTAAAAATTGATAAAACAGGGATGCCTGGGTGGCTCAGTGGGTTAAAGCCTCTGCCTTCGGCTCAGGTCATGATCCCAGGGTCCTGGGATCGAGCCCCCGCATTGGGCTCTCTACTCAGTGGGGAGTCTGCTTTCTCCTCTCTCTCTCTCTGCCTGCCTCTCTGCCTACTTGTGATCTTCGTCTGTCAAATAAATAAATAAAATATTTAAAAAAGAAATTGATAAAATATTTTTATCAGGGTGAAATAAATTTTTGGAAGTACTATAACTTACTATGTAAGATTAAAATTTTTCTATAAGGCTACATTTTATCTGGGGATAAGAATTGCAACTTTAGCAATAAAATCTATTAGCTGTCATCACTGGGTAGACATTTAATTTTATGAATTACTCTCATTAGCCAATTCTAACAAAAGAAACTCCATATTATACACACACCGGTCTAATAAGAAAGATATCTCACAGAATCAAAAGGATATACATTTTAAATAAGATTATGTGTTTATTTTGGAGTGATTAAGTATCAGTAATCATAAATAATATTAAACATTAAATTTTATTACTGCACAATAACACATCACTTATTGCATGCATATGATTAATTAAATAATACTCTGGCATTCCCCAAAATTTTTCAACTCCTGGATGATAGTACCTTTATAATACCTTTTTCACTTACAGAGATCTCTACGAAACAGCTGGTATCCTTGATACCTCTTGTCTTGAATTCCACTCTATTCTTTCTTTTCCCTTATTATATACGCCCTTTCTTTGATTTTATTTTTTTATATGCCTATCTCCTATCTTTCAATGAGTTTTTAGCCATGCAGAAGCTGCATAATTTCTACATCATCTATTTCCCTTTGTTCATTTAATAAAACAAAGCAAAACAAAACAAAACAACAACCACAACAAAAAAAACCCACAAACTTTTAACAGTACACATGGTCCCTCACCTAAGGATTATATTTTTATTCATTGTATGAGCAAGGTACAGTGATATATCTAAGTCCTTTTACAAAGAATATGAATAGAGGTAATTTACAGATTTTACAGCTTTCCTTAAAGGACATTACTTAACACTCACTTTCTGTCTTTTTGACCTGGAAAAGGCAGAATGCAGACATTTTTTGAATCATATTTTACCCTGTTGACAAATGTGGTGAAGTGGAAGGAAGAGATGTCATGGATGGGTCTGTGAGTACAGATACACATGTTTACACTAGACTATTATGTGAAAGAAAAGTTATTTCTATTTAGTTTAGCACATGTACTTTGGTGTACCCTTTCTTATAGAATCACAGCTTGCATGTAGCAAAGACACTTATAACTAAGAGTAGAATTGCTTCCAAAAAGTAATGCAAGTGAATCTTTGAAAAGCTGGTAATTTCCTTTTCTTTCTTTCTTTCTTTCTTTCTTTCTTTCTTTCTTTCTTTCTTTCTTTCTTTCTTTCTTTCTTCTTTCTTCTTTTTTTTAAAATTTTATTTATTTGTGAGAGTGAGAAAGAGAGAAAGTGAGCACAATCAGGGGGAGTGGCAGACAGAAACCAAGAGTTGCTGGGCAAGGAGTCAGATGCTGGACTGTATCCCAGGACCCTAGGATCATGACCTCAGCTGAAGGCAGATGCTTAACCGACTGAGCCACCCAGGCCTCCCAAAATCTGGGGATTTCTGATGTCAGGCAAAAACACTTAAAATTGTTACTTGCTGTGTGTTAGAAAGCAGACCACTGACCTTATAGTTCTTAAGAGAATGGATGGAAAAATTAGAATGTTAGTTTTTGCTAGCTGTGTCTTACTTTATCAACATCATTGACAAGGGAGAAAACAGACAATATTAATGAAAATGCAAGCCTGAGGCATATTGTTCTCCAGTGGCACAACCTTGTTCATGGAGGCCTCCAATTTAAATTGTTTAAGATACCAGTGATTTGGAATCTCTTAGACTATGAAGAAACCCAGTTTTTGTACCACAAATTAAAGTAAATAAGGCTCCTATTCTTATCTACTCTTATCAGTCACTTCCCATTAAGAAGTCTGGATTTAGCAAGGAAAATTAGCACATTGCAAAAACACTACCTGATGTTCAGAACCAAGAACAGTTGAATCTTCTTTCTATCTAATTGCATACAATAAATCAAAAGAGTCTGCCAATTTTACCTTCAAACTACTCATTATATGACCACTTTTAATCAATTTCACGGGTTTTGGCAGCAGATTACATAAAGCCAGAAGTAGAGTTAATGAACAAAGACAAACAAGTCCATAAAAAATCTGGAAACAAATCACAGAAAAAAAAAAAAAAACTTTATATATCGTAGACATGTGGAAAGATCAGAAAAAAGAGAAAAATACCTTGAATTGATAGTTGCTATGTTATACTGACATCATTCAATGATACAAATTATTATCTAGGACAAACAATAAAAGAATGTAAAACTAATGGGATCATAGAGGATAAAACAAAGAAAAAAACAAATATTATTAGTCCAAAAGTAGTCAAAAAAAGAGAGACTAAGGGATGTATGAGTTAAACTGAAAATTAAAAAAAAGAAAAAAATGATCATTAAAATAACAAGTTGACAGATTTAAAATATACATATTCAATTAAAATATATATTCAATATTTAATTCAATTAAAATACATGCATTCAATTACATTCAATTATATATATTCAGATACATTGTAACAATGGAGAAATGGCAGGATAAAAATAATCAATAATAATAATATATAAATAAGACAAGCCCTAGCCAAATTCAAGCTGTTAGTATATTAACAAAGAGTGCCTTTCTGATGAGAAACATCTGAGAATTTTAAAATGATATTTTATAACAACATATGTATTCTAAATATATATGTACTTTTTAGTATATATTTAAAGTAAAAAGCAAAGTTATTCAGAGAACTCAGAGGAGAAATATACAACTCCTTGTGCTAATATAACAAGATTTAGCACATCTCTCTAGATACTTGATAAAATGAATAATCTAATAATAAGAAAATACAAATGCTTTCTAAATGCACATGGAGTGATTACCAAAAATGCCCCAAGGCTGGTGTATAAAACAAGACAGTTATCAAAGAATGAACATAACTTCGAGAGATTCGATATCTGGAGAGAAAGTGAGCACTCACTGACAACAAAAGTAAATCAATGACAATAAAAGTAAATATCACAAAAATGATAACACCTTCCCACTTGGAAATTAGCAATATACTTCATGAGAACCAGGGAACAAGAGTATATTACTTAGAAAATAACAAAATTATATTTAAATATCAACAGAAAAATTTTGAACTGAATAGCTAAAGGTATAACATACCCAAATTTGTGGGATGCAGCTACTGCATGACAAAAAGAGAAAGTTTTAAATGAATAAGTCAGAAAAGCTGAAAATCAAAGATCTAGGTTTTTACTTGAAGAAACTAAAAAACAAAGAGAAAACAAAGTGAAAGGAAGAGTATAAGAAAAATAAAATCAATGGTTAGAAATGAAACATGCAGTAGATTAATTCAATTAATAAAAATTGGAAAATAGAAAAAATGATCAAAACTAATTGTTAGTTCTCTAAAAAGATAAAGAAATTATAAAACCTTAATAAGAGTAATCAAGGAAAAATACAAATCATCAATATCAGTAATTAAAAATAAAGAGAAAGCATCAAGGTTTGGTTACATGAAGAAGTATAAACAATATTCAGAAAATAAATAAATTATGTGCAGGGGTTTGTTATCAATATTTAGAATATTACAGAGGACTCAATGAAAAATTTGTGAGGGATTGGAGAAACAAGAGTCTAATCAACACAAATGTACAGACAAGAGAAATTATTTATGATCAGAAAAGCTCCATTTAGTAAAAGAATGGATAATTACATCATAGTATATTGAGTGATTTCTGGAGAAGAAGTAAATGATGCTCAGGGGCTATGGAAAATGTTATCTAAGGCCAGCTTAATATTGTTTATACCATGAGACAAAGTTTCTTCCCTCTAAACTCTTGTCATACTAGTTTGAATATCTCCTGGTCCTACCAGTCATTCATTTATACATTTGATCTCAGAGCTCCATAAGAACATTCCTGGTTTCTCTCTTATTTGCTATTTCACTATCAGCTTATAGAACAAAATAAAATATTAATAAATATTTGTTATTGAATGACTACATGCTCTTGGAAAGGTTGATAATGATTTTCTTTATTCCAGTACTGAAACTAGTTTAATGATCAGCAAAATGACTACAGGCAAACCATATTTGTTAAGTGAATAAATGAATAAATTAATGATTCAAAATATTAATTTCTCTATATGGGAAATGAGTCACATTTCCACAGAGTGATTTAATTAAACAAAACTTTGTAAAAAAACAAAGAATTGGATCTTTAAATATTAAAAAAGTACATGTTAATTTATTTGTTAGTCTTTCGAGAGATTCACTCAGCTCATCTGAAGATGGCATTGAGGTGTGGAGTGTATATTTCACTTTACTTTGGATATTGAGCTCTGTCAATTTATGAGTGTTTATATAATTGCTGATATTTCAGAATTTTGAATACAATTATTTATGAATAGTAAATATCAATCACTCAGGTTTCCAAAATTGCAGGCACTAAAGATTCACAAATAATTTATAACATTTTGAAAAAAATTAAAACATATTTCAATTGAAAAATGAAGTTATGAGTGATGAAGATATCATTTCTTTTTTCAATTTCCCTTTTATGGTAAGCCAATGTGTGTGTCTTTACAGTCGTGTGACATCACCTTATGCATGGTGATTATGCATATCTATTAAGGAAATACAGAATTGCAGAAGTGAAATATTAAATCTATCTATATTTTTGCTAAGTAAGAAAACTGAAATCTGGGTTAGATTTTGTTTTCTATCATCCCATTCATTTTGTGTGTAAATGAGTATGCACACATACAAGAACACACACACACACATTGTTTTTTTCTAAAATTTTCTTCAATAAATAGTATTGCTGTTTTTCTCATTAAAAATAACCATTGTGGTCATCCTTGTAATTCTTTGTGTGCTTCTGAAGATGATTTTATTAAAATTAATTTCAGGAAACTGGAATTATGGGGTTTAAGAAATATAAGATATAGTTGGATATATTTCTTATGTGAAGTAAAATATTTGTACAAATCATGCTTCTATTAATAGCCATACCGATGAAGGATAAAGAAAATTTTTAATATGATGATCCTGGGTATGTGCATTTTTGTTGTCTATTGATAAGAGTGAATTAGTCATTTTGTATTACATATTTAACTCTCAGAAAGGAATGGGGCTATTGATATTCGCCTAATGGTGTTAGAGGAAAGAGCTCATTCTAGCTTGAATCCTCTGAGAAGCAGCTTCCAAAACAAAATTATATGGATTCAAGATTTAGTGAGGAGGTTCTTTTGAAAGAGAAAAAGGAAAGGGACTCAGAAGAAATAGGAAAAGTTGTCAGGAAGAAATGCTGTGCTAACTCCTGGGAAAGAGAGAACTAGGGTGGGGGAGGCTGGCCTTTAATCTTTTCCTTGTGATTAGGCATCATTGACTAGATTTAATTGTGCTGGATTAGAATTTAGAACTGGAGAATTATATTCTTGTCCCAGTTTAGTTATTATATTTTTAGTGCCTTGAACAGTGACTATTTCTACAAGATTCATTTATCCCATCTTTCATACAAAAATAAAAATAATGCACCTTGTCACCAATACCTTTTTCTCAGAGATGGGTAAACTAATATGCATTAAAGCATTTGGCAGATGATGACAAGGTCCCTGTATAAATGCAAAATATTATTTTACAGTGTTTAAAATGTTTAGTTGTAATAATCATTTGAAGAGAAATGTTGACTAAAAGAAAAACTAAGTCCTGCTAACTAAGTCCTCCAAACGTCCTGAAGTTATAAGAATATCATACATTGAGAAACCTGAAATCAGAGTTTTTTGTTTGTTTGTTTGTTTTTTAACTACCGAAATTTTCAGGAATAGAAGAAAATAGAAAAGGGTCTACCTTCAGCTCAGGTCATGATCCCAGTGTCCTGGGATCTAGCCTAGCACCTTGCTCCCTGCTCAGTAGGGAGCTTGCTTCTCCCTTTCCCTCTGCCTGCTGTTGTCCCTGCTTGTGCTGTCTCTCTCTTTGTCAAATAAATAAATAAATAAATATAATCTTAAAACAACAACAACAACAACAACAAAATATACTCATAATTGTTAAATCGTGGGCCAAATGTAAGAAAAAGTAGAACTGGTTCATTTCAAACCCTATTTGGGTTGAAATGTTACCTCCAAGACTGAGTACAAAATTTTATAGAAATATAGAATAAAGAGGCACATCATCTTTGTGTAATCAAATATCTGCATTTACACCCTGTCATGATTGAAACTGAAATTCTAGGAGCTCTGTTTTAAAAATACAGCTTTAGTATTTGTTGTTCAAGATACAGGATTGTCTACTGCTTTGAGGAAGAAAGGAAAAAAAAAAATAGTACCAGAGTTATGCTGATATTATTTCTCAGTCTTTTTAAACACAGTCTAATTAATGGCCAAAAAAAACAAGAAGAAGAAGAAAATAGGCTAGTCTAGTTGATTACTCATAGATCGTAAATTTATCGTCTTTAATCATTTGAGTCTAAATTTTTACAGTAAAATTATTCCAATGTTTGTCCTTTGAATTATAAATCAAGTTCATGTTGTTTTTAAGTGCAAGTCATTGCTTAATGAGATTTATAGGGTGATAGTAATGATGGCATTTAGTAGCATAAAAGATCACTTTTTACACTATTAAAAAAAAGCCATTATTGGCTCTTCCAAATGGAGAAAGTCATTTGATTCTGCATTTCTTGGCATGCATTTATGTCTTTACTTTGACAGCGTATTTAATTCATAGCTTTTGAATGACTCTTGAATGGTTAGCTATAATTGGACAAAATACCTGGGCATTTCAAACTTAACCATTTCTTCTCTTCCTAGTGCAGATTTCTCCATTATTGAATGAATATCCCAATAGAAACACAGTTAGATTAGTTGTTATGTAGAATCTCTTGCTGTCTCTTTACCTGGTTCTTTCACTTACTGAAAAACTGCAGTAAGACATAAATGAATAATATAATGCTTCCATTTTGTGATTGGATCATTATTTGTGCTAACTTTGCAATAATCTAAAAATCATTTGTGAGTCTTAAAATTTGTGTGAAAAGCTGGAAAGGAAGGATAATGGAAATAGTTAAGGGAGATATCCTGTTTTGTTTCTTTTCTTTTCTTCTTCTTCTTCTTTTTTTTTTTTTTTGCTTGTTTGTTTTGTTTTTTATTCATTTATTTATTTATTTATTTTTTTATTTTTGGGTCTCTGGTGGTCTGAGGTTAAGGTGGCATGTGATGAAATAACACAGAGATTATATTATCAAACTTGAAACTTAGTAAAAGATGCATCTGTTGAAAAAAGTGTTTTTATTGTTGTCAAAAAATGAAGTGATTTAGAATCATTTCTAAAAATATTGATTTATTAATTTTCTAAGCTCTTTGCATTATAAAAAAATAAAATTACAAACCGAACTAGCTTAATTATTAAAGAGTAATCTATTTGTTCATATTAATTAATCTCAAGATAAATGGTATCTCTGGTCTTACAAACCCACTGGAATAAATAATTAGAATAGGATAAGATATCCTATGTAGGTTCTCCACTTTGTTTGCCTTTGATTTACTTTTTAGTGATGACTAGAAATACGCCAACAAAGGTGGTTGCCAAATATGTTGGGCTTACTTCTTGACTCTTCCATGACCAGAAATTAAAATAAAAACAAAAATAAACCAGCTTCTCATTTCATTTACAGATTAGGTATTGCCAAGGAAGATCTTCATTTATTATAGGTCTGTGGTCCAATCATGTCTAAAGGACTGAGACATTCTGATGGATGATGTTCAAGATGAATAACTTGAACAACAATTTGACCGCCAGGACAGGGAAGCCTTTTATCATACAATCATGTGGAAGGACACGTAGTCATGGCTATTAAACATGGTGTCCCCAGGAAGCTACCTAAATTGTGTCTACTTAAGATCTCATACCAAACAACTTCCTTGGATTTGTTATATGTTAAGACACATAAAAAAGAAAACAAAATACTCTTCTAAAAATTAAATAAATGCAGTACCATTTATTTTTATTTTTTTTATTATTAATTTTCTATTTTTTATAGACATATATTTTTATCCCCAGGGGTACAGGTCTGTGAACCACCATACCTTTAACTGAAAAGTTACGCTATACACACACTAAAAATTTCAAACATACAAGAAGTTTATTCAAAAAAAGTATAATCTCTGCCCATGTGAAACTTCCATTTGTCTCTCTCTCTCTCTCTCTTTTTCAGATTTTATTTATTTATTTGACAAAAAGATCACAAGTAGGCAGAGAGGCAGGCAGAGAGGCAGGCAGAGAGAGAGAGGGAAGCAGATTCCCTGCTGAACAGAGAGCCCGATGAGGGGATTGATCCCAGGACCCCGAGATCATGACCTGAGCCAAACGCAGAGGCTTTAATCCGCTGAGCCACCCAGGTGTCCCCTTCCAGGTGTTTCTTAAAGGGTTTTGAATTTTTTTTATAATATTCCCAAAATTATTCATTTAATAATATGCCTTGGAGAAATTTACATATTAGCCCAAACATACTAACAGTATTATCATTGTTGTTACCATCACTATTGTTAATATTTACAACTGTGATTATTATAAAATTATATAACATTTTTTAAAATTTACATTATCAGTTCTCTGTGATGCCTATACTATAGTAGAGTTGTTTAAAATCCATGGCTGATGCAAAGCATAATTAAAATTTGAATACAGAGGAAAAGTAATAAAACTCAGATTTATAGTTAAAATTAAAGATTAGACAATATAATCTTATGGCATGCAAAAATAAATAATTTGGAAAAAATTGTGTTTTCAAGACAGTATAAGATAGTGTCTAAGACTATGGCTATTAGAATCAGCCATACTTGCATTTATGTTATATTATCTTCTGAGATATATATACTCCGGCATGTTATGTAAACAATTTGAAACTCTATTTACACATTAGTACAATAATGACAATAATATTTATGTGCCTGTGTGAGAGTGAAAAGACATAATATTTGGAAAATACCCAAAATCATCTTACATTAGTGAATGATCAGCTGACAGTTACTGGTGTTTCAGTGTTATTAATAACTTCGTTTAAATTTTTGTGAATTCATAGAGCAGGATCATACCAATGTTTACATTAAACACAAAATTTTCAATACCATAACTTTTGAACTTTAAATATGCTTTTTGACCATTAATAAGACTCCCATAAGAGCCAGAATTGCTCCTTCAAAACAAATTGCTGTTCATTATACTATCCAGTTTAATCAGCAGACAGCATTTATTTGGTAGTTCATAAAATAATAAGATAATTTAGGATTGATGGCATCTTGGATTCAATGAAGTACAACCAGTGCTAGTTTGGCATTGCAGATGTCATAGCAAAGATGGAGTTTCATTGGAAGGACAAAATGTGTTTCATATAATCCAAACTTGTAGCCTGAAAAATGAAATGGGATTTGGGTCATTTTGATGGTCCCTGATGATCTAGATATCCACCTAGATGCTGAAATGATTCAAATAGATTATATCACTAGAATAGCTGGACCTGATCTGACAGGCCTCAGAGGTCATTTAAAAGGCATATTTGCCAAACATCTAAAACACTGCAGATGAGAGAACTAAGGTGGTTTCTTTTTAATTTTTATTTATGTTTTTTCTCAAATTGGAAAACTATGTATGTTTCAATTGGATAAAATACCATGTGAACAATGACTGGATATCATATGCTCCTCTTGCAAAAAATAAAATAAAGTCAAGTCACCATAGCCTTTACTAAAAGAGGAGAAACCTCACTAGCTAAAATTACAGTTTATATAGGGCAAACTATGGTTACATTTGTGCACATGACAACTTCTATTCAGTCACATCAAAACTCCTTTGGAATTCTAATGACCATTTTGACATTTTCCCAGTTTGTAGGCTAAAATAACATTTATTTTCCAAGCCGCTGCCTTCGGCTCAGGTCATGATCTCAGGGTCCTGGGATCGAGTCCCACATCAGGCTCTCTGCTCAGCAGGGAGATTGCTTCCTCTTCTCTCTCTCTCTGCCTGCCTCTCTGCCTACTTGTGATCTCTGTCTGTCAAATAAATAAATAAAATCTTTAAAAAAAAAAGAAAGAAACAGAACTTGAGCTGTTCTGTAGAAAAGCCCCAGTACTCCATCCCAGTTGCTACTAAAAAAAAAAAGAAGTGATAAATTAATTAAATAATTAACTAAAGATAAGTTTATATTTAGTTTGAAATGAGATAAAATAACTTGCATAGAAGGTGGCAAAAAATGTCCTATATCATGTAATCATATTCCATATTCTTTAATGATTTATTTATTTGAGACAGAGAGAGAGCACAAGCAGGAGGGGCAGAAGGAGAGGGAGAGACAATCTCAAGCAGACTCCATTCTGATCGTGCAGCCCAACCTGGGGTTCCAACTTACCACTGTGAAATCATGATCTGAGCCAAAACCAAGAGTCCAATGTTCAACTGACTGCAATATCCAGGTGCCTCTGGAACTATATTCTTAAAACTATGATAATTCTTTGTTTTGGTAGCAAAATGTATTAAAAATAATTTCATTTAATATGTGAATTTTTTGGAGCTTGACTAGAAAAGTTATTTCAAATATCATAAAGGCTTGCTTGCTTTTGTCTGGAGTGTTTTTTTTTTTTCTGTTTTTGTTTTTTTTTATCCTTACATTGGATTCCCATATCTTTGGGAAATTTAGAAATCATGTAAAATCAATTTAATTTCAATTCATTACACATTTCATAAGCCCTTACTTTATGTCAGATTCTAAACTCTGTTTTACAAATGTACAGTATGAAGTGTCCCTATCCTAAGAAGAATACTTAATTCAAAATTCTTACTTTATCTACCACCAAAAAGTAACATTTTGCAATCTGCTGAAAGTTAATGATCTAATTAGATGTTCTTTTGTATTTTCTGATACCTACAGAAAACTGTACTTCTTTCAGGCTTAATGCCAAGAGCATATCTTCTCTTATAATCTCTATTCAATTGCCTTACTGATCTACTTATTTGTTTTTTTAAGATGTATTTATTAATTTGAGAGAGAAAAAGAGCACCAGCAGGAGGGGAAGAGGGAAAGGGAGAGATATAATCTCAAGCTGACTGACACTGAGGACAGAGACTGACATGGGGCTCGATCTCACAACCTTGAGATCAAGACCTGAACCAAAACCAAGGGTCTGTCACTTATTTGACTGAGGTGCCCAGGCATCCCTACTTATTTTTTTCTATAGTGCATTCTTCTTTATGTTTTAGATGTATGTCATAAAGAAGATCTTTTCAGTTGGCTGAATGGCTTCAGAATCATTAACCAATCATTTTTATATAATATTAACTTACATTTTTACCCTGAGATTGAGTTCTGATACTACAGAATTGAGGGTAGAAGATGGACAACAAGAATGGTGGGGTACCTAACAAATTCGGTGTTAGGAGCTTTGTGAGGGACTTGCAGAGTGGAAATGTTCCCCAATTGAATCATCCCATCACACATACACCTACTACACAATTAAATCCTCCAGAAACATTTTCGCTCAATTAAGATTGAGGCAGAGAATGAATCCATGTTAAATGATCTAGTTATAACAATTTCATGATTAAGATAAATGCGCCCATACAAACTCTGTTTTCTCTCCCATTCTGGTTCATTATAGACTAAACTGATGATTATAACAGAATGGAAATAGGCCCATTAAGGCAATAACCCACAAGTACATTAAATGGGACACAATTGCATTTGTTCTTTCCAAACTGAAAATTAGTACAAAAAGTCAGAGCTTTTTAAAATAGGTCCTTCACTATATTAGGAGAAATTATTATTTTCTGGCTCCTTAAAAACATACACAAGAAACAAATTATTAAAATGAATGTAATCAAGAGAACACTTATTCATGGTAAAAGGTTATTAACTTTTTCCTATGCTTTGTTACTTTTCTCTCTCTCTCTCTCTCTCTCTCTCTCCCTTTTTTTTTTTTTTTTTTTTTGCTAGTTTTTTACATTGCCTCATTAACTCAGACTCACTTGTGCCTTAAATATAGATTTAATAAAATCCTATCTGGTCCCTGTGTTGACACATTTTGGGGAGGGGGAAAGATTCTATGTCAGAGAAATCAAGTCTTTGTTGAATCCAACTAAAAAGAGTGTTTTCTTCCCCTTAATTGTGAAATGAAATGAGTTTAAGTTCTGAAATCTGGTAAATTGTTTCCAAAAGGAACCTTGGAAAATTAGCTAACACAACACACTTTCATCTGAATAAGTACTATGTGAAAAAAAAAATCTATTGACAAAGATAACCAAGTGCTTGTTATTTTATAGCTGAGATATTTTATTCAGGAGAATTGACATCTGACAATTGACAGTTTAAATTTAGAGGAAAACTTGATCATATAGCAGCAGTGCAGTTTTAATAGAAGGATTTACAACCACCGAAAGGAAGCAAAATTAGGAGACAGATAAATTCAATAAAACAAATAAGTATTAAGATTAGTGAAAAATTCTTGATGATAGATGCTGAGAATCTAAATTATGGCAGTTTTGTAGTTCTGCAGAGGTGAGGAGTAGAAGAAAAACAGTTAATACATGTTTAAGAAAAAAAAATCAAAATGTTATGCAAATTTCAGGTACAATTAAAAGGGGAAATGGAAAGGAAGAGTAAAACTTACTATGGAGGGGAGCCTGGGTGGCTCAGTGAGTTAAAGCCTCTGGCTTCGGCTCAGGTCATGATCCCAGGGTCCTGGGATCCAGCCCCACATCAGGCTCTCTTCTCAGCAGGAAGCCTGCTTCCTCCTCTCTCTCTCTCTCTCTGCCTCCCTCTCTGCCTACTTGTGATCTCCATCTGTCAAACAAATAAATAAAATCTTCAAAAAAAAAAAAAACTTACTATGGAACAAACAAGTGGAATTTCAAATAAAATGTTAGAAAATCCTAAATGTCAGAAGATGATTTTATGCAGAAATAAAGGTTTACAAAAAATAATTTATAATTAATCACTGGCATCAAAAGCAAAATACTATGGCTATCAGAAAATGTGCAGGTGAGATATAACTAAGGGCAAAATTGAGTAATACCAATATTTTCCTTTGGGGGAAGAGAGAAAATTTAAAGTGCTTACTGAGAATAACTTTGTTATTATGTAGTGGGAAAAAACAAACAAACAAACAAACAAACAAACAAAACAGGAGAATATGGGAGCATGGAAACTGATGGAGACAAGATTCAACCAGAGTTGCTAAAAATGACAGATATCACCAAAAAGGTCAGGTGTGGTTAAAACTGAAAAGCGAACATAGATGCGGCAATCAACTAATTATTAATGACTTTCACAAGAACTTGCACGATGAATAGCTTGAAAATCTTGGTTATGAATCAAAGTGAAGAAAGCACATGCCACACCAGGGCAGATCACACATAAAAGAGTAGAGAGGCTTTATTTATTTATTTACTTATTTATTATTATTGTTGTTGTTGTTGTTGTTGAGAAAGTACAAAGATATTGACATCTGTGGAGTTAAAACTATGTCATTGAAATATGAGCGAGAGGAGAACATAAGTTCTTATCATAAAGATTTCAGAGCAAATGGTTTCCTCGGAGAAGAGTCAAGTCAAGAGTCAAGAATGGGAGAAGAGGGGCGCCTGGGTGGCTCAGTGGGTTAAGCCGCTGTCTTCGGCTCAGGTCATGATCTCAGGGTCCTGGGATCGAGTCCCACATCGGGCTCTCTGCTCGGCGGGGAGCCTGCTTCCCCCTCTCTCTCTCTCTCTGCCAGCCTCTCTACCTACCTGTGATCTCTCTCTGTCAAATAAATAAATAAATAAAATATTTTTTTAAAAAAAAGAGTGGGAGAAGAAATCTGTCAGAGATCATTTCTGCTGCACATGAAACATTTATAAGACTCAATAAGTATACATGAATGAATGAATGGCATCCATAAAAATAGAATGCACTTGCCTGGCAAAGAAAGAAGAAATGCAGAAGAGACACAGACTTCAGATTCTTATCATCCTAAGTATTGGTAAGATATTTTTCTGATGTCATGAAAGTCCTTCTCTCCATCGTATTGGAAGAGAGTCCTCAGGATATTGTCCTTAGTGAGGTGCAACCTGGGGGACACAGGAATAGATCATGCTCTAACCTTCCACTCCCTCTTTAACCAGGAAGCTTCATGTGTTGACACTTTCTCCAAGGAATTTTTTTAAGAAAATTAATATGACTTAATAAAAATAAGTAACTTCACAAGCCACTTTAAAATTGGTCCTTTATCCTTATCATGGCATCCCTTATAGGTTGAATTTTGACTGATGATTTTGGTTTCTAGTAGAAGTCTCTACTGGCCATGCTTCAGTGAAATTGTAACTGTTTTTGTTTTATATACAGCTATGTATATATATACATATATATATATACACACACACATATATATATTTATGTATATAATTTATGTCTATAATACAAATGAAATTATAAATGTGTACATTTACTAAACACATAAATAGATATGCATAGCACAAACTCCTGATTTAATCTAAACTAACAATTGCTAATCTTTGTAATATCATTCTCAATTGGCAAAAAGATATTCAATTTCTCAGTTGTACCTTACAATAGCATATCAAAATATGTAATATCAATGGCAATATCACTCACATTTAGCAGGTAAGGAAACTCAGACTTACACAAATCAATTAACTTGCCTAAGTGAAGAGAGCTATTAACAGAATGAATTTGGGACCAAAATAGGCAAGACATGGAAAATCCCATGTGTTTCTGCCCTGTAGCATTCTGCCTTGGATAACTAGTAGAGCTGGTAACACAAATGTATGTATTGAAAGGAATGTAACTTCAATTCTGATATCCTTTTTTTCTTTCTACCCCCTAGGATGTGTTATCCAGGATTTCTTTTAACCTTTTTTTTTTCTTTGTATTCTCATTTTTGCTCTAATTTACCATTTTATTTCCACTGCTAAATCCTGACTCTTGCTCCTGATCAATTCAAACACAACCAATCCACAGTGTTCTCTGATCTACATCTAAACCCCTTTCAATTCTGGCGGTTCTGACCATGTATTTCTTTAGTCAGGCTTTTGAGTGCTTTCCCAATGCTCTCTGGATCAAATAGTAGCATCTAACTATGGCCTTCAAAGCCGTTCACCTTCTGCTCCAGTCCTGTGCAGCCTCTCCACCTTCACTCAGACACAAACTATATCTTCAAGCTTACCTTTTTGTGTTCTAAATCTTTTTGTTTGTTCCATATCTTTCTTCTTCATGTCTCTTACTCTTCATGTTTATGAAACGACTTTCCTACTTAACGTCAAAATAGATACCTTTTGTTCTTGGTATCATGAGGTGAGTAACAGCAGCTTCAGCATATTTCCCATATTATCCCTATAATTTCCAGATGTTTTCATTTTGATGTTAGTCCTTTTCTCTATTTTTTTGTTCATTTTTGAATTAATTGCATATGTGAATGCCTACTGCTTGTTATTCATGCTTTTTGCCACCCTTGTTTTAAGCTTCCCAACTGTAATGTGATGCATGCTGGGAAAAAGTATATATATTGCAGATATTAAAGAATATTTACCACCACCAGAGGATAGTCACAGACATAAAACACCTGGTATTAATAACAAAATAAGAAATAAAGAATAGAAGTATAAGAGCTTCAAATTATACTTTAAGAGCCGATAGGAAAACGTTCAACACATTGGGAATGACAGAGTAAGAGAAAAAAATATTTTGATATTTTTGATATGTTTAAGTGTATAGAAATTAACTTTTGATTTCCTCTAGATAAGAATATGTGGAGTATTGTTATTACTATCAAAGTCATTTGGAAATTTATCTAATGACAATATTTCACATTCTATCTTTTATAATTCACAATACAGAAACACTCTGATTGGTGTTTTATTTTATAGTACTTTATTTTATAGAAAGAGTACTTGTTTTCTGGGTATATGTTACTCGGATACCTACTCACATGGTTGAAAGTCCACGTAAAATATTTGCTGAATAATTCAAAGGGCAGAGACTGGAAATAAAGGGAAAATTTTTTGGTATGTGTTTACACATGTATTTGAAAAGTAACAGTGGTATCCTAATGTTTAGCCATATTTTTCTCTCAAGGACTTGTTAAATTCTTTAAATCCTAAACATATGTGAAGTATATATGAACATTTTAGTTATTCTATAGTTCTGTCGCTCCCAGACGCCTTGCAGACAAAATTAGTATGAAAACAGAAAAATCATTTATAAGAGAAGATCAAAGAAAATATAAAAATTGTCAAGAAATGCCTTGATAAATTAAACATTTATCTCTGGATACACCTAACTTGTCTATTTATATTTTCATTTGCCACACATTATACCTTCATGTAGTATATCTTTAATACTTATTATAGAGGTAAAGTGAAATTCTTTGGTACCCTATACTCAAATGTTCTCACTGTAGTGAGAAGAAGATTTCCCAGAGGCAAACCTGTTCATCTAAGTCAGGGTGGGAGTCAGGGTGCGAGGGGAAAAGGGATTGCAGAATTATAGAGGGAAAATGCAATATAGAAGTTAAATTATTTTTCTTATAGTGAAAATTAAGGTCATAGAGATAAAACATTCACAGAATATATCTGAAAAGAGGAATGATCTTAGTTTCTTCCCCTGTATTTGAAATCATAAATATATAATTAAGTATTTAAAGTCGGTTTTATTAATTATAGGACCTGATGACTTTCATGAGGACGCAGCTTGGGAAACTATGCAAATATTTTGCAGTTTAAGAATTTTTCTCCTGAAATTATAAATGTAGTTGGATTTTTAAAAGTCAGTACTCCTTCCTACCTGAATATAGGGAGATAGCGTTACTGAATCATTAGCTCATTGCTACTTGTTATTGGTGTGTTTATTTTTCAAATTCTGTGGTCATGGAGCGCATGGCTCCATCAGTTAACCCTCTGCCTTCAGTTTAGGTCATGATCCTGTGGGTCCTGGGATCCTTGTGATCCCTGCTCAGTGGGGAGTCTGCTTCTCCCTCTCCCTCTGCACCTTCCCTCTGCTTGTGTTCTCTTACATGCAATTTCTCTCTCAAATAAACAAATCAAATATATTTTTTAAAAATATACATAAATAAATTAAGTATGTGGTCATTTCTAGACTTTAAAAATAATTTTCTTTTAAACTATTAACTGATGATATGCTCTTATTTTTATTTTGAATGATAAAAAAGAAAAAAAAAGGGTTGGGAAAGACAATCACTACTTATCACATACCTAATTAGAGACAATAAGTGTCTTAATTACTCAACGTTTACATCCTCTTCTCTCCCGGTCCCTATTCCTCTCTCTCTCTCTCTCTCTTTCAGTCTCTCTCGTGCGTGGTGTGCCATCTGTCTGTTGCATGTGTTGTATGTTGGAAGCCTTTGAGAATATGTGGGAAAAAGAAGTAGACTTTTTATGAAATCTTAGAATTCACTAATAAGCTGGCCTTTTTAACTAAAAAAAAAAATGTACACTATATGTTAATTAATTGAATTTTAATAAAATGAAAAAAAAAACCTTGAAAAAGAAAAGTACTCCAACACCTTGTGAGGCAGTTAAGCGCTGGTATGTAGATAGGTAGAATGGCTATGTGTGTGTTAAATGCTGTATTTTAACTTAGGAGAGGAAATAGAGCAGAAAGAATTGAAGTTTCTGGAAAAAGCTGTCTTTTGCTTTAAATATACACAAAAACAAGCCTGAACTAATCACGAGCAGTTACATCAGCCACTGCCATTATCATGATTAACTATCATTAAAGCTATCACTGAAATGAATAAGCTCCTAGTTAAAAGAAGCACTATTTTCTTTCTGTTAAATGACAAGAAAAAAAATCAATTTGAAATGATATGTTTCCCTATTTCTAAGTGCAAACTAGCACCATTTACAAAATATTTTATTGCTAAGCTAATTGTTACTATACTAAACAATGTTTCAAGACAGAATGTTTTCATTATTCCTTGCATTTCTCATTTCCCTTTCTATCTTACTCTTCCCATACTTCATTTTTTGCTCATTTTGAATCTTCATTGTGTATCATTTATAAATATATCCACCTCATTGGTTTCAAAATGCCTCTCTTTTCTGCATTTGTTTTTCAATTGGAATGAATAACTGAAGCATGTCTTTCATATAAGACACACACTTTTGGTGTTTTTGAACTCTTTATTAAATCTTCCTCTTTTCAAAAGGATCATATAGACTAACTGTATTTTCTTTTAATTTTTATTTGTCACAGTAATTTGGGGATGCATTGATGGTACTATTATGCCAAGCATTTTTATCTTTTTTTTTTTTTAATTTTATTTATTTATTTGACAGACAGAGATTACAAGTAGGCAGAGAGGCAGTCAGAGAGAAGAGGAAGCAGGCTCCCTGCTGAGCAGAGAGCCCGATGCGGGGCTCGATCCCAGGACCCTGGGATCATGACCTGAGCCGAAGGCAGAGGCTTTAACCCACTGAGCCACCCAGGCGCCCCATTTTTATCTTTTATATCTAGAATTCCTGTTAGTTTTTTTTCTTGCTTTCACTTTCCGAAAATCTTTTCAATAGTGAATGATTGTTATGGTAACAAATTTGTTAAATATTAGATGAATAAAGAACACGATATTAAACTATTTAGTGCATTTTTTTTTAATTGGAACACCACCTCCCCTCTCATATCACATACTCTCCATGCAAGCACACGCACACTGCTGAGCTAACTGTTCAATATACTCTGTGCCAGAGTTGGTTTCCAGCCAGACGTGTGTATTTCTAATTAGTTTTATATTTCTTGCATTTTTAGAGTTTGGATTACCAATCCTCTCTGTTTATATCAAGATATCCTCTATTTATTTTAGAGTCTAAAAAAAAAAAAAAACAAACTATGGATGTATTCCATTATTTGACTTTTTGCTGTATATTATAATTACATTCAAATCTCTTTAGATTATTTTATTTTCTTAATTTTGAGATCATTTATCAGACTCCTAGGCTTGAATTTATTGGATATCCTTCTTAGGGTCAGTTTCTCCACTTGTTTTGGAATTTTTACATCTCTTTCTCTCTCCTGCCCTCTCCTCTCCTCTCTATCCTTCTCTCTCTCTGTTTCTGTTATTATTTCTGTGTTCTTATAATTTCTAATAGTTTGGCATTTACTTTCACCTAGCACTTTTGGGCTATCTAGCATTAAGTCTTAAAATGGAATTTCAAAATATCTGCCCAATAGTTACATTAAGAAAATCAAAGATATGGGAACCAAATCTTGGTTCAGATCTTGTCTGCTGATTTGTAACTATGTTTTCTTGCTTCCTTTCTTATCTAAGGCTTAGCATCAATGTTCTGTAACAATTCTTTTTTATTAACTTCCTTAAAAAAGGAAGGAGGATACCAAATCAAAACCCTAATAAGTAAAAGATGGGGAATACCTTTCATCTCATTATCCATATGAGCCAAATTCCCAATTTCCTTTGCTGCTTCTGAGTCAATAGACATATTTTTTTCAGCTAGGCTCACCACTTTTATTTTTTTTTTTCTTCTTATTTTTTGTTTTGTTGGAAGTTATGACTTTTTAATGATTTTTTGTTATAATTTATCTCTCATTTGATATGTTTTATCTCTCATTGCTATTTGTTCACACCCAAGGGAAAGCTTCAAAGCATGAACTTTGTGGCTTATTCAAAGTATCTGACTTTGAAGCTAAGCAGTGTCGGGACTGGTTAGTACGTGGATGGGAGAAAAAGTATCTGACTGGCTCAGGTCATGATCTTGGAGTCCTAAGATGGAGCCTGGCATTGGGCTTCCTGCTCAGTGGAAGGGGATGGAGAAGGGGGGAGTCTGCCTCTCCCTCTGCCCCTCCCCCTGCTCACACCTCTTTCAAATAAATGAATAAAAAATCTTTCAAAAAAGCACCTGAACTGGGCGCCTGGGTGGCTCAGTGGGTTAAGCCGCTGCCTTCAGCTCAGGTCATGATCTCAGGGTCCTGGGATTGAGTCCCGCATCGGGCTCTCTGCTCGGCAGGGAGCCTGCTTCCTCCTCTCTCTCTCTCTGCCTGCCTCTCTGCCTACTTGTGATCTCTCTCTGTCAAATAAATAAATAAAATCTTAAAAAAAAAAGCACCTGAACTTCAACACCATCTTGATTGCAAAAATTAATAGTATTTCTAAGAGTAGGCTATTAGGTTGGAAATTAAATATTTTAATTAACAGAGACATCATACTTGGGTAGGTGAGGTAGATAGTGTTTTCACTGTGACCCTATACCTAATAAACTAGAGTTTAATTTCAAAATTAGTAGGTCAAATTCAGCTTGGAGGAAAAGGAAAAGAATAGAATAGTTAATATTTCCCTAATAATCTCCTTTCATAATATATTCAATAAGCCACTCTCTTTTTCTATTTAATACTTGCCAACTATTTTGGAGTTAGGTAATGAGTTTGCCAATTACTGTTGTAGATTTGAAGATGTGATCATCAATGACCCAAGAAAGGGCCACTTCTTTGTCATTTTTCATGGATCATTTTGTACATTCATCAGATCAAAGCATTTTGACTTTTGTTAAATTCAGCTAGATTTGAACTGGTCAATAGGAAAGACTTCAGTTCTAATTATCAAACATCTTTGCCTTTCTCTTCTTCAGAAACTCTATTTCCTTATTTTATCTTCACTCCTGTCATTTTCCAATCGCAGTTCTAGTATTGCATCACATTTAAAATTTTTACTTTTCAAAAATTCAGGGATTGACCCTGAGATCATGAACTGAGCTGAAGGCAGAGGCTTAACCCACTGAGCCACCCAGGTGCCCTGAAAATCTTTCATTCTTAAAGACAATATATTTATGGCTTAATTAAAATATCTATTTGATAAATATATCTATTTGATAAATCTATCAATTTATTATCAATTTATCAATTTATCTGTCAAATTTCCAATTAAACTTGTCTTTTGTTATTAGACAAGGGAAATATAACATATAACAATATACTTCAAATCAGCAAACTTATGGGATAACTAACATTGCAGAAAATATTAGTTAAACTTAGTCATACTATTGGCAGACTAACATAGATGGACATAATACTACAGTGGATGAAAGTCAAACCCAAATCTTAATCTAAATCTCTAGACTTAAGCACTGAACATCCCCCTCCCATTTTCTCAAGAAATCTCAATATCTAGAAATAAGGTAAAATATCTAATTTCTAATTTACTCTTTTACATTAAATAAACATATGAAACTTGGATCTCACTGCTCTTTAGTAATTAACACCAAGCTGTAAGTAACCAACCTGAGATAGAGAATGAGCTTTTATTAGGCTTTCAGAGTAGAAAGATATGACAATGACAAAAAATGGTGGAGGGACTCTTCCAGATTTAAGAGTATCTGAATTCACCACATAACAAAGAGTAGTCAAAGAAACACAGTGAACAATAATGAAGGAAAGAAAACTGAGTTTTCTTGGGAGTAGGCTGACATTCCCATACACATTGCCCCTACTAGAACATAAACTAAGATTATCCAATATTTGTTAAAAATCTCTAACTTTGGGACTATTACCCAATACATCCCATTTCGTGTCTATCATTCAGGCTACAATGAGAATTCTAGAAAAGAGAAAACTGCCATGTTTCTTTAATTGGTAAGTCTGCCATACCCAACTCCATACTTACCTAATAGGAAGTGGTAAGTATGTATTTATTAAATGCTTGAATAAAGGACTAATTAAGCTATTTAATGACTTTCTTTTTTTTTTCTTTTTCTTTTTTTTTTTTTTTTTTTTTTTAATTCTTAGTGTCAACTCACTTTTGTGCATTTCTACTTTGGTAAAATAAGGTGATAGTATACATATCCATAAAATACTGTCTTGCCATCATAAGATTCCTTTTAGCAATGCATTATAATTTGCTTATTGAAGTTGCTTTCAAACTTTATGATAATGGCCAAATATTTTCTTATATTTTCAATGATCTTAAAGTTAGAAATATTCATTTGTGATTTGGTGTGTGGTATCTGGTAAAGTTCTCAATAAATTTGATTTACATGAATTAATTAATACAGAATATGTCTAGTCAACAAAGCTTCAAAAATATTGTTTAAAAAGCAATTGTTAGGGACGCCTGGGTGGCTCAGTTGGTTGGGCAGCAGCCTTCGGCTCAGGTCATGATCCCAGTGTCCTGGGATCCAGTCCCACATCGGGTTCCTTGCCCCGCAGGGAGCCTGCCTCTCCCTCTGACTTGATTTGATCTGATGGCTATGCTGTGGACCGGGCCATTACTCACCTCAACTCAAGCTTTCTTATAATGACTTCTTCATGGAACTCAGGCCTTCTAAAGCATTCTACTAGACAAGACACCTGGAAGTGCTCAGTAGACTGAGCCACTGCCTGGGCCTATAGCTCAGTCATGGTTCTGGGATTGAGCCCCATGGGGCTCTCTGTTGAGTGGGGGAGTCTGCTTCTTCCTCTCCCTGTAACCCTCCCCCCTGCTCATACTTTAGCTCTCTGTCTTTAATGAGTAAGTAAAAAATCTTAAAAAAACAAAGGAATTCCACTAGGTTCTTCAAAATTTAAGATGGTGAAAACTAGAATTTCATTAGTTAATTCCTGAATATTTACAATAGTTAGCATATCAGATTGTCAGAATCATTAAAATTAAAATCATTAAAATTATTTCTATCTTTACACTTTACAGTGCATCAGATAACTTTATAAAATCATGTACAGTACATTTTGGTCCCACTCTTAGAAACCTGAATTTAATTTTACTATTTTACAAAATTTTAGAGATTTAGAATCATGAATTAGCTTTAATACTATTTTATAGTAAGTCTTGTAAAAACTTAAAAAAAAAAAAAAGTCTCCCATATGTAAATCTTTGATCTGGAGCTTTGCCATATTTGTGGAAAGCAGGTGTGAAAAGACAGACACTTTCCAATGTAAAATAAGGGCAGAAAAGCAAAATATTTGAATGAACTATTGTTGTCAAGTTCAAGTGATCCAACTCAAGTGACAAATAAAAGGGATTTTTTTGGCATCTTTGATAGAAAGCGCTAAGTGGATCGCTAAGTGACGGCAACTATTTATATTGCCATTAGTCTATTATTAGGGGAACTGGCTTACCTAGTGAACAGATTATGATCTGAACTGGCAGTCACAGAGATATCTCTTCAAAGAGATATTACTTTTCCAAGATATTTCCACACTTGAATATATTCTACTGAAGAACTGTTTTGTGGAAATAGAAACATTTAACAGGAATATACGCAAAGGGAAACTCATCTGGCATTCAATAAATGGAAAGTCCTGTTTTGGTCGTTTGTAATGGCAATGCTAATTTGAGATACAATAAGCTTAGTTTATAATCCTTGAATGTTAAATATGATTTATATGAAAACACTAATGATTTTATTCTTTCTTGTTTGTTTTACACAAATAATACGTAATTACTCAGACTCTTGTTGTACTATTCATGGTCTTTTGATTGAAATTATATAACCAAAGTTTATTTTTGCAAGCACCGTCGTTGGACACCTGGTCTCGTTGATAGTTAGCCAGGACATTTCTGTGGGGCTCTGTCACTCTTATTCACTCTGGTTGGTTGGTGTCTGTCAGTTGATCCTTCACTCTGATTGGCTGGTGCCTTGTTGCTATTATTTGGTATTTGAAATCATCCTTTCACTAAACAACATGAAGCAGAGGTAGAAATTTCCCATGTGCTCAATGAAAGTTTGAAAAACTGTAGACATGTCAAGATCTAAATTTAAGTGCTTTTGGTCTGTGGAAGCATATTATAACCACAGACAATTTTTTTTTCCTGCATTTTTATTTTGGTATATACCCCAGTCCTTCTCACTCAAAATAAAATATAACTTGACAAGTCTATCTAAGTAAATTGACTCTCTGAGGAATCCCTTTTTCAATCATTCAATCTTTTCTCTTGTTCTATGTCAGTGGATTGATTCCTTTTGGACATTATATCTTGATTACAGATCAAATATCATTTATTTCACAGATAATACTATAATGAATGTTTCTTGGGCGACCTGGGTGGCTCAGTTAGTGTCTGCTTTTGGCTCAGTCATGATCTCAGAATCCTGAGGCTGTTAAGCTAGGGATCTATTTCTCCCTCTTCCTGTGGCTCCCCCTACTTGTGCTCTCTCTTCTCCCTCTCTCTCTCTCTCTGTCAAATAAATAAAATCTTTAATTAAAAAAAGGAATGTTGGGGCACCTGGATGGCTCAGTGGGTTAAGTCTCTGCCTTCAGCTCAGGTCGTGATCCCAGAGTCCTGGGATCAAGCCCCGCATCGGGCTCTCTGCTCAGCCAGGAGCCTGCTTCCCTTCCTCACTCTCTGCCTGCTTCTCTGCCTACTTGTGATCTCTGTCTTTCAAATAAATAAAACCTTAAAAAAAAAATTACCTTGGTAATTATGTCTAAGTGCTTTCAAAATTTTAGAATCATCTTACCAATTTAGTTCAAGTATTTTTGTTGTTTTATTATTTTATTTTTATAGAAATGTTTATAAGTAAACATATCTGTCACTCTTCTAAATAACTCAGTTATACCCTGAAGTATGTATACTTCATTATTATTGTTTTTGAAAGCTAGTTGTTTCAATTATCTTTCTTGTTTTATCTAAGAGTTTTTGACAATTTTAAAAATTTTCTTTTCTTAATTTCAATCTTTTGATTATTTTCTTGTTTTGTTTTGTTTTTGTTTTTGCTTTTTGTTTTGTTTTGTTTTGTTTTTTTTACAATATTCTCTGTTAAGTTTTCATTCAAATTTGTCTTCCTTTGGCACTTTGTAATCAAGTTTTCATTTTTTGTATGACTTATCATCTTTTATTTCTTTTATAAATTCAATCAATTCTAACTTTACTTCTACCTTTGGTCAATTTGTTCCTAGGTTTCTTTTGTTGTTCCTTTTGCTTGTTTCCCCCTAGTTTCTTATGTCTAATTGTATCTACAATACTTTTTGAGTATAACTTGGATGTGGACCATCCTCTCCTTTCAGTATAATGCTTCTTTTGGGGGGTAAAGAAGTAGTGGGGAGATATTATCTTTTGTATTTTTACATTCTTTTTAAATTTTTTTGTTTTAGCAAGACCCATCATTTTTCTTTTCTCTGTCTCTGTGGGTATGTGTGTCTGTGTACCTTTCTCTTCACAGTACAATTTATTTATGTTTTTGGCATCCTCTGCCTTCCAGTTATAGTGAAGATATGGCTCTACTTTTATTTTCTTTTCATTTTTAAACTTTTTTTTAAGATGACTTGAGAAATTTTGATTTAAACAGTAACCACTCTCCTCCAGCATCTTTGAAAACCCCGTTTATTTGATTTATTTTTATTTGTTTCCTTTTGTTCTCCTGAGTATATCAACTCCTAACAAATATCCCACAACCCATGCAGGCACATTCTATCTTAAGTCTGGAGGGGGAAAAATGAGTGTGTGTATATATATATATATGCCTTCTCAGACCACTATGCTACTTACCAGATTATACCATACTTATCAGATTATACATTACTTTTATACACTGGACATGAATGAATATACTCAAAATTAAACTAAGAAAGAGAATGGAGGGACAAAGAGGATATTTGCAGAAAGTCAGTTGGTGCTTTATATTTTGAAGTAAAGAAATCATTGTTCCTCCAAATATTCTTTCTGAAATGATCGGAAAGGAGCATACACCTAACAATAGATTTGAAATTTTGAACTTTTCAAATATTTCAGAAATATATCTTCATTTATGCAAATGTATCTACATTTTTATATTAAAAAAAGAAGAATTTTAAGCAGTTTGTACCCAGAGGAAACAGAAATTTGGGGTTTTAATAGTCATAAACAAATGATGGAAGAATGGCTATTTGTCAAAGATTAGTATGAAAGCTTAAAAGAAATTGAAACAAAATGAAAGTTAGTGGTCCATAAAGACCTGGGACAGGACAAATGACAATTTTGATACATTTTTGAAGTAAAAACAAAAACATGGTAAGCTGACATTTTAAAGAAGATAGAAAATAGAACTAGTCACATCCATTTAGGTTTTTTAATTTTTTTTTTATATTTCTGTTACATCCATGTGTTTCAAGCACTGTAATAGGCACTTGGACTATGTTTTCATTCTCACAGAGATCCTCATGAAGCCTATGAGAATTTGTTACACACTGTGAACGTTTGCCATTAATTTGAATACATTGATAATTGAGTTAGAGATCAACACAGAATGTAGCACTTTGTGCTGAACTCCCTAGGAGGATATATGGTTGCTGCTACTATATATACTTGCATTGGTTAGTTCTGGGCCCTTAGCATTTTATTTCAGGAAAGTGTTTTTTGTTGTGGTGGTGGTTGTTACCTATCTAGGGCAGATCTTTAAAAAAGAGTAAAATAGCATCTTTGTGATTAGTCTTGTTTTGTTTATAATGTCTTGTTTTGTACCATATGCATAAAAATTTTCTTCATAAATCTTTACATATGGCTCTAATTCAGGTGTTAGCTCGGTACATAGTAAGATTTCATCACAAAAATTAATAAAATATAAAAAGCGTAATTATATTTACCATAGCTAATTTCAAGTTGGAATAGCAAAAATACAAAGCTTTTATAAATTTATCATAGAGATACCAGTATCACATTCTATAAAATTTTATGATTTATATTTCCATAGGTAATCTGAAATTTTAATAGAGTTTTTCAACTGAAGTAATTAATTTTAGTTTTGTTATAAAAATATCACCAAATATCCACAGAAGTTTGGGTTTCTAAAGACTATTATGATTGAAATTCAGCTTGGTTTCTTTCAGCAGGATTTTTTTTTCCTTCTTTTTATGGATAATAGCTAAAGACTGAAAAAAGAACCACTCATCAGATTAACAAAGGAGTTAAACATTCATGGGAAGAATTTGCATTTTTAGAAGAGCCATTTCTTGATATACCCTCTGCCATGTTACAAGAGAGAAATACCTAAGGGAAATTAAATATTCATGGATTATAATTTGCCACATAGTAGTTACCTGCTTTTTGTAGGATAGTAAAACTAATTTGCCCCTTCTTTAGTAATTATGGTCTCTTGCAAAATGTAAAATGCTTTCCTGATCCAAATGTAAAATCAGCAACCATACATTTTCTTGCTCAAATATCTTTTTTCCCCTTAACATCATGAACAATATATTAGGATATTAAGTGTTTCCATATAAGTCTGAAGAAAATAACTGAAGAGTTTTTTAAAAAGAAAATAATCTGTCTGGGTGGTTGTAATAGATCTTTCGCCAGAGGTGGGGCTTGGAAGAAATAATCTGATATTGCATGTGACTTTGATACAAAGTATAACTATGCTTAAAGGCCAAGCTTCATTTGAGGAAAATTATAGACTTGTACCGCTGAATTTAGAGAGACTGAGTTCATAAATGCACTTCAGCAAATTCTTTTTAAGTGGGGCATTTTTTGATGTGGTCCCTAAGGGTATTGGAATCTTCTACCAGGTAAAAATGTATGTCAAGAGGCCCTGAAATAAGCCTACTCTTGAAGTTGTTAAAATTTGAATGAGAGTTGAAATGAGGTGAACATAGTAATAGAGAAATAGAAAAGTTGAGAAAGAACGAGCTTCCCCGAAGACTCCATATTGACTTTCCATATGACTTAAAAATCTGATGGGTCTGCAATTATAAGAAAGGGCCCTTAGGGACAAAACTCCTGTCCTAGCAGGGTTTATGTTTTGATGGATTTAACTGGGACAACTTCTAAATACTATGTGAAACTAGGTTGAAACTAATGGGTATTAGCCATAGTTATTTCAGGTTTTAATACATTTTCTTGCTTCTTTTAGGGCTGGGAGGAGGTAGGGCTTGTTGAAATACTTCACAACATTGTTAGATTATCTCATATATACAGTTTTATCATTTATATTTCTGAATTCTGTCATGTCAAGATGTTAAGAAAATCAGTAATGAAAGAATATTAGCAAGGTTAAGCAGATTTCTGGAGATTTGATATAAGCAATTCAAAAATGTCATTGCTTTTTTTAGAGAAATTTATGTTGAACGTTTAATTCACAGAAGAATAACAATAAAAATAGAATTATTCTCTAAAATCATGATGGAATTAAAGAATATCTTGAAATTATAAAGTCAGAAATATGGATAACATTAAAGTAAGGTCCCTTTACTGGAGAATAGATAATTTATGGCAACTTAAACTAGTTTCCGCATTGTTACATGCTTAAAATTGTAGATATACAATTGATCCATTCCATGATTGTCCTTTTAGCTCTTGGATAATCTGATCTAGAATTTTATCTCACTGTGGATAGTTAGAGGATAGAGAGGCAGAAAGAGAGAGACATTCAGATGCATATTGGTATATCTGTATGCCCATATATACATACGTACATCTCATTTTTTCCCCCCTTGGAAGTGTTATTTATTTGCAACTGGTTTTTCATATTTCATATCTTTTTTAAAATTTTTATTATATTTTTATATGTTCACAATCTGTTGTCATGATTATATTTGAAACATGAATTTTTCACAGATGGTATTGTGTGGAAGCCCATTTGGACATACATTTCTCCACCCACAAGCAATATTCAACAAGAGAATATTTACAATTTGAAGTCTCCTTTTGGTTCCATTGCCATAGAGGCAGACCATTCCCGGAATTACAATTTGTCTGTGCCAATCTTCACTTGGGTCTCACTCTTTGTTGTTTAGAAACAAGAAACCCAGAGACCTTCTGTGATTAAGGCATGCTCCCATTCCTGTTGCTCCAAATAAGATATTTGGGTTTTGAGGGGCACCTGGGTGGCTCAGTGGGTTAAAGCCTCTGCCTTCGGCTCAGGTCATGATCCCAGCATCCTGGGATCGAGCCCCACATTGGGCTCTCTGCTCTGCAGAGAGACTGCTTCCTCCTCTCTCTGCCTGCCTCCCTGCCTGCTTGTGATCTCTCTCTCTCTCTCTCTCTCTGTCAAATAAATAAATAAATATTTAAAAAATATATATTTGGGTTTTGAATCTCAGCCTGTGCTCCTGAGCATAAAAAAAGTATGGGTTTTAGGATATCTATGAAGACAAGTTCTTACATCTTTTAGGCTTCATCTGACATATAGCTCTCCTGATTTCCAAAGTTTACTGTTGTTCTTTAAAGGTTTATTTATGTATTTACCTATTTGAGACAGACAGAGCAGGAGGAGAAAGGAGAAGCAGAGAAGGAGAGAGAGAAGCAAACTCCCCACTGAGCAGGGAACCAATGCAGGGCTAGATCCCAAGATCCAGGGATTGTGACCTGAGCAGAAAGCAGATGCTTAATCAACTGAGACACCATGGGGCACCCAGTGTTTGTTGTTTTTAATTTTTTATTCTTTCTTTCCTCTTAAATATGGTATTTGGAATGTAAAGTCACTTCTACTTTCATAAAAAAATAAGTTTTTTTTTTTAATTATTTTCTTATCTTTTTGTGGCTGTATAACTTGAAGGAAAAAGGCTGAAGTTCTAGCTTAAACCAGAATGCTTGAACAAAAAAGTATAGTTTACATATTTTGAAGTACAAAGTTGAATTACTTTATTTAGGGGCACCTGGGTGGCTCAGTGGGTTAAGCCTCGCTTTCCGCTCAGGTCATGATCTCAGGGTCCTGGGATCAAGACCCACATCAGGCTCTCTGCTTAGCAGGGAACCTGCTTCTGCCTCTCTGCTTACTTGTGATTTCTCTCTCTGTCAAATGAATAAATAAAATCTTTTTAAAAATTGCTTTATTTATGTTTTGTCATTGTTCTTTTTTTTTTAATCTATGTCAGAAAGTCTTATACAAAATGCCTATTGTAAAGGTTAAATTTCCTGATGATAATTTATCAAAGTTTAAAAGTGATGATAACAATTTATGGAGACATAGAAATAGTTGCAATAATTACCACAAAAATATCTTTGTAAATTAAAAAAATGGATCAAGAGAAAAAAGATATATTTATTTAATACTAGGTGTACAACCTAGTGGAAAGGATATACATACATATAAAATAGTAATGGAAACATATAACTGAATTCAAAGAAAATAGTTATAAATGAAATGTTTTTGGAACAGAAAAAAAATGACTAATTTAGATTAAAAAGCCAAAAGAAGCATCCATTAAATTGTGCCATTTGAAATGGTTTAGCTTCAAGATCTGGATTTTGACATTGAGAAAGCATGTAAGGGAATAAAATATGAAATTTTGCTTGATTTATCTTTTTTAAAGTTTAAGCCATATGAAAAGTAAAACAATATTCTTATTTTCAAATATATTTGCTTGAGGTTATATTACTATGTTTTAAAATTATCTATCTATATTTTTACTGAACCGTATAAATTGTTCCTGACCATTGTATGCCATCTTTTTTTTTTTTTTAAGATTATTTATTTATTTATTTGACAGAGAGAGATGACAAGCAGGTAGAGAGGCAGGCAGAGAGAGGGGAGGAAGCAGGCTCCCTGCTGAGCAGAGAGCCCGATGCAGGGCTCCATCCCACGACCCTGGGATCATGACCTGAGCCGAAGGCAGCGGCTTAACCCACTGAGCCACCCAGGCGCCCCATTGTATGCCAGCTTGATATTGGGAAGCTTTTCAGACAATGGAGATGGGACTCACCATCTTTACTATGTTCTTTTTTATAGAACAGTTTTCTGTTATCATCATAACAAGAATCTTTGTGGTTGAAAAAACACAAATTTATTATCTCATAGTTTTGCAGATCAGAAGACCATGTATAGCATGGAGCAACCTGATGTCCATGCAGACTTTCATGGGGCAGAAATCAAGGTGTATTCAGAGCTACATAATATTCTTGAGGCTCTGGGGAAAAATTTGCTTTCAAACTCATGTTAATTGTTGGCTGCATTCAGTTCTATGTATTTCTGTTGGCCTCCATTCTCTGTTCATAAAGGCTGCCTCAGTTCCTTGTAGTATCTGCCATTTGGCAAAGGTGGTTGGAATCTGAAGTCTTTGACTATGTCTGACTTTCCCAGCTACTATATTTTTTCCTGCATTCTCAGTGGAGAAAATTATTGGTTTTTAAGGTGAATAATAGATTGGGCCCAACTGGAACATCTAGGATAGTTTCCTTATATTAAAGTGTATAACCTTAATTTTTTTTTTATAACCTTAATTTTATCTTCAAAACACTTCCCACTTTATCAGGTTCCATATTCATAGATGTCAGGGACATTTTCTCAGATAGAAGGGAAGGACAAAGAGGAAGAATTCTGCCTATAATATGATTTCTATGCATTCATCCAACTTTAGTGTTTACTCTCATATTTCTTTAGCCAATATTTAATGCAAAATTATTTACACTCAAATCCTAGCTCCACGGTTTCTATCAGAGATATAATTAGTAAATTACAGCAATAAAATAAAGATGAAATAAAATTAATTATATAGTTACATATTGAAAAACATTTTACAGAATTTTAAAATCAACATCCAAATCAATATTTTGAACAAAATGTATTCCTTATTTCTTTATCCCTGCCCCAATCTCCGACAGTCTCCCCTTCCACTGCCTCCCAAACATGAACACACATACACTTAAAACTGGGTTTTATGTAAAGTGCTAATGTATTTTAAGAAGCATTTCCTCAGAGGTTTCTCATCAGCATTGAACACTTCTTTCTAAACACACAATGTTTAAAAGTTGAATTAACTGATTGGCTAGCTGGCTGTTAGCCAAGTTCTTGCTACTCAATTTAATGGCCAGTTTTACTTAATCTTATGAAATGTGTCTCATGTCATTAATCCATATAATTTATATAAGTAATTAATTTTAAATATTTTATGGGGAAAAATATCCCATCCAAGTGTGTGTGATCAGTCAGCTATGTTTTTTGGGTATTTTTTTGTTGTTGTTGTTTTTGTTTTTCCTTCCGATTTCCAACACTCTTTTGTTAAAAAATAAATAGCTGCTTATCGGGCCCATTTTCCCTTCTTTCCAAGTGTTCAGCTAGACAACCTTGCCTGGTTGGTTTTTGCAGTTAACTTTATAGTCCTTTGTAACTGAGATCTAATGAAATGATGTAGGCCCACATCCAAACTTGGTATTTTGCTCTTTTCTTTTCTGGGTCTTGAGGCAAACCAACTTGGCCAACATGGAAACCACATGCTAAAGATGGAGGAAACATTAGAAAGAAGTTCCCTGCTGCTTTTAATCACTGCTTAGAGGAAAGCCACTGCTGATTGATTGTACCTCACCTGTTTTACACTTTATAAGAGCAAGATACTATATTAAGTGACTGAGAGTTAGTGGTTTATCTGTTGTCACAAGTATCACTGTCATAACTAGTACAAATAATGTGATTTAAAAAAAAAAAAGCTCAGTGTTTTCCAAATAATAAACTGATATCTCTAAACAGCAGCCTGTATGTTAAAACTTTGGGTCCAAATATATTAGATCTGGTGCCTATTATTTTCATTTTGAACCGAATCACCTGTAGGCCAGTGGTAGCTTCTTCTATGGCTCAGTCAGGACAGGTAGAATCCTCTCTTCATTCTGTGGCAAATTTATCATTTTCACACAGAGATCACAATCATGCGAATCATTTCAGTAGATTTACTGGGGGCCTGAAATCCTCCTTTTATTACTTTTAAAAGATATTTCCTAGGGAAAGAAACACACCCTTCCATAATTCAATGAACTTCTGGAGATCCATCAGATGAAGCTAGTATGATGTAAACCATTCTATTTCGAGTACTGACTATTCCATGAGAGGATTCAAAATTGGAGGTGGCGTGCAGAGAATGTCTGAAAACCATGCGCAGATTGCCCTTCATACAAAGAAGCAATTTTGGTAATGAATACTTCTCAGAAATTAATAATAAAATAATAAACAAAAATGTTTGATACCCTGGGATTCAATAATCTGAAGGAATTTATAATCTTAATACAAAAAAGTTTACAAGTAGTTTTAATTCCAAATTATTCCAGTTCAGGGGGCAGATGCACAATGTAATTAAAAACAGTGCAGGAAAGAGCAATTATGGAAAACTCGGTATAAGTGAGAAGGAAAAGAAAATGTAGACAGAAGAAGACTGAAAGGGGTATTATCACATGTAAAGAAAAGAGAAAATGATGGATGAACAAACCCAAAGGGTGGACCATGAAGTGTGGGATTGAGAACTGAGTTAGAAAATGACCAAAATCTAGACAAGATAAACTCATTGTACTTGGAGATAAAATATGCTTCAGGAAAATATTTCTGATCATACCTGAGTTATATTTGGAATAAAAATGTCAAAGTAATTGATCACGAATTACCATTGACTTGTAAAGAACCACAAAGAAACTAATTCTTGTCCATCACTCTTCAGCTACCTTTTCTTCTTAAATATTTATTTATTTATTTATTTTATTTATTCATTTTGAAAGAGGGGGAGGGACTAAGGGGGAGGGAGAGGGACAGGCAGATTCCCCACTGAGTGTAGAGCCTGACCTGGGCCTCTGTTCCATGATAATGAGACCATGACCTGAGACAAAATCAAAAGCAGACGCTTAACCAACTGAGCCACCTAGGTGCCCTTTCAACTACCTTTGTTTATTAAAAAAAAAAAAAAAAAAATTCTACAAAATCTGAGCAAGACAGACTAAGCTACATTAGGATAGAAATTATAATTGAATTTTGCTCATGGTCAGAGACATATTTCTTTAGCATTCTCCTGTATGCATAGTGTCATTATACTTATTTCAGACTGCTTAGTTTAAAATCAGTTAGCTATTACATGACATGGAGGTGTGAGAGAAATTGCAAAATCTCTTTTATACATATTTCTTAAACTTCAAGAAATTAAAGAAGTTCATCTTTTTTTTTTAAGATTTTATTTATTTATTTGTCAGACAGAGATCACAAGTAGGCAGAGAGGCAGGCAGAGAGAGAGGAGGAAGCAGGCTCCCCGCTGAGCAGAGAGCCCGATGTGGGGCTCGATCCCAGGACCCTGAGGTCATGACCTGAGCCGAAGGCAGAGGCTTAACCCACTGAGCCACCCAGGCACCCCAAAGAAGTTCATATTTTATGAAATTATAATTTTATGTGCTTTATATGATCTTGTGTAAAAAGTTATTAAATAGTAATTATACTTCTCGAGCTATTTCTGAGGGATTTATTTTTAAATAACATATACATAATGCCCTAGCTCTGTGTATTTTATAATCTGTTTTTAGAAGAAACTTCAAGCTGAAAGTAATTAGAGAATATTTAAAATTTCCTACATTCCACTGCATTTCAAAACCGAGTTTCAAAGTAAGGAGAGCACACTAAATACTGAGCCTCATTTGATCCCTGTGGAGAACTAAGGCCATGCTTCCTCTGGAGAGTGTTTGTCAAGAACATAATAGAAGGAAGGAAAGACTTCTGTGTAAGATGTTCTGTTCTTAAAGACTCTAATATGAAATAAAAATAAGAAAAGACTAAAACAATAATTGCCCTGACAGATGCAAAAATAGCATTGTGTGAAGTATTTATGTATTTTAATTAGAAATGTAAGTAAATTAGTGTATGTATGTAAATTAGTGTTTTGTTTTCTGCTTCTTTAAAAGAAGAAGGTAAATATTTTCTGAACTACAAGTATGTGGGGAAAAAATAATGCTTGACTAATGCAAAAAGTTCAGGGGAAAAAAAAAAGAGAGAGGGGAGGAGAGGCAGAGGAGAGAGAAAATCTTAAGCAGGCCACATGTCTAATGTGGAGCCTGATGTGGGGCTCTATCTCACAACCCCGAGATCATGACCTGAGCTGAAATCGAGTCAGATATTTAACAAACCGAGCCAGCCAGACACCCCAAAAAAAGTCCAGAAAAATTTCCAAAGTCTTGATACTTTAAAAGTAGCTACTTAAAAAAAAAAATCTCTATAAGTTTTGTTCTGATTGAAAGAAATTTAGCAAATGACATCAGCTCTATATTCAAGGGTTTTAGTTATAAACTTTTATTCCTTTAAATTCTATTCCCTGGTAGAAAAAAAGAAGTTATCAATATACATTTTCATAAATTTTATATCTCTGTATCTATATATCATATACATCTACTTTTTAAATTCTTAATTTATTTTTACCTATCTTATTTATATCTATATATTATATATATCTATATGATTTATATATATATAGATCATATATATCTCTATGATTTATATATAGAGAGGATAAATTCAAAATATAAATAAATTTAAATTAAAAATATATATAATAAATGTTATTATTCATAAAATTTATGTATATTTATATATACAAATAAAAAAATGTATGTATTTATGTTTCTCACTCTTAAATATCTATTTGGTTTTCTGATTATGTAACAGTTCAGTCTGTCCTTGAGCATTCAACATCTGCTATCCAAAAGGCAGACTGGTCACAAAGTCAACTGTCTATTTTGAGAGAAGATTTTAATAATTTTTTAAAAATAAATATTTTTCGCACATTGAGGTCCTTCATCCATTTTGAGTCTATTTTTGTGTGTGGTGTAAGGAAATGGTCCAATTTCATTTTTCTGCATGTGGCTGTCCAATTTTCCCAGCACCATTTATTGAAGAGGCTGTCTTTTTTCCATTGGACATTCTTTCCTGCTTTGTCGAAGATTAGTTGACCATAGATTGAGGGTCTATTTCTGGGCTCTCTATTCTGTTCCATTGATCTATGTGTCTGTTTTTGTGCCAGTACCATGCTGTCTTGATGATGACAGCTTTGTAATAGAGCTTAAAGTCCGGAATTGTGATGCCACCAACGTTGGCTTTCTTTTTCAATATCCCTTTGGCTATTCAAGGTCTTTTCTGGTTCCATATAAATTTTAGAATTATTTGTTCCATTTCTTTGAAAAAGATGGATGGTATTTTGATAGGAATTGCATTAAATGTATAGATTGCTTTAGGTAGCATAGACATTTTCACAATATTTATTCTTCCAATCCATGAGCATGGAACATTTTTCCATTTCTTTGTGTCTTCCTCAATTTCTTTCATGAATACTTTATAGTTTTCTGAGTATAGATTCTGTGTCTCTTTGGTTAGGTTTATTCCTAGGTATCTTATGGTTTTGGGTGCAATTGTAAATGGGATTGACTCCTTAATTTCCCTTTCTTCTGTCTTGCTGTTGGTGTAGAGAAATGCAACTGATTTCTGTGCATTGATTTTATATCCTGACACTTTACTGAATTCCTGTATAAGTTCTAGCAGTTTTGGAGTGGAAAAGGAATCCATCAAAATCCTTGAGGAGAACACAGGCAGCAACCTCTTCGACCTCAGCTGCAGCAACATCTTCCTAGGAACAACGCCAAAGGCAAGGGAAGCAAGGGCAAAAATGAACTATTGGGATTTCATCAAGATCAAAAGCTTTTGCACAGCAAAGGAAACAGTTAACAAAATCAAAAGACAACTGACAGACTGGGAGAAGATATTTGCAAACGACATATCAGATAAAGGACTAGTGTCCAGAATCTATAAAGAACTTAGCAAACTCAACACCCAAAGAACAAATAATCCAATCAAGAAATGGGCAGAGGACATGAACAGACATTTCTGCAAAGAAGACATCCAGATGGCCAACAGACACATGAAAAAGTGCTCCATATCACTCGGCATCAGGGAAATACAAATCAAAACCACAATGCGATATCACCTCACACCAGTCAGAATGGCTAAAATCAACAAGTCAGGAAATGACAGATGCTGGCGAGGATGCGGAGAAAGGGGAACCCTCCTACACTGTTGGTGGGAATGCAAGCTGGTGCAACCTCTCTGGAAAACAGCATGGAGGTTCCTCAAAATGTTGAAAATAGAACTGCCCTATGACCCAGCAATTGCACTATTGGGTATTTACCCTAAAGATACAAACGTAGTGATCCAAAGGGGCACGTGTACCCGAATGTTTATAGCAGCAATGTCCACAATAGCCAAACTATGGAAAGAACCTAGATGTCCATCAACAGATGAATGGATCAAGAGGATGTGGTATATATACACAATGGAATACTATGCCGCCATCAAAAGAAATGAAATCTTGCCATTTGCGACAACATGGATGGAACTAGAGCGTATCATGCTTAGCGAAATAAGTCAAGCGGAGAAAGACAACTATCATATGATCTCCCTGATATGAGGAAGTGGTGATGCAACATGGGGGCTTAAGTGGGTACAAGAAGAATAAATGAAAGAAAATGGGATTGGGAGGGAGACAAACCATAAGTGACTCTTAATCTCACAAAACAAACTGAGGGCTGCTGGGGGGAGGGGGTTTGGGAGAAGGGGGTGGGATTATGGACATTGGGGAGGGTATGTGCTTTGGTGAGTGCTGTGAAGTGTGTAAACCTGGTGATTCACAGACCTGTACCCCTGGGGATAAAAATATATGTTTATAAAAAATAAAAAATTATATAATAACTGTTAAAAAAATAAAAAATAAAAAAAAATAAAAAAAAATAAAAATAAATATTTATTGTGACTTATGAAGCAAATTGTACTTGAAAGGCACAGAAAAGCAAAAGTCATTTCTAACATTAGGAAGTCCAGGAATTACATGAAACCGCTACCAATTCCCTCGGGCACTAGAAGTGCTAATCCCAGTGATTCCTGTGAGGATGCTGATGCCCATTCAAAGTTTCACGTGTGACTTTTGCTAAAAGTCTGAATGCCTTTACGACTAAGGACCAACAAGTCTCTTCAGATCTGTTGAATTTGCCTGTGTGTCTTCTATGAAAATAACCAAAAATGAACCAAGCTTTTGATACATTCAGCTCCTGAAATATAGTAGAGAAAGTGAAAGAAGTTGAAGATAGTACTAAGGTCTATTAAAAGGGAATGTTCTTGTACACAGTGTTTCCTAAGGTTGACACTGCTAAAACCTGCTTTTCACCATTAGCAATGTAACTTTGTAAAAAGCTTTTACACATAATTTAGAGTTAATTAATTTGTCATTTCCTTTGTGGGTACCATTTTAAATAATTTCTGACTCCAGTCCTGGAGTTTAGCTCTTCTGTCTCCTGTTCCTCATTTAGTTCTTGCAGGCAACTATTGTAGCTGGAGCCTTTAGATGACCCTAGAATTTGTAGGGGGCTGAATTCATCTTTATGTCAAGAGACTTGTCCAGTGTAGTATTCCCACCAGTATTTGATGAATAAATAATGAGTACGATTAAATATAGTACTTACTAAAATGTACTATGAATTAAAAGGGGAGTAATGATGATGCCAGGAAAGATTAATGAAAACTTCACCAACCAAAAATTTGAGCCAAACATTGAAGAATAAGGGGAAATTCTGTAGGTCTGAGAAAGATTGGGCGTCCTGACAGTAATACCAGAGGCATTACCAGGTGTGAATATAGTGCAATTAATTGAAATTGGGAGGAAGACTGTTGTCTTTCATTATCTTGGAAAATTTGAAATTTAAACTCAGTTTGAAATTTGGATGTAAAGACAATTTGCCAAAGCAAATATGTGTGCCTTCAAGAAGAACTATAGAGAAAAAAAATCATCTTTAGACTCAGCATCTTTAGACTCTGTGTCTGGCACCATGTACTACTCAGTAGAACTAGTATTTTGAATTATTTTGATTTATTTAATTATTGATTTTTCTTTATAACACATTTTATTCTAAAGATAATTTTTCGTGGCATTCCTGGTTTTCTGAATTTTATTTTATGTAATTGACACAAAATTATCAGCCTTATATTTGCTTTTAGTTTGAATTTAAAGTGAATTTCGTATCACTGTAGACCTATTAACCTTAGAAAGATAAAATGTATCCACCTGTGTAGCCTATAACTTATAAAGCTTAAATTACTACATAAATGAATAAAGGCATGCATTCAATTTATATTTCACTTTTCCATAATACCTCTTTTTAAGAATTCCAGTTATTAAGAATATTTAAAATTACTTAATAACATTTTATCTATAACTGTGCCTTATTGAAATTCAACAGTTTCATTTTTAAGGTAAATCTTAGCAAAGAAAAAGTCATTTTTAAGGTTTTCCAGCTCACAAAAAAGCAGAGTGAAAGCGTTCTTAAGAAATATTAAAGCAGGGACGCCTGGGTGGCTCAGTTGGTTAAGCAGCTGCCTTCGGCTCAGGTCATGATCCCAGCGTCCTGGGATCGAGTCCCACATCGGGCTCCTTGCTCCGCAGGGAGCCTGCTTCTCCCTCTGACTCTGCCTTCCACTCTGTCTGCCTGTGCTTGCTCTCGCTCGCTCTCTCTGACAAATAAATAAATAAAATCTTTAAAAAAAAAAAAAAAAGAAAGAAATATTAAAGCAGAGATCATGGGTTTCTTTCTGTTAAATTAATTGTCAGCAATGAATTTCTGATAGCTAGAAGAGGTCAAGAGAATCAGAGGGAAATTAAAAACATTAAAAACTGAAATAAAAGGATGTTGTTTAGTCTCCATGTTTTTTGGTTCTTTTCAAACTTCCTTTTGTGGTTGAGTTCTAGCTTGGGAGGGAGACAAACCATAAGTGACTCTTAATCTCACAAAACAAACTGAGGGTTGCTGGGGGGAGGGGGTTTGGGAGCAGGGGGTGGGATTATGGACATTGGGGAGGGTATGTGCTTTGGTGAGTGCTGTGAAGTGTGTAAACCTGGTGATTCACAGACCTGTACCCCTGGGGATAAAAATATATGTTTATAAAAAATAAAAAATTATTAAAAAAAAACTGAAATAAAAGCTGTTGATTTCCTCCCCTTGAAAAAGTTCAGTTGCATACTCACAATCCTTTTTTGAGGGGGAAGGCAGAAATTAGCAGCATTAACATTAGTTGAACAGTACACTATTAATCTGACATTGTTAAGACTTTTCATGAAGAATGAAAATATTCATTTGGGTCTCTCTTTCTCTTTTCCTTGTTACTTCAACCTTCCTTTCTTCGTCCCAACCCACTTTATTGAGTAAAGATTTAAGGTATATGAATATTTCCATGGTAACAGAGTTTTTCAAGTAAAACTTCTTCTAAGGTATTTTGACCTTCTAAGGAATACAGGATAGTTTCTATTAAGTAGTAAAGGTATCCAAGACTTATTTTGTCTCTCTTCTCATGCTACATTTTTTCCCAAGGAAATTTTTCCCCCCTTCTAGGATTTCAACTAGTTCCTACATAGGGCTCCATCATATATTTCAGCCATAAATCTTTGGGCCAATCTCTAACACTCAACACCCAACTATTCACAAGACATATGCATTTCAATGTTTCAAAGAAATTTCAAACTTAGGATGAAGGTGTTCAAATAATTATCTTTATCTTCTCATCAAAAAAAAAAAAAAAGACCCTTTATCTATTGTTCCCTATTTCAATATTATGGTGTCATTTAGTTATTGTATAACAAATCATTCTAAAACTTAGTGTCTTAAAACACTCATGATTCTCCTGACCAAATAGGCACTTTTTCCTACTCCCTCATCTCCTAAATCCAAATTTTCAATTATTGCTGGGCATTCAGATTAATCTTCCACTCACAGTTTTCATCATTTTTGACCAATGAGCATTAGTTTTCAAGTGGATCGAAGCAATTAACTTCTATATAATCTCCGAGTCCACCTTTTGTCCATTTCCAATTATTCTCTACTGCAGGAGATATCTCAAAAAATATAATACTGTTTATAACATTACATTACTTAAAATCTTTACAGTTCTCCTAGGACTGTTCAGATAAACTTTAAGATGCATTAAGTTTGAGTCTTTATTATCCGACATGATTTGGAATATTTCTTGCTATACATATACTTACTTTATTGATTCTAATAACTATAAAATCAGATAATATGTTTTCTCTGACAGTGGTGCCTTATCTTACTTTGATTTAATTTTTATCCTTCAGTCATACAACCTAATTTTTAGCTTTATCTTAACCATAATTTTCTCAAAGGAAATTTCTTTTCAAATATTATTTTCATATACTCAGACCAGCCATAAGCCAGTTAAATTTTTCCAAGGATTACTGTACTTGATACATGACTAAAATGTCATGTATTTCTATTTCAATGTGCTACTTACAACTGCAGTTTTGAATTTCATTCTTATATTGTCTTTTAGTCTACTGATGCTCATTAAACCTTCTGCCTTGATGACAATATTCTTTAATCTGAATTCTCCAAAACAGCAGTCACTAGCCACTTATGACTATGAAGCCTTTGATACAGTTACATCGAATGACCAATGAACTGAATCATTAATCCTAATTTATTGCAATTAACTTAATTTTAAATAAACACATGAGCAATGGCTAATGTACATCATAGTTCTAGACAATTAGCTTTTGAGGGTGAAATTCAAATATCTTTTAATGTCTTATCACCTCACTATCATAGTACCTAGTGAATATTTACTGAATGTAAAGCTGTACAGCTTTTCTTGAGGACCTCATAATATCAGAAAGGACATGTAGGTACAGTTCATCATTGAAAAGAATACAGTCTTTGGTGCATCTTCTCAAGAATACACATACAATTTCTTCATATGACCTTTCTTAACATGTAGAGTCAGTATCAATTATCTCTACTTTCCTTTTCTCTTTTGCTTATTTTATATTCCTCAAGTCTTCTCCTCACCCCACTGCACTCCACCTTAAAACCTTCAACTACACTGTTCATGACCTAGATTGTCCAGGCTGGTAAGGTCTTTTTCTTGACTCTATCTTGAAGAGTTCTTTTGAATCTTTACAGATAATAGCTTTTTGTGTGTTCTCTGGGAGTACAAGATTGGTTTTTCTCTAAGAAAAGCAAAGCACATTGTTGGCACTATTGAGAGTCTGAAGCATACTTTTGAAGGATGTCGTGCTAAAAACAGGCCGTTTCACAATAGGTCAGTATGAGAGGAAAGTAAGGGAATGTAGTGGGTGTTATGTGGAAAACAAAGACAAAAAAAGATAAATGTTCACATTGACCTTTTCCACACTGTATGTCATAGCATCATGGAACATTATAATTTAAAATGGTATAAAATTGGATATCTTATTTTTAATTAAAAAAATTTTCAAAGTAAATGTATATTTAGTTCCTAAACATATAATGATTGTAAACAGAGCTAGTTTAATAAGTGTCAGAGGGATGGCTAGTGAAATGATCACTCCCAACACTACCCAAATAAAACAATATCATGAAACTTCAAAACCTAGAGTTTGTGGCAGATAGTTTGAAAACACTAACCCAGACCACCTATCTCATTTGACAAGATAAGAAACAGGTAAGAGGACAAATGATTTGCTTGAATTAGTCCATTAGTTCCAGATCTAAGACTAGCTAGAATCCAAATATTCCTTTTTTTTTTTTTTTTTAAGATTTTACTTATGTATTTGACAGAGAGAGAGAGCACAAGTAGGCAAAGAGAGAGAGAAGGAGAAGGAGAAGCAGGCTCCCTGCTGAGCAAAGAACATGATGCGGGTCTTGATCTCAGAACCCTGAGATCATGACCTGAACTGAAGGCAGAGGCTTAACCCACTGAGCCACCCAGGCACCTCTTCCAGGACCCTGGGATTATGGCCTGACCATAATAAGGCAGATTTATAAGGCAGATGCTTAACCAAATGAGCAACCCAGGCACCCCACAAAAATCCAAATCTTCTGACCCCTACGACAATCTTTTTTTTTCCTTTTCTTTCTTATACTACTTTCTCTATTAAAAATAGTCCGCCTATTCCCATTTTTGTATAAAATATGTAGAAAGATAAAATGAAAATCTATCCAATTTGATGATGACATATTGGAAATCCTTAAATAAAAAGGAAGCCTCTCTCAATTTTCTGTTGGTCATTCTACACCAGTTACTTTCTTAACTGGTTATTTTTGACTATTCTTTCTAAAAAATTGTATTTATTATATTTTTTTGGCAACTGGGTTTCCATCTGTTTTTCTTCGTCAACCCCAAATGTATACTTAACAAAAATAAGCCCACTTTGTCTTGATACTTGTAGCTTCCTGCCATCTAACAGAGTCTCTGTTTCATAGTTATTGATCAATAAATAAGAACCAAATGAGATTGAGTTGAAAAATGTTCTCAGAGGCAAGGAGGTAAAAAAGTAAAAGTTCAAAGTAAACTTGTACATGAAAACACGAGATGGCTAGTTAAAATGACTTCCAATTTGCAAAAGAAAGGGGAGGTAGACATTTTATTTTTTTCTTGAGTATCCAAAAATTTGCCAGAAAGGTAGATTTTATTTTTTCAAGGTAATAAATAAATTAGTAGAACTGAAAGGATGTTCATTCTCTTGACTAATGAATCTTCTATAAGAGCATTCTAAGCAGTAAAAAAAGAAAACTGTATTTTTTGACCTGGAAAGAGAAGGAAATAATAATTTTCTATTGAAGAAGGGAGACAGGACTCTTACACTGAATCACATAGTGAATATTGTGTAGTAGGGAAATTTTACTTGTTCTGTGTCTCTGGAGGCCTTGAGTGTGATGGTAAAATACAAAATGATAAGAAAGACCAAGATTTCAAATGTTACTTAAGTGAACTGGATGCAAAACATAGAGAAACAAAGTAAATTGTTAGTGATTATAGAATATATTTGCTATTTATGAAAATAGTGTGAGTGAGTAATCATAGCAGCATACCTTTCATAACTTGTAGGGGAGTGTATTAGTCCGCTGCAACTGCAACAACAAAATACCAGAGACTAGGTGGATTAAGTAACAAGCAATTATTTCTCACTGGTTTAGAGCCTGGAAAGTCCAAAACAAAGGTGCTGGTGGACTTCCTGTCTGGCAAAAGCCTTTTTCCCCCCCCCTGCATCTTACACAGGCACTAATCCCATCATAAGACCTCCACCCTCCTGAATTTACCTAAACCTAATTACTCTCTAAAGGCTAGACTTTCAAATATCATCAGAGTGGGAATTGTGGCTTCCATATACAGATTAATGTGGGGACACAAATTTTTATTGCAAAGCAGGGAGAATGCTTTATTTAATTCTGTGATGATCATGTGCCTCCATGGATCCCTTTCCAGTACACACAAAGTCTCATTTTATACTAGCTACAGGCAGGAAAAAGTTACTAGAAAATCTAGTAATTGTTTTCTTCTCCTTTCATGTCAAAGTATACCTTCTCATCTTGTTTCAGAAAGACTTGTATCAGATGAAATACTTTAAGTACTCTGGTCAAATAATTTCCCCAGAGACTTGGAAAAGCAAAATACTGCATCAAAATATGCAGCATTTAAAGACCATTGTTGGTCCACATGAGAGCCCTAATGTCCATTCTAGGAAATATGGAAACTTCTGGGAAGCATATATGAATTGAAGGGAATAAGATTTCCATTTATGGATAGAACTCTCATGTAGTGAGGTCATGCTGACAAGCTTCTACCCACTCTCTTACCAATTCTGTTTTTTGGTATAATTAAATTTAAATATATTTAGGGACGTCCCTCTAGGATGAGTTTGAATTTTAAATATTTAGTATTCAAAATTAATAGAAAAGAAAACTGACTACTTTAAAATGGAATAAATGTTCTATTTAAATGGCTATTTTTAAAAAAAATATTCTATTTTCAAATATGTTGTTGTGAACACTTACGGCTCACAAGTCTTAGTAACATTGTATTTATTGACTTCATCACAATTTTGAAAGGTATAACACTTTTATCATTTTAGCAATATTTCGGATGACCCAATCTTAATTTGCATATAGAGTTAAGCAAGTGGTATATAGTTTTAAATAGCTTATACTCTCACTGTTATCTCTTATTACAAAATTTTGTAGACTTTCTTTTTCTAATAAGAAAGGAATGATCAACCTAATTAGTATTGTAAACACATTTCGGCCCACAGTCTTACTATTTCCCAAATATTCACTAGAAAATTAAGAAATAAGGGTGCCTGTGTGTCAGTTGTTTAAGAAACCAACTATTGTTTTTGGCTCAGATCATGATTTCAGGGTTGGAATTGAGCCCCATGTTGCACTCTGAGTGGAATCTGCTTCAGAGAGTCTGAAGTCCCTCCACACTGCTTGCTCTCTTTCTCTTCTCTCTCTCTCAAACAAATAAATACATCATTAAAACATTAAAAATAAAACCATAATGAAGATGTGAAAAAACCATCTAATTTTAATTTAGCTTTTTCCTTATATCTGCAGTGCTTACAACTATGAATTTTCTTTCTTTCCTGCTTCTCCTCTTGTACCTTATGAAATGGTCAGGTCTGAAAATGAAATATGGGTCCTGGAAGTCACATATCCATTAGAGTATGACCAGAGCTCGTCAAAAGAGTCGAGTGAGATGGTGAGGAAATTAGTTTCTGGAATGCAATATTCATAGAGTGAGGTGATTAGCCACAGGTCATAGTTTAGGTAAACAACCCCCGAAAGATTGAGAAGGCACAAACTTCAGCTTAGTGCTATAATGAAGGAATAGATATGGAATAAGACATTTAAGAGAAGACGTTATAGGTATATCCAAGAATACTTCACTTGTCATCTGGATCCTCTATCATAAGTTACAGGCCAAAATTACACTGTTTCCACAATTGTTTAAAATCACTAACCAGGATAATCAGTCAAACAGTAATTTGGGTTTGGAAAAAAATAACAAGATTTTAACATGAACCTAATCAGCAAACATTCATTGTCCACCTATTTAAAGCCAAGCAAATACAATCCTATGAATCAAGTACCATTATCATACAATTAGTGTACTCATTTACCTGAGATGATATGTATTAGAAAAGGTAGTTATTTGTTCTATGGATAATTTTAGGCTAGATTATCTCACTCTAAACCATGTTCACCTAACCTTTTTTGCCTTAATAACTAGATTTTTTTGCTTTTAGACTTACTCATTAACTTCGGGTTCAGCATATGAATATGGATATTCTCTATGATGAGGGCAAAGTATGAATTGCCATATTAACCATACTGACCCCACACCTCTTGAGACTGAGATATCAGATATAGCTTATCTGAGCATATTAATCTGTGGCCACATCTTGGCTGCTAAGTAGTGAGGGAAGAGAAATGCCTAGGACTGAAACATGCAAAAGGGTGTTAACTTGGCAAAGCTGCCATTACCTGGCAGTGGTCTTCAGCTTGGGATCACCTATTCATGTAGCAATGACAGGATCCATTTGTGAGCTAGAAGAAGTATGCCTGCAAATCCGCATAATCATGTATCCAAAGGAAATTATTCTAGTTATGACACTCATGGTTGTCTGTATAATTGCTGTTGATTTTTTTTAAGATTTATTTATTAGTTTAGAGAAAGAGAGAATGTGTAGAGGGGCAGGGAGCAGAGGGAGAGGGAGAAAGAAACTCAAGCACACTCAGTGCTCACTTTCTGGGAAAAATTTAGTGCCCTGTGGTTGTTGAACTAAAGTTGTTGCTTTCTTACTGACAGGTGGCTGGGCATCTTTCTCAAGAAGATCCTAAAGGCCAAAGCAGAGTAGAAAGCCTATTAATAGCTGTGGCAAAGTACTTGGTTAAAACAAAAGAAAGCGGGCGCCTGGGTGGCTCAGTTGGTTGGACAATTGCATTCAGCTCAGGTCATGATCCTGGAGTCCCAGGATCGAGTCCCACATCAGGCTCCCAGCTCCATGGGAAGTCTGCTTCTCCCTCTGACCTTCTCCTCGCTCATGTTCTCTCTCACTGTCTCTCTCTCAAATAAATAAATAAAATCTAAAAAAGAGAGAAAAAAAAAAAAAAAAAAAAAAAAAAAAAAAAAAAAAAAAAAAAAAAAAAAAAAAAAAAGAAAGCAATAACAGCAACAAAATAAAACCAACTTCTGTGATAGGAATAATTCTGAATTCTTGTATGATGGGTCTTTGTTAGAAATAGCCACAACACCCATGCATAGTGAAATATAAAAAGGTTCTGGGGTGCCTGGGGGGCTCAGTAGGTTAAAGCCTCTGCCTTTGGCTCGGGTCATGATCCTGGAGTCCTGGGATTGAGCCCCGCATCAGGCTCTCTGCTCAGTAGGGAGACTGCTTCCCCGCCCCCCGCCCCGTCTGCCTCTCTGCTTATTTGTGATCACTGTCTGTCAAATAAATAAATAAAATCTTTAAAAAATGAATGAATAAATAAATAAATAATAGAAAGGTTCTAACATTATCATTAAGACAAGTATGATGGTTATACATGTTTATTTATTTAACCCTTTTTCTGCAAAGCATTAATTAATACTATCAAAAATATATATAGATAAAGGAGCTAAAAAGACATTTCTCCAAATACGTACAAATGGCCAACATGAATATCAAAATGTGCTCAACATATCTAATCATCAGAAAACTATATAAACAATTTCCCCAGTCAGAATATGAAAATATGAAATATTTTTATCATCTTAGAAAGTTCATTTATGTTTCTATCTAGACAAATTCTCTTTAGCCTTGGGAGAAACACTTCTGATATCTATCTCCACATTTTGGTTTTACCTATTCAAAAGTAATAAAAATGAAATCACATGAAATATGCTCTTTTGTGTCTTGCTTCTCTTCTTCAGTATAACGTTTTTGTACTCTTCTGTGTTGTTGCATAACTTATTCATGATTTCCTGTGTATTGCTGAGTAGTAGTCCATTTTCAAATATACTAAACTGTGTTTACTTTTTAGGGATGGACATTTGAATTGTTTCTAGTCTGGGCCTATTATAAATGAAGCTGCTATAAACATTTGCACATAAATCTTTGGGTGGATATATGTTCTATCTTGGATGAATACTTAAAATTGCAACTGCTGGGTAATAGAGTATTTTTAACTTCATAAGGAATCTCATATCCTCTTCCAAGGTTGCTAAATGTAATTTAATACTCCCACCAGCAGTATGTCATTCCAAGTATTCTATATCCTCACTGACATTTTGGAGGCTTATTGCTTTTAATTTTAGACATCTTAGTTTGTTTAGGAGTTGGCACATTGTGTTGTTGCTGTTGTTGTTGTTTTAATCTTATGTATTTATTTTGAGAGAGAGAGAAAGAGAGTGTACGATTGGAGGACAGGGCAGAGGGAGAGGAAGGGAGAATCTCCAGACGCCCTGCTGAGCAAGCAGCCAGCCAGGGAGCTCAATCTCATGACCCTGAGATCAGAACCTCAGCCAAAATCAAGAGTGGATGCTCAACTAACTGAACCACCCAGGTGCCCCTACACATTGTGGTTTTAACTTGTATTCTTATTATGGCAATGGTGATGAGTATCCTTTGATATAATTTTTGGCCATTTTTGCATCTCCAACTATGAGCATTCTTTTGAAGACTTTTGCTCATTTTTCTTAAGCTATTTTTTGGAAAAGATTAATTTTTAAGAATTCTTTATATTCTGAATATAACTTGTTTAAATGTACCGTATTTTTTTTCAAAATATGTAATTTGGGTTTTTGTTTTCTTTTTTTTCCCCCAATTTTATTGAAGTATAATTAACAAATACTATTGTGATATATTTAAAATGTAAAACTTCATGATTTGACACGTGTATACATTGTGCAAGGATTCTCAGCATCAAGTTAATTAACAGATTCATCACCTCACACAGTTACCTTTTTTTAATTAATGAAAGTCTTTGAAGAAGGCTTACAATCTGCTTATTTTAAGCAAATTTCAATGATATAACATAGCATTATCATTTTCTTAATGATAATATCTGAAGTCAATGTTTCTAATTTTGATGAAATTTGAATGTATCAATTTTATTTTTTATGGTTAATACTTTGTCCAGCCTGGGATATTTTTAACTAATCCAAAGGCATGAACACTTACTTCTATTTTTTCCCATATAAATACCATAGTTTTAGCCCCAATGGTTAAGCCTTTGATCCATCTTCATTTAACTTTAGCAAATGGTGTAACATAGAGTTAAAGTTTATCTTTTGTTGTTTTTCCATGTATATCCAGCTGTTCCCCTATCAACTGTTAATGGACTTCGCTCTCTTCATTGAAGTTCCTTGGTTCCTTAGTCAAAAAGCAATTAGCCATCAATATAAGAGGATTGATTATACTGTGAGTTATCTTAGAATACAAAATTCAGATTAATAAATAAATGGCAAACATAGTTAGATAAGAATCATGTTAAATTGTTTTTACTTACATTTTAACAACCTGTAATATGACACTGTAACATGGAAACTTGAGATAGTCTTAGTACTAAACTTTGCTTATTGTTGACAGTAATGTTAGTTCATGAAGTATGCCTGATACTCCTCTCCTCAATTATAAATAACGTAACGGTCTTCTTTTGAATTCTAATACCTCTAATATTTCCCTTGATCATTGCCAAAAGACTAAATATGGAGAATATAATTCTTACAATTTCTTTTAAATGTATACAGGTGGAATAAAATTAGGCAATTATACCAATATTGAGGTCTCGAGTTGAAAAGAAAATTCTTTCAGGAAGTTACAGATAATTTAAAAGAGAATAACACAAAATATCAATAAAAAACAAATAACAAAAAAGCATATTTTTTTCTCCATTTCAGCTGGAGAGTTCTGTTTCAGTTCTGCTCTTCTCTTTTTTTCACAATAAAACCAAAATCCCATGCGTATGATGTGTTGGTGTAACACCTTCAGAATTGTGTAACATTTGAAAAGTTCTATTCATATTTAAGAAAGACCATCAAACATTTCACATGTAGGATTTGGCCTGGTGCCATGTAAGAAAAACTTATAAAACTTTTAATTGCTGCATTTAAATTTCGGATGCCACATTAATGTCAGTGTAATGGGAAGTAGGCCTGATGATCCTCTTATCTAAACAAGGGCATGAGATTCATCCAGGGGATGTGACAGATCAGTGGTTAGCAAGTGTTCTACCAGCTAGGATATTTTAGCACATGACACTGTATTGTCTGACTAATTATGGGATAGCTTAAAGTAGAGGTTTGTGCTGATAATCAGGAACCAGAGTCAGTGGAAAGCTAATTGTAGGGTCAGAATTGAACATTTGGAGGTGGTATCTGTGTCCTGATTTATTAACTCAGACAAGACCATGGTAAGTAAGGATCAATCATGTTATTTAGCAGATAAATTACATCCTTGATTTTGCAAAGGAAAGAAAGAACATAGTCTTTGTGTATGTTATAAGCAGACAAACTTCTTTATTTTTAATCACAAATGGAATAGTTACTTCAATTTTGTATTTTAAAGAAACAGAAGATATAGTACAGAATGAAAGTATATTCTTTTCAAAAATAGTATATTCTTTTTAAAAATGCACATATTGAGTTATCAAAAAAAAAAGTTGTAAACCTTAATGAAAAAGTGGCAACTTTTTGATGAAAATGTTGGAAAGAATATGTTAATTTTATTATCATGAATTTAAACTAGATGAGAATGTATTCTTCAAATACTATTAGCCTAGTCATAGAGCTGGACTGTGATCCTGGTTCATAGATGGGAAGACCCCTTCATGTTATTATATGTAAAAAGTATAAAAGTAGCCCATGCTTTTTGAATGATATTAAAGACAAAATTAACCAAAATTATAGTACAGCCCAGAGATAGTTTATCGAGCCATTATAACACCCAGATTGAGATCTGTATTGACATAAGTGCAGAACAGAGAATGCAAGTTCAAAATGACTGTCCTTTGAAACTTTATTTAGAAACTGAGAGAAATAAGAATGTTTTTAAAGAAAAATGAAAACATGGGGCACCTGGGTGGCTTATTGGGTTACGTGCCTGTGCCTTTGCCTCTGATCATGATCCCAAGATCCTGGGATCAAGTCCCTTGTTGGGCTTCTTGCCTAATGGGGAGCCTGCTTTTCCCTCTGTCTGATGCTTCCTCTGCTTGTGTGTTTTCTCTGTGTGTTAAATAAATAAATAAATAAAACTTCAAAAAAAAAATGAAGAGCTAGGAAAATGGGTTTACAAGCAGTGAGAATGGCGACTTTTCTTTTTCTTTTTCTTTTTCCTTTTTCTCTTTTTATTTATTTATTTTTAAGTTACAAAGCATCATTTTTGGCTAATACTACATTGCTTGAGAATATGCAGCATATATGAGTAGAGGAAAAAAAACTCATACAGTTCAGAACTCTCTCCAATGCATTTTTCTAACAAATCTAATATTAAGAGGCTATACTTCTGTTAATGGTAATGAGTATGCTCCCTCAAAAATTCTGCTGGATTTTTGAATAAACACAGTTATGACATATTGAGATCAGTATCAGATACTATATGCGAAATTAATTATGCCTAGTGGTTTTCACATTCCACAGGAACAGGAAGAAAGTTTGAGTCACTGGGTCTCTGAAGCTGACACAGGGAATGAAGTTAGAGGGAAGTTGGCAGATCTTTCCATTCCCATACCCATTCAAACTTCATTTCTGTCCTCTGCAGATAGCTTTCGCCAACTGGTTTTGGTTTTGTACATTGGAATCTGCACACTCGCCTTTCAACTGTAAGGTTGATCTACACCTAAAAATTGTACTAAGCAACAGGCCAACTTCTACAGCATTGTTCTAGTCAAGCAATGCACCCTGTTAATACAAATAATCGACTCACAGATTTTTCACATGTACGTAGAGAGTGAGTCATGAGAGAGAAGAATGGCTGGGGACTGGTCTTGCTTTTGTGGTCTTTTCCATATGAACCACATTGACTCCTATGTGTTTAGCCTTCTTTTCCCCACACTTTTCCAAGGTATATAACAGCCCCAAACAAAACTCATTGTGGAAATTTGACTTCCAAGTCTGTGAATACTTTAGAAATTTTAGTGGGCAAACAGGTGCATACTTAGTTCCATTTTTACATACAAAATCCAAGTTATGTAGCTTTATATTTATCCCTTTTTTTTTAGTTGCCATACAATGTTGCATTAGTTCCAGTGTACACATAGTCATGCAACAACTGTATACATTATGCAATGCTCACAAGTGTTGCTAACATTTCTCCTGATACATCACTATTACAATATTATTGAAAATGTTGGTACTTTACTTTAAAAATCTGTACAAAGATTATACCAATATTCAAACATTTTTAATAGATAAACTCAGAAGATTCTGTGGAATGGGTAGGAAATGCTCACTCACTTAACATACTTAGAAAATAACAAGGAAATCTGGAACCCTGTTATTATATTTGACAGGTCTAATGATGCATTACTAAAGTAAATTTGAACAGAAAAATTCTCAAAAATATTCTTTATTCTAGATATTATACTCATCATAATCTATTGCATTTTTAGAGGAATTGTGCCCTCCCAAAATTGATATGTTGAATCCCTAGCCCCCAATGTGACCTATTTGGAGATAGGACATTTTAAGAGGTAATCAAGGTTAATGGAGGTCATGAGGACAGGACCCTAACCCAATTGAACTGGTGTCCTTATAAGAAAAGGAAGAGACACCAAGGATACACATAGACAGAGGAAATGTCACTTAAGAACAAGGTGAGAAGGTAGCCGCCTACAAGTCCAGGAGAAAAGCCTCAGAAGAAACCAAATCGACCAAGATACTGATCTTAGACATCCAACCTCCAGAACTGTGAGAAAATAAATTATTTTTTTGAGCCACCCAGTCTGTGGTGTTTTGTTATGGCAGCTCTAGCAGCCTAATGCAGTTACATAAAGAAAATAATTGCTTATTCAGACATGCAATGGTGTCTGTTCAAAATATTTATATTGGTTTGAGAGACTTTGGAAAATGCATGAGGCACTGGAATAAATCCTAGATTCCATTTTTAGTAATGGCTATAGACAACTTGATTCTAAAGCATGGACATTGGATTTGCTTTAAGTCAAGAACATGCAGAACAGGTTTAAAATCTTGAACTGTCATATCTGGTTCAGTTGCTGAAGTTGTAAACTTTGTGAATATTAATTATTTGGACCATGCCAATTCAAAGATGACTCTGCTAACACTTAGCTTACTATAATTTACACAGAACTGGATAACAGAAATTTGACCATATACATTTAGAATTGATTTAAGTTATATTAGGTCTAAAGAGCAATTAAAGTATATATGTAGGAATATATGTAGGAAATATACATACATGTAAATATACATATACATACATATTTATATATGTAGGAAAACTGTTGAAATGATATACCTATGCATATTATATTGGACCTCTATCTGTTATAAGTGAACTTTATCTTCTTGTTGATGAATCATCAAAAGTATTTTCCAAATGAAGTATAAAGTCCAGTGTGTACCTAAATGTTCTAATAATTGTCCAATAATGTTGTATTTGTATCTAAAGAAAAATAAGACTATTTGTCAGGTTAATGATATCTTGTTTTCCTTTCTATTTATGTTACTTTATTGATTATTCCTGAAATATAATTCAGCTTGTTTTGCATAGTTTTGGTATATGTATGTTTATAAATATATATTCAATAAATACCTTATATAGTCCTATGTGAATATAAAAGTTTAATTGGTCATAAACTGATGCCAACATAATAAATAAAAGGATATGCTTTCTGTTACTGGCTGAGTGGCTTATCACCAAAAATATATTCCATAAAACACACTGCAAATATTTGTTAGCAATTGTAAATAATGAAAGTTCAAAATAAAGTCTCTATCTTTTAATTCAGTAAAATCCATCCCAGGATAGTACATATAACTATCCATATAACTAAGGAATTTGCCCCCCTGGATGTGGAAAAACACTAGCAATATCAGAGTACAAACTACCCTTCCCTCATCCTGCTTTTCTCAGCATCCTGGTCTCTCACAGATCTAGATACTCCTGGAGAATTCAAAGCAGCAGTCAGAGAACTCTTAAGATTCCCAGGTAGCCCATCACTACCAGCAGGTCTCTACATATTCACACATCTCTAGGGCAATGATGACCCTAGGATTCCATCTGGCTGGGGATTTAGTCTGATAGTCAGGCAACTCCTGGCAGATGGCAGAATGCACTGTAGACGTTTTGCCAAATACATTTTTAGCCAGTGGCACCCTAGGGCTTCTCTGGTATCTTTTTACGAGAGATTGAAATCCTCCAGAGTCCCTAAAACACGTTTTGATGAAAAAACAGAAGCCGTAGGGCATGTGAGTTGGCCTGATCACCTATTTTATTCCATATGAAAATTTTGGTTATATTTTTCTGGGGAACTCAGAGGTCCTAGATTCTCAAAAGTCCTTGGGGAATCTCTCACTGCATTACGCTTTTAAAACCAGATGAAACAAAACACTAACTCCTTCCCTGAAACTCATTGCATTATACAACCCCGTTTGAAATCTCTATTTTATTCAATATCTGAACCAGCTCTTCCCCATATAAACTGCATTGATTCTTCCAAAAATCTCACCTCTAACCCACAATCAGAGATTCCCTGAGATCCTGCTTTTACCTAAGGAAAAAAAAAAAATACCTAAAAATTAAAGAAAATGAAAGACTTCTTTCAGAATTTACTACCCAAGTTATACTCTATAACTATTCAGAATGCAGTAACTGAGAATGCAAATTAATACAAATATCTTAATCATTAGATAAATTTAGTTCTCTTTTTCCTGGAATCTTTGCTAGGCTATATGCTGATACATTATAGTGTTTTAATAATAAAATGAAAAACTATTTTATTTACTGAGTACACTATATATGTTTGAATTTATAGAGGGAAAAAGAAAACAAAAAAAAACAGGAGAAGAAAAAAGGCTAAACCCTAACAGAAAACTACATTTAAATTGATAGCAATGGGAGAAAGTTGGATTCCTAAAATGTTTTTTTTTTTTTTTTTTTTTTTTTTTTAAAAAGGTAACATTGAAGGGGCTCCTGGGTAACTCAGCCGGTTAAGCATCTGACTCGATTTTTACTCAGGCCATGATCTCAGGGTCCTTAGGATCAAGCCCTGCATCAGGCTCCTCAAACTATAGGGAATATGCTAGAAGTTCTCTTTCTGCCTCTCCCTCTGTCCCTCTCCCCTCCCTAAAATAAGTAAATAAATATTTAAAAAAAACAACATTGAATATGTTTTTTTTTAAAAAAGTATTTAGAAAAAAAAAAAAAAAACGGATCATGCAGCACCATAAATATATATACCACTCAACCACAAAACAGAATCTACCAGAAAAGTTTGTGAGCCTACAGTAAGATATCAATGCAAAATGTATTAATGAAAAGAAACCAGAAGATATTTATACCTTTTTAACTAAAAATCTATGAGTCCCAAACTGCTTTTCTGTGAATACCAAACTGTGGCAAGAGGAGAATACCTTGAATAAGATAATAGAACAATTGTATCTACAAGCCAAGGAACACGGGGATTGTTCACCAACTCCTGAATCTAGGAAAGAACCATGGAACAGCTTCTCTCTTACCGTCACCAGAAAGAACCAACCCTACCGACACCTTGATTTCAGTCTTTGGGCATTTGGAACTGTGAGAGAAATTATTTCTGTTATTTTAAGCCACCCAGTTTGAGGTACTTTGTTATGTCAGCCCTTGGAAACCAATATGGACTTAGACTTGGTTGTTTTTGTTTTGTTTTAAGCTCTACTAGAGAGGGGTTGGTGTTTAGGAAGATTTTATGTAATATTACACTTAATCTGAAACTAGTAGTCTAAGTGGGAATCAAATTTAAAAACAATTTTCCCTTCTTCCATTCATATAAAAAATTCATAAAATGAGGTCACACAAATAATACTAAAACTGCCTAGATTTGTTAAGAGGAATCCATCACGAATTCTTGAATATGAACAGGGGTTATATTTACATTGATGTGGAGTTAGATCTCTCACTCAGATCCTATTTTCTGCTCACATCATGAAACTGAACTTACTTGAGGAGTTCACTGATACATTTAAGAAGGATGAAATTTAGGGAGATAGGGTTGGATGAAGGGGCATAGACAAACAAATGTTAAAAACACAGCTTCTCAGGGTACCTGGGTGGCTTGTCAGTTAAGCAACCGACTTGATTTTGGCTCAAGTCATGTTCTCAGGGTCATGGGATTGAGTCCCATGGAGGGGTCCCCACTTAGAAAATTCTGCTTCTCTCCCTCTCTCTCTCTCTGCCCTTCTCCATGTGCTCTCTCTCTCTTTTTCTCTCTCACATAAATAAATAAATCATAAAAAAACAGAGAAAAAATACAACAAAAACAAAAACATGGCCTCTCAACAAGGCAGGGTAAGACAGGTCTTCTGGAGTCCTGTTAGACAATTTGGAAAAGGAAAACTAGGTACAAGGAGGCTTTCACTTTCTATCTTTCTACCTTACTATTGAATTTCAATGCCATTGGGGTTTTTTACATGCTTAATGTCAGTAGGGGTTCTCTGAATAAATGAAGAAATTAGGTGCCAATTTTGTTATTTCCACATTTGTTATGTTAAACTGAACGATACTTTGATTTCTTGAAAGAAATCAAGAAAATGAACTAACACCATGGAAAGAGGAACAGATTCATTGTTTTCTTCTTATCCCCATCAACTGCCCATCCCAGGTACTATTTATAAATGAGTGAACAGTTTGCCTGTTCACTTCTCTTTCAGACATAAAAGGAAAGCACACACACCTAAGCTTACTGACACCTAAGCTTACCCTCCAGCTGAGCTGGAGATCCCAAGCCTAGCTGTGTATGGGATTACTATCTTAGTATTGCCTTTGAGGACATATGAGTTCCTAAAAACTTTCCCTGTAATTTGGATTAGCAGCCCACTAAGGCAACCACTGACCAGTGATTCCTAGAGTTCCCTGTTCACATTATTTATTCTGATGTAAGAACTGTTCAAGCAAATTCATAATCATAGTATTAAATGTTGAATAAATAAACTTTAAAAAGAATAAAGACCTATAAATATTAATTAACTAAAATATTAATGTATGGGTACACCACTTAGTTTTAAATAATGGTATAATTTATTAAAACAACATACTATCTAAAGAAAATAAAAACAAAATAAAATAAAACAATATAATAACTGATACAGGTACCCACACACTGTGCTACGGGTGCCACTGATACAGATGTAAACTCATTTAATACTGAGAACAATTCTGTTTTTTTTCTTTAATTTTTATTTATTGCAGTAATCTTTATACCCAATGTAGGGCTTTAACGCACAACCCTGAGACAGAGTTGCATACTCCTCTGACTGAGCCAGCCAGGTGTCCTGGTACCCAGGACAGTTTGGTTAGGTATTACCATGTCAGCTTAATTTGTTATTATACTATGTAGCTAATGAAGAGAAGAACTTGGATTTGGCTCTAAATTCAGAATCTTTTTCTATTTGTTATATATTTCATTAAGAGTCATACAATTAATAATCAGCAAAGCTGGAGTTGGGATCAATTTCTTTCACTTAAAATTTACCATCCTACTAAATTTTTCTCCAAATTTGACTGCTTTACCCATATTATGCCTTGATAGAAAAAAAAAAAAAGAGGCCTTCCAATGGAAAATAAAAATAAATTTCACCTCTGAACAAAGCAGAACATCTCATTTGCATGGATACTTATGTAATAATGACATAACCTCTGTTCCCTACTTGCTTTGTTAATGATACAGTGAGTCATTATGAATTCCTTTTCAAACCCATAGTTACGTGCAGCTAGTTTAATGACAGAAATCAGTCTGGAACCTCATGGAAGCTGTAATTGTACTCTAACTTTCTGTTTTATAACTAAAAGGAATTGTACTCATTCCAAAAATATACCCAATTTCCCGATTTGACCTAGGACCTCTGCCCTCCTTCACAAAATATGTAAGACCTAAGAAATATTCTGATTTCACTGTAAAATGTAAAGAAATTAAATCTTCAATAAATACACATTAATGAATACAATACAAATGTCTGTAAAGTTTCCCTATGGTATTATCTTATTTACCTCACTGTATATTTAATGTTGTTTAGAGGAAACCAAAGGACAGGTAAATAAGATTGTCACAGAGTTACATAAAACTACTAGCAAGAAGTGTGTTGATGAAAGAACCTCAACCACGTCCGATTTATACTTTCAATTGTCTACAGTCTTGCACAGTGTTAAATTTCAGAATAACTCTTGTAGCACTTCAAGTCCTCCAATCTCTTTTGATTTCAAAGATTAATAATACCGGAATAACATATAAAAGTATTCTCTGCTAAAGTATTGAAGTCTTAATGACATTTTTTACCATAAATTTAGGAAATGTCACATTACTTAAAAATATATTAATTACTCATACAGATAATTGTAAACCATACATTTTATATTTTCTCAACCAGATTAATAAACAGAATTTTACTTCTTGAAATGTATATTCCATAAAAATAAAATGAGGAAATTCTTTGCCAGGAGAAAACATTCATAAACAGAATCCTTGACTGCAAAATTAATTTGAAGAGAATCATTAATAATGCAAGCCCAGCAGTAAGTGTCACCTGAAATCTAGCAACAATACATTTGCTTTCACAATACTAGCTTTCTGTATGCTCCCATGATTTTGACCTTGGCATGCAATTATGCCACTATCCAAGGTTTTCTGAAGGGTGGAGCAAATAGATGAAAGATTATGAATGGGAAGGAAGAGAAAAATAGTATCAATAAAACCCAAAAAAATGAAAAACAAAAAACAAAACCTCATAGATAACATAAAATGGGCCAAAGAAAATATGTTTGTCAACATAACAATAACGATAGCAATGAAATCTTACCAGCATGATAGTCACTTTGCTTGTCGCTTTTTTCCACCCATAGTGACAGGTGTCTTTATTTCTAAAAGAGTTTATTATCTTTATAATGTAATGCTTTAGGCTAGGAAGAAAAAAAAAAAGAATCCATGCCTCATTACTTTCAATCTCATTTGTTTCTCCACCTTACATTTAAGAAAATGAAAACACATTAATATGCTCACATATCAGCTTCACCAGTTAGGGAATTTTTAGCTGGATTATGCCTAAGGTAGTGCAACCTATTAAATCAATTGGGACAAAGAAATTTCTTTTACAAATGCAATGAAAAATACTCAGCATGTCTTCTGCATTTATTTCTTATGTTATTCCATAATGAATACAGATGCTTCTTAGAATTATTTTTTAATAAACAAGGTAAGTAATGCAAAAAAGTAATATGTACATTACTAAAAAAACTATCTTTCTAATCTAGTAATTACAAAACTTCAAACAATCATACAGTTTTGTAGTGTTTCAAATTACCAGACCACGAAATTTGTTTTGTAAATTCATCATGGTGGGTCTTTTACTCTTCTTTCTTATGCATGTCTGAACCGCATCATGACCTTATACCTGGATAATAAATTTTAGAGGTCAAGAAACCTAATATATTACATGCTTGTCTTCACCCAAGTTCAGAATTTCTTGTAATAAATGAATGATGAATGAAGCAGATAGATGCTCAATATTAATTTAAGTATATGTAAGGTTAATTTGGAGAATGTTGTGTCATCCTTGGCTACTCTGGGTCCCCCAGTATATCTCTCCTGATTTTAGCTTGCCTCAAAATCTGCGTATTTCTTTCTCCAGGGATAGAAACTGTGCCTGCAAACCTTATCTACAGAGAGAAGAATACATAAGAATCATCTATCCACCTAATAATGGCTTTAATTCAAAACCTCTCCAGGTTTTGAATATCAAATGTGGTATTAAGTACCTCCTCAGTTTCTTATACTGCAGCCATAAGTGTTACAGTAGTGAAAAAGTCAGGTACTATACATGTTTCAATATAGCTTTCATCCAGGGAAAAAGAGGAAAACAAACACACAAAGAATGTGCATTTACATAGGAATAGGTCCAGAGCAGAAGATGTAAATATAATAACCTGGGGAGGGGGATACAGTGGATATATTGAACCCATCCCACCAACTGGGACTATGCCCCCTGAGCCCAGCTGAACCCTAGCCAACTTTATGATGTAGAAATGAAACATACATGTTAATTTTTGCATGCCCTGGTTTCATAGTGGTTTGTTACCCATAATTACTGTGGTAATACCTGAGCATTACATATCACATTTAGATCAACATATAAGACATTGTCATGCCCTACAAAACCTTATCTATTGTTAGCTATATTTCCAACATCATCAAATAGGACTACTTTTGCTCACTATGCTCCAGTCACAATGGTATGTTTGCTGACCCTTGGACATGGGTCCGTTGTACTTTTCTGAAGAGAAAGCCTTGATTAACTCTGTGTAAGGTGTTTTTTCTCCATGTAGCTTTCTGGCTCTGCGTCATTTCATTCATACAGGAGAATACATCTCACTGCATCAGAGGGAAATTTCCTTACCAAACCATGTAAAAGAGGACACTTCTTACTCTCTATTTTTTTAATGTTAATCTTTGTAGTTCTTTTCAAAAGCTATCTGATGTTATATTTTTTGTTGTTTATTCATTATCTCTTCCACTAAAATTTTAATATCATAAGGACAAAGGCTATGTTTATTTTTTTTCTCTACTTCTGTACCACAAAATATTACCTAGAAATATGGTGGTTTGATACCATTTGTTGAATGAATAGATTAAAAAATTGCATTCAGATGCAATAACCAGTGAATTCTACTGGTGGTTTGGGTACTGTGATTGCTGACCCAACAGTACTTTGGGTACTGTTATTGCTGTCATCTTCATCTGTGTGTGTGTATATGTTTGTATATATATGTATACATACATACACACATACATGTACATATACATACAGTTCATACATTAAATTTCTATTTAAGTCTCCCTTATTTTCTTCAAAATGTTTAAGGTTTGATATATGATGAACTTATTTTCACTGTCCTGGATTTGAAGGCAACAATTTATGGCTATGCTTGATATTGAAGGAAAGCAGAAAACAGTCCATGTAAATTATATTTAGAAATGTTTGGCGGGAGGACACCTGGAATCACTGAAATTGTGCAAGGTAAGTTTATTTGTTGTTAAAGACTGACTTTGAAACACTAGTAAGCAAAAATATATATGTACATATCAAAGTCACCTGCTGTGAAAATGTAAGAAATAATTTTGTTAGGGAAAAATAGCATATGGTCTGAAAGAGGGTGGTCTTTTTGAATTATTCCAATTTCCATTCTGATATACCACAAAGGTATAACATGTTTATGAACCTGACAGGTGTTTTAAGAAGAGAGATCCAGTAGAAAACCCAAAGAAACAATGAACAAAGATTATTTTAAAAGAAATATAGCACTGGATGTTAAATGCAACTACTGAGAATCATTGAACATTATATAAAAAACTAATGATATGCTATATGTTGGCTAATTGAATTAAAAAAAGAGAAAATGATTTACTGATCAAAGTTTGTTAAGTCTCTCTTATTTGCATGTGTATTTTGTTTTGCACACAGTTGTTCACTAAATGCTTGTTCTAGATCTTAAACATTTCAACTTTGTCAAAAATATTTTATTTATCTGTCTATATTTTACCAAATAAAACATCTTACCATGTGAAGAAAAAAAAAAGAATTATAGAGATTTAGAAAATAGTCTAGAAAGAGTAAGTGTTATGTCATTTAAAAATCTTAAATGTTGCAGGAAAGACTTTTTAAAGTAAATAACATAATTAAATTTAATGTGTGATTTTTACAGATCCCCAATCATGCTTTATTTACCAATGGAGAGATATCAAAGCATTTTAGGGGACTATAATTAGATTTTGTTTTTTCCAATTTGGACCTGCTTGCTATTTTTAGGTAGTATATTGTTTTACTCGTAGATCATTAGCTTTTAGTTTATATTAAGTTCTAAGGTAAATATTTACAAGTTTTGGAAGAAAGGATATGGAGAGTAGAAAATGATGGTTAATAATTAGTTAAGATGAAAAAGAAATAAAAGCTCTTTCAAGACCTACTCAACTTTAGACTCTCATAAATGTTGCAGCACTAGGCTTCATTCCTAGAGCAGTTTGTGATTGGCTGTCTCAATGACTGACCCTCAGTGCATTGGTCTGGAGGCTATTGGGATTCTAAATTAAGCAGATGAGGCCAGTGAAATGTATTGACCTCACTGCTGTTTCTTCATCCATTTACTTCAGACATATAACCCTAGTTCATGCCTGTATGACCCAAACACTGGATTGTAGCAGGGTCGATTCACTGTTTTCACTCATCGTAATGACTGATTTGGACTGTCACAAAGTCAATCTATCTAATTGATTCTATAAAAGTTGGCCAACAAAACTCGAAGTTGCCTTTCACGTTGGAAATCACTCTGTTCATTCAAAAGCAGATTTGCAAAGCAGATATTTCTCTCCTAATCTACCTCCACCTCTTTCTCTGAGTCATCACTTTCACCACAGTGGTTTAGGGCACTGAATGCCCACAGCTACTGTAAGCCTTCTTATATGATCTTATGCCCAGGACTCATAAAACTGGCCAGTCTCACCAAGAAATGCTATTCAGATCTTTGCCAACTTTTGGCTGCCTACTTTTGATGTTTCACGAAATGGTATGACTATGTTTGCAGATAACATTAATTTGATAGTTTGCTATTATTATTTATTCTCTCCACTAATCACAATCGTCACATTCTAATTCAGGACTCAAGAATAGCTATACTAAATAAAAGGAGTAGGTGCCTGGGTGGCTCAGTGGGTTAAGCCACTGCCTTCGGCTCAGGTCATGATCTCAGGGTCCTGGGATCAAGTCCCGCATGGGGCTCTCTGCTCAGGAGGGAGCCTGCTTCCCTTCCTGCCTCTCTGCTTACTTGTGATCTCTCTCTGTCAAATGAATAAATAAAATCTTTAAAAAAATAAATAAATAAATAAATAAATAAATAAAAGGAGAAAAAATAATTATTAATTATATAAAAGAGATATTAACCACCAGAGCCATTATAGGCAATGATTAATAGTGACTTAGAAAAGGATTTTAAAGAAAATATTTTCAAATTTCAAGATAGAAGTTCCCTAGTTCATATCTGACCAGGTCACTTTTATTGGGAATTCATAGATGCTTAAGGCATAAAGCCAAAGAGTTTTATTTTCTTTTTCATTTTATTTTATTTTTTACAGAAGTGTAAGTATAAAGAATTATATTTTTATCAGACTTCTTAACTCCCTTCCGATTAAAATGTGAGGCAGATTAAAACAGATCTGTACAAAAAAAAAAAAAAAGGATTATGCGTTCTTATCTTAATGATACAGCTTCAAGAAATTTATGTGATTTTCATAAAGCAAAGATGAATAATGGGGACTTCTGGGAGCCATCTATATGCTTTTATTAAAAAAGAGTAATTGTTAAAATTTTATGTTTGGAATTTTTTTAAACTTTTTTTAGAGCAGCTTTATATTTAGAATAAATCTGAAAAAGAGGTACAAAGACTTCCCATATATGCCTACCCTTGCACATGCACACATGCATAGACTTCTCCACTATCAACATTATTCACTCTTCTTTTTTAACCAAGCTTGAATCTACACTGACACATTATAATCACCAAAAGTTTATTATTTACTTTAAGATTCACTCTGGTTGTTATACAGTCCTTTATTTTGGGCACTATATAATGATAGATATTCTTCATTATACTATCATACAGAGTATTTTCACTGCACTAAAAATCATCCATGCATTGTCTACTCACCTCCTCCACCCCCCAGAAAAGTGGTTACTTTACATTTCATTATCCCCAGAGTTTTGTGGGTTTTTTTTTCCAGAATGTCATATAATTAGAATCATTCACTTTGTGGGCTTTCTAGATTGGCTTCTTTCACTTAGTAATGTGCATTTAAAATTTCTCTATGCCTTTTCATGTCTTGATAGGTCATTTATTTTTAACATTAAATAATATTCCATTCTCTAGATACACTATTATTTATCTATTTACTTTCTGAAGGACATCTTGAATGCTATCAAGTTTTGGCAATTATGAATAAAGCTGCTATAAACATACATATACAGATCTTCATATGGACATAAGATTTCAACTACTTTGATTAAGTAACAAGAAGTACAATTACTAAATCGTATGGTACGAATATGTTTAGCTTTGTAAGAAAGTACTAAACTGTCTTCTAGAGTGACTGTACTGTTTGTATTACTGCTAACAATATATGAGCACTCACACTGCCCCACATCCTAGTCAGCATTTAATGCTATCAGTTTCTGATTTTAGCCACCATAATAGGTGTGTAGTGGTATCTTATTTTTTTTAATTTGCATTTCTTTTATGGCAGATGATGCAGAATATATTTTCATATACTTATTTTACACTTGTATATTTTTAGTAAGGTGCCTATTACTATGTTTGCACCATTTTTTAATTGGGTTGTTTATCTATTGTTGATTTTTACGAGTTCTCTGTATATTTTGGATAATAAGCTTTTATCCAATGCATGTTTCAGAAATAATTTCTCACAGTCTGTGGCTTATCGTCTCATTCTTCTGACATTATCTTTCCTAGAGAATACATTTTTTTTTAATTTTATTGAAATCTAACATTTCGGGTCTTCTTTTAATGGACCATGGCTTTGGTCTTGTATTTAAAATGGCATTGACATCTAGGTTTTCTCCTATGTTGCCTTCTAAGAGTTTTATATTTCTGAATTTTACATCTAGATCTATATTCCATTTTTAGTTAAATCTTGTGACAGGTGGTAGGTATCTCCCCAGATGTGTTTGTTAGTTTGTTTTTGCATGTGGATATCCAGTTGTTCAAGTACCATTTCTTGAAAAGACTACCTTTGCTTCAGTGAATACCTTATTCCTTTGTCAAAAATCAGTGGATTATATTCATGGGGATCAGTTTCTGAGCTCTCAATTCTGTTCCATTGGTCTATTAGTAAACTCTTTCACCAATATTATACTATCTTGATTATATATATTATCTAGCTTTATAATAAATCTTAAAGTCAGGTAGCATCAATCTTCCAAATTTATTCTTCTCTTTCAATATTATGTTAATTGTTCTGTGTCTTTTTCTCTCTGTATAAAGTTTGTGGTCATTTTGTTAATATTAATTAAAAACAAACAACCAAAAGCAAACAAAAATTCCACACTTAAACTAGGATGTAATTGATAATGCATTGAACCCATAGTTCAAGTTAAGAGCTGACATTTGACAATATTGAGTCTTATTATCCATGAACATGGATTATTTCTTCATTTTCTTAGCTTTTCTTCAATTTTGTTTTTAAGAGTTTTGTATTTTTCCTTATATATATCTTGTACATATTTTATTAGATTTTTTACAGCAAGTATTTCATTTTATTTTGGGGGTACTATTATACATCCTGTTTTGTGTTTGTTTAATTTCAAATTCCATGTATTCATTGTTAGAATACAGGAAAACACTTGGCTTTTATACATGAACCCTGTATCCTGTTTTGTTGTTGTTGTTATATCATTTATTAGTTTGCTATATTCATTGCTATAATCATTTATTAGTTTCAGAAGTGTTTAGTCATTTTTTTTCAGATTTTCTCCATTGATGTCAGTTCATCTTTTAACAAAAACAGTTTTATATCTTCCTTCCCAATGTGGGCATTTTTTGCTTCTTATTTTTGTTTTCTTGTTTCAGCAAGGACTTCCAGTACAACGTTGAAAAAGAGTGCTGAGAGGGGACGTCATGGGTTTATGCCTGATCCTAATGGGAATGCTTTGACTTTGTCACCATTAAGTATTAATTCAACTGTATTGTTTTCTTTTTTCTTTTCCTTTTTTAGATAGTCTTTGTCAAGTTGAGAAAGTTTCTATTTATTCTTAGTTTACGGGGAGTTTTGAAATCACATATGGGTGCTGGGTTTTGTCAAATACTTTTTCTGTGTCATGTAATTTTGATTACATGATATGATCGTGTAATTTTTCCTTTTTAGTCTGTTAACACATTAATTATTTTTGAATATTAAAACCTTGCATACCTGGAGTAGGATAAATCCCAGTTGGTTGTGGTGTTTAATTATAGATAGAAAGATAGATGATAGATAAATAGATGATAGATAGATAGAGGTGGATATTAAACATATTCAGAGAAGTTTCACTGATGTTGAGTGGAGGCTACTTTGTAGCAAACTGAAGAGAATATTTGAGCTAAAGCTGAGAAGGCACACTGAGAGAATATTAGAAGCCTGGCTGCAACTTGAAGGGACATAATAGTTTAAAAGGGACATTTTTGTGGATACAGATGCTTTCATTTGTTTGTTCATGTGTTTGTTTTGTTACATTTTGAGTGAAAAAATATGTAAATGCTAATGGTAAGAAACGTGTAATGGGAAGGTGCAAATATAACAGAGCGCTTAGAGGAGATTCCAGAGGAAGCTGTAGTTCTTGCTACAACCCCAGATATTTGCAAAAGGGTAGCGCAAAGCAGAATTGACAGTTAGATAGACTTTTCATCTGGGAATACATATGGAATGACTGTGACAAGAAATTCAGTTTTTCCAAGATATTTACAGACATCTTAAGCAATTATACTTTTGACCAAAGTCATCAGTGTCCTTGTTTATTTCTAGTATTAGGATTACAAATAGAAACTATTTTGTCTATAAATAATTTATTGATTTTTATCTAAAATTTGACAGAAGAATAAATATAGCAATATTCCAGTATAAATCTTTCTATTAATTGAATACATATCTAGAAATATTGGCTATGCTGTTTACTTCTCTGCTTACCTCTTCTCTAGTCTCTGAATTAAAATCCAGCTGATTCAGATAGCTTAATTCCATAATAAGTGGATAAAATATGTTGAGAACTGTTGTTCTATTAGTGATTTGGGTCCTTTCAATTTCTGTTGAATTTTGGGATCATAATTTACAAATATTTGCAAAGAAAAAATATGTTAGCTTTCCTCTTTGCTTAGCTGTCATATATTAGCTCTATGGGTTTCTAGTTAGACAGTTGAGATTAGAAAACAATTATATGTTTTCTGTTTTGTTTTTATTTTTTTTCAAACTTGGCATATATAGTCACACAATTTCACTTTTTCCTTAAAATATTAGCTTGGGGGGCACCTGGGTGGCTCAGTTGGTTGAGCAACTGCCTTCGACTCAGGTCACAGTCTCGGAGTCCCGGGATCGAGTCCCGCATCAGGCTCCCAGCTCCATGGGGAGTCTGCTTCTCCCTCTGACCTTATCGCCTCTCATGCTCTCTCTCACGGTCTCTCTCTCAAATAAATAAATAAAATCTTTAAAAAAAAATATTAGCTTGGAATTTGATTTAACTTTGTAATTGCATTTGTGATAGGTCAAAAAATGCTACTAGTTAAAATAGAAGGTTCAGTTATTGTGTATCATTCTGAAATGAGTCTAAGTTTCTCAGATTCTTCATGTCCTTGGATGTCTGGATTGACCTTGTTAAAAAAAATTCAACCAACTAAATTTGAAGATCTAATTGGCTTTGTTAAATGATTCATGAATTGGACAGCATCCTATCTAGCAAATAGAGGGGAGCTCCCAGGAGTTGAACAAAATGGAAGGTTTTCATAAGAAGGAGGATAGATTAAGAAAGTTATTGGCAAAAGAAAATATTTGTTCCAGTCAAGGTCACTTTACCTTAGGTGGAAAACTAGGGGGTTTCACCATGCAAATGACCTCACCTTTCTTTGGGGAATAGAGAGGGATAACATGGCACTGATCAGAAAATTCCTGGCTTGACGGGTTAAGACATCTCTGGGGGAGATTGCATCTGCAATTACATTAGGTATTAAGCCTGTTTTTGTTTGTTTGCTTGTTTTGTTTTTGTTTTTTTTAAAGATTTTAAAGATTTTATTTATTTATTTATTTATTTATTTATTTATTTATTTATTTATTTCACTGACAGAGATCACAAGCAGGCAGAGAGGCAGGCAGGGAGGGAGGGCGGGAAGCAGGCTCCCCACTGAGTAGAGAGCCCAATGCAAGGCTTCATCCTAGGACTCTGAGACCATGACCTCAGCTGAAGGCAGAGGCTTACTCCCTTGAGCAACCCAGGCACCCCTAAGCCCTGGTTTTGTGACATGGCCTAAGTGATATTATTTTGGTCCTGCATTTTTCTTTATAACAACCTGTATAAAAAAAACCTGGTGAAATTATAACAATGGTGTGGTGTCATTGGTTCAATCAAAATATATATAGATAACAGACCTGTACCCCTGGGGATAAAAATATATGTTTATAAAAAATAAAAAATTATATTAAAAAATATATATAGATAACATAAATTGTAAATTAAATCTTGACAATAATTTTTAAAGTTCTTCATTAATGTCTGTTTAAGGATTCACTTTCCAAAAGGACTAAAAGGTCAATTAAAATAAAATAGACATTTTTGAGTGATGGTTATTCACCTTTTGTGCTCAGATGAAACAAGAATAAATTATTTGCTTTCTATTATTGAGCAGTAAAAAAATCTTCTGGGTCATGATATACAGTAGCTACTAAAAAAATGAGTGTTATTTGAAAGAAATGGACAGTTGGTAAGAGATAGGGAGATGTTTAAGTGTCCTATATATTTATATTGAGTATGATTAGATATTTTATTTTGACATGTAGGTATATTGCTTCTGTAAATAAATTGTAGAGTCATTGAGGGCAGTTATATATTTAAGGTTTAATAGCCAACATGATTCTTCTAACATAGTATGATCAAAACAAGTATTTGTTGGCAGTCAGTTAAATATTGAGATATATTTCAAGATGCAATTGTTTTCTTCTAGCCAAGTTTTTCTTCCCCTTTTTCCTTTTAGTGAGATAAGCACCTTTTGTTTTCCTCTTTTGTAAAGACTTAGACCCATTCACATTTCTTGGAACATTAAATTTTGTACACCTGCGTCTATGTTTGAGTTGGGGTTATCGACTAAAAAATAATATTTTTAATTTATATAGAATATTTCTTTCAAACAAACAAAAAGAAAATATATCTGTAGATATGCAATATACAAACACCAAAATAATTATGAAAGCATAGCCAGGCCATAGAAATTATTGAAAACAATGTTTCAAATGTAAGAAATACGTAGTACTTATTATATATTTAGTGATTTTTTTCCCACTCTTCCAAGAGAAAACTTGTTTTAAAGATTTTGTTTATTTATTTGAGAGAAAGAAGGAGAGAAAGAGGACAAGCATAGGGGCTTTGGAGAGCAGAGAAGAGGGAGAAGCAGACTCCTCACTGATCAGGGAGCCAACATAGGGCTGGATCCCAGGATCCTGGGATCGTGACCTGAGTCAAAGGCAGACAGGCACTTAACCCACTGAGCCATCCAGGTGCTCCCCAAAAGAAATTTTTTAAAGAGATTAAATAAGTTAAGGTTTAACCAATGTTCTCAAATCAATAAGATAAAAATGAATATTTATCTCTAAGATCAGATTAAAATAATGAAATGAGTACAGCATTTCCTTCTTTGTAATAAGTCTGTTATTAGTTATCAGTGTTTATTTCTACTTACTATACAAGAAAAAAGAAGGACTAAAGACACATAGAATTGGGATGGCTGGTGCCTAAGTGGCTCAGTATGTTAAACGTCTGCCGTTGGCTCAGGTCATGATACCAGGGTCCTGGGATGGAGTCCTGCATTGGGCTTCCTGCTCAGCAGGGAGTCTGCATCTCCCTCTGTCCCTACTCCCTCTTTCTCTCTTGCAAAAATAAATAAATAAAATCTTAAAAAAAAAAATGGAGTGGCTATTGGATGCCATCTTTTTTTTTTTTTTTTTTTTTAAAGATTTTATTTATTTATTTGTCATAGAGAGAGAAGCGAGAGCAAGCACAGGCAGACAGAGTGGCAGGCAGAGGCAGAGGAAGAAGCAGCCTCCCTGCCAAGCAAGGAGCCTGATGTGGGACTTGATCCCAGGACGCTGGGATCATGACCTGAGCCCAAGGCAGCTGCTTAACCAACTGAGCCACCCAGGCGTCCCTGGATGCCATCTTTGTTAAAGGATGAAAATACAGAGTCATACCCAAATCGTTTTTTAACAGATGCAGAGTTGTAAGCAAATGGGTGTGTTCTGTCATTTCAGGCAGAGAATCCAGAAATACTCAGATATGAGGGAGGGCAAGAGGGCATAAACCAATGTAGCGATATCTAGATATTGAGTAAAACAGAAGAAAACCTTCATTGAATGATCCCTAAGTTTCTGGTCCCCAAAATCCTCCCTCATTGATTATTTTAAATAAACCAAAATGCAACCTAGCCTAAGAAAGTAAAAGCACCCTTGATTAAAATTGCCTAAAACATTTTTTTAATAAAATTAACACCATATACACATAAAGAGCATTCCATGATAAAAAGAACACATAAAGATTGTTAATAAGTCAGCAGCATATTTAAAATTGTACTGTAGAGGGTTTTGTGGAGTACCAAAATAATAATAATAATAATAATAAGGTACTTATCATTCAATAATGAGAGTAGACTATGGATACATGTATGTACCTAAAGAAATATAAAATAAACAAAAAGGATAAGCACATCTCTAGGAAAAAAAAGACAAGAGACTAGCAACCACATCCTCATCTCTACTTCATTATTTTAATACTAAGGTAGTGGTACTTTATATTTTTGAGCATGCACTTTCAACATTAGGAAATGTTCTAGGTGTTTCCTTGAATTAATTCATATGAACCACACAACAAATATATGAAGCTAAGAGACTATGCAATATGATTACACCCAGTTTAAAGTAAAAAAAACAAAAAACAAAAAACAAAAAACAAAAAACTGAAGTCTAGAAAAGTTGAGTAAGGTTTCAGTTTGTAAATGTTACTTCTTGTAAAGAAAGCTCCAAATGTGATTTAAAGAATTAAATATAATAATTCTAGCTTGTTGATTAGTTTTGTCAAAAGAGATGTGGTGAAAAAAATTGACATTTTTAGGACTAATGGGAGAGGCTCTCAAATCAGAACTTTGCCCCTATCTTTCTAAAACCCACACCTATCATCAACAGTTTTAGCCTCTATATCCCTATCAACTTTGAGTACAATAGGACTGTTTCTGAGGCCCCTTTTAACTTTCTTTGTCAGTCAAATTAAGAAGCCCTAGCCTCTCAGGTCAACCATGGTCTTTTGAAAAATTAATCACCTCATGTTAAGTATATCTCATTTTGCCCTACACTGTTGGGGGATGCCTACCACCCCTTCCTATATAGCAGCTGTTCAATTATTTTTTGAATAAATTAGTGAATAATAGAATGAATAAATGAATGAGAAAGATGTATATCTGTAAATTATGAATAAATTCAGGGACTTTTAGCATATGAAAATACATAAAAATGATCTGATCCACATTCATATTAAAAACTACATCAGAGGCACCTGGGTGGCTCAGTTGGCTACTTATCTGACTCTTGATTTCGGCTCAGGTCATGTTCTCAGAATATGAGATACAGCCCCTTATCATGCTCTGTACTCAACACAGATCCTGGGGGAGATTTTGTCTCCCTCTGCCCCTCCCCCCATAAACAAACAAATAAATAAATAAATAAAATCTTTTTAAAATCCCTAAGAGTATAGTAAATATATTAAAGAAGAAGGAGAAGAAGAAGAAGAAGAAGAAAAAGTAAATGCTGTTTCCATCCTCTAGATAATTAAGTTAGAGAGACAAAGAAAGTGACAGAGGGCCAGACCAAATAAAGTATTCTGATTCAGTCTGAAGCAAGATTTCAGGTAAAAATACTTGAAAAGCTAACATTTTCTAATTAATTCATTTATTTAGTGTGTTGGGGGCGGGGCGGACTGTCCCCAGTGCGCCCCGGGACGGGTCGCGGGGTCGGGCCCGGGGGGGGTTTCCAGGTGCCACGCCATAACCTGAACTTTTTGATACATATACCAGTGTTTTTCTATTTTTAAATTTTTTTGTTTTAAATTTTAGCTTAGTTTAGTTTAATTTATTCTTTTTTTATTTTTAATTTTTTAATATTCATATAGAGTTAAACTTCAAGGTAATCCCCTTTCCCCAATCAATGCTACCCCTATAGGTAAATAGGTAAATTTTTAATCCCCCTTTATCTTATGAAAGTTGAGTCCTTTAACAAAGATATCAATATACATCCAGGAAGAATCAAAATAACCTTCCTTGCCCACACTGAGAATTTATAACCACTCTCCCATCTTTTTCTTCTGTCAGTGTTTCTGTGTATTTGTGTTTGTTATGATAGTATATAAATCTTATACTTAGGGTTCTTTTTGATGGGGTTCTTTTTTATTTTTTTTTCTTTTATCAGTCTTTTTGTTTGTCTATTTTTGTTTGTATACTTCATAGATCTTACCCTGGGGCCCATTTGGGCTGAGCCTTCTCTTTTACCTTCCCTTTTTTTCTATCTCTCTCTCTCTTTTTTTTCTTTTTCTTTCTTTCTTTCTTTCTTTTTTTTTTTTTTTTTTCCTCTCATTTGGGTGGGGACTCCTGATAGCTCAGAATCATTCCAGGGTGCACCTTGATACATCCAACTACATCCGTTCAGTCATCTCTCACCAAAATGACTAGGAGGAGGAATGCCCAATAGAAGAAAAATTCAGAGGATGGGCCTTCTGCAACAGAGCTAATGGCTATTGACATAGACAATATGTCGGAAAGGGGTTTCAGGCTAACAATTATCCAGGAAATAGCTTGGTTGGAGAAAGCCATGGATGACCAAACGGAATTGACTGGGGCAGAACTAAAAGCCACCAGGGATTATGTACACAATGTTAGGGCAGAGATGAAAGCCACCAGAGATGATGTTCACAATGTTCTCAATGAGTTCCAATCTAATCTAAATTCTCTAAAAACTAGGGCTACTAAGACAGAAGATAGAATTAGTGATCTGGAGGACAAACAGATAGAGAGAAAGGATCAGGAGGAAGCCTGGAACAAACAGCTTAGGAGCGACGAAAAAAGAATCAGGAAAAGAAATAATGCCATGAAATATTCCAATGTCAGAATTACTGGAATCCCTGAAGGGGAGGAGAAAAAAAGAAGTCTAGAATATATAGTGGAACAAGTTCTCCACGAAAATTTTCCCAATCTCATAAATGGAACCAACATTCATGTACTAGAGGCAGAATGGTCTCCCCCCAAGATTATAGATTCTCATAAGTCCTCAAGACACCTAATAGCAAGAATGAAGAATTATAATTGTAGTCAGGCCCTCTTGAAGGAAGCTAGGACAAAGAAGCTCCTTACATACAGAGGAAAGCCCATCAGAATAACATCAGACCTGTCCACAGAAACCTGGCAAGCCAGAAAGGGCTGGCAAGATATATTCAGGGCACTAAATGAGAAGAACATGCAGCCAAGAATACTTTATCCAGCAAGCCTGACATTCAAAATGGATGGAGAGATAAAGAGTTCCCAAGACCGGCAAGGCTTAAAAGACTATGCAACCACCAAGCCAACATTGCAGGAAATATTAATGGGGGGGGGGTTCTATAAAAGAGGAAAAATCCTAAGAATGCCATTGAACAGAAATATAGAGACAATCTACAGAAAGAAAGACTTCAAGGGTAACATGATGTCAATAAAAACGTATCTATCAATAATCACTCTCAATGTGAGTGGCCTAAATGCGCCCATAAAATGGCACAGGGTTGCAGATTGGATAAAATGACAGAACCCCTTCATATGTTATCTACAAGACACCCATTTTGAACCTAAGGATACACCCAGACTGAAAGTGAAGGGATGGAGAAGAATATTTCATGCCAATGGGCCTCAAAAGAAGGTCAGGGTAGCGATTCTCATATGAGATAAATTAGATTTAAAACTAAAGACTGTAGTCAGAGATACAGAAGGACACTACATAATTCTTAAAGGGACTATCTACCAAGATTATCTAACAATTATAAATATCTATGCCCCCAATATGAGAGCAGCTTATTACATAAGAAAATTATTAATCAAGATAGTCATATTGATATGAATACATTAATAGTAGGAGATATTAACATGCCTCTCTCAGTAATAGATCATCCAAGCAGAAAATGAATAAAGAAACAAGAGCATTGAATTACACACTGGACCAGAAGGAACTCATAGATATATACAGAACATTCCACCCTAAAACAACAGAATACTCATTCTTCTCGAGTGCACATTGAACCTTCTCCAGAATAGACCACATACTGGGTCACAAATCAGGACTCAACCAATACCAAAAGACAGATTATTCCCTGCATATTATCAGATCATGAGAATTTTCCATAGGGTTGTGTGATGTCTATAATCTAAAGTACCAATGGAAAATTGCAGTGAACACAGAAGGCAGAAAAAAAAAGACAGTTTACATCGACATGGATGGAACTGGAGGGTATTATGCTAAGCAGAATAAGTTAGTCAGAGAAAGAACTATTGTCATATGGTTTCACTCATATGTGGAGTATAAGAAACAGAGCCGAGGTTCATAGGGGAAGGGAGGGAAAACCAATGGAAAGAAATCAGAGAGGAGACAAACTATTCGAGACTCTTAACTATAGGAAACTAACTGTGGGTTGCTAGAAGGGAGGTGGGTGGGAAATAGGAAAACTGGCTGGTGGGCATTAAGGAGGGCACATGATGTGTCGAGTACTGGGTGTTATATGCAACTGATAAATTACTGAACTCTATCTGAAATTAATGATGTGCTATATGTTGGCTAATTGAATTTAAATAAAAAATAAGGAAAAGAAAAAAAGAAATAGATTCAAGACATCTTTCTTTTATTTTAAGCTAGTTTTTTTTTTTTAAGATTTTATTTATTTATTTGACAGACAGAGATCACAAGTAAGCAGCGAGGCAGGCAGAGAGAGAGAGAGAGAGAGGAGGAAGCAGGCTCCCTGTTAAGCAGAGAGCCCAATGCGGGGCTCCATCCCAGGACTCTGGGATCATGACCTGAGCCGAAGGCAGAGGCTTTAATTCACTGAGCCACCTCAAGACATCTTTCTGAACTGGATCAAAAGACTTTGATGATACGTTCTGACACTTGTGGTATAATTTATTGACTATGGCTAAGTAAGTAGTGATGATATTTGAATATATTAGGACACAGGAAGAGTAAGATCTTTAGAAGATTAGAAAGTTCAGTTTTCAATATATAGATGCTGTATTTTAGCAGCATAATAAAGTATAAATCTGTTTAATTATTGCATGGATTCTTCATTATCCAAGTACATTTATACAGTTTTAAAAGATGTATATGTACTTTCTATATAAAATTACTTATACATTACTAGTTTTATTTATATGACATTAGAGTTTCCATAATATTTTGATTAAAGATATTGCTTTTATTTCTTTTACAGGAAAGATTTTTTGTTGTTAATTTTAATATTTTTTATGACTAGGTTCATAATCCATTTGAGTACTTTGTGTTGATGGGTAACTGACTTCCTGATTTGAAATCCAAGGACATGATTCCATCCTGAATCCTCAGGATAATGCTGTTCACTCTGTGTAACAGCTGATTAATTTCTCATATGATGTTTACTGTCATCTCATAAATCTCCTTGGATTTACATGTCTAACCAATTATTTTTTTTTTCTTTAGCAAGGTATCTAACTTCTATAAAATTCTCAAAATGGCCTATTTCTGTTCGTAGTGTATATTTCTCAAGCTATGTGTTCACTTCGTATTTCAGTTTCACATACTTTCTAGTAATTGAAATATTTTCCCAGGAATTGAAATTTTATTGGAAATTTTCACATTTCTAAAGTCTAGAATTATATGAGGTAATTTTTCAAAATATACCAAAATTATTTGCATATATAATATATAGTTGTAAAGATATTATTACCATTATTTAAATGTTAATATGCAATTCTGACAGTTCAATTGTCTGTCTATATTATTAGCAAACAGGCAGACAGATGTGCCAGAATATGTTTCCTATTTTATAATTGTAAGGATGCATGATGGGAAACCACAGTAGAAACTTCTGCAAATGCAAAATAAATCTAGGATTTTATCTTTTAAAATGGTTTCAATAAATTACTAAACTGGACTTGAACTATTTATTATTTTATGCTATTCACATGCAATGGTTTGTATTGAAAGCACACACTCTACTTTTGGTGAACAGGATTATAGGATAACCCCCATAATTTTTGCTCCTTACTGTATGAATCTTTTATAATCCCCTCCTCATGAGTTCTGGCAGAATCTGTAAATATGATGGGATATCACTACTGTGATCTTTTTTGCTAATTAGCCAACTTTGATTTAATTGAAAGAGATTATCAAGGTGAGCTTGATTTAACCAAATGAGCACTTTAAAAAACTGGACTTTTTCTGAAGTCAGAGACATTGGAAGATGAAATGGTCTATGTTGGAGGCCAAGTGGTTTAGAACTGTGGATGGCTTCTAGGAGCTAATAGTGGTTCCTGTTCAACAGACAGCAACAGAGAATGAGGTGCTTAGCCTTCTTTTATTGTAAACAAATGTAAGAGAGGGGTTTCTGCCCCCCCCTTCAAATTTTTTTTGAATTTGAAAAAAGATCCTGAGCTCCAGAAAGGTGAATAACTCTGGTGACACTTTGATTTCAGCCTCGTCATTTCTAGAGCAGAGAGCTCAATTCAGCCATGCATGGATTTCTGATGTATAGAGACTGTGAGATAATGAATGAGTATTGTTTTAAGTAGCAAGTAGCTAGGTTGGTGGTATTTTGTTAAACAGCATTGAAAAACAAATGCTCTATTTCCCTCTGGGAACGCAAATATATTTTGAAAGTTGTACTAGAATTTGAATATAAAAATGTAAACCCGCAAATCTAAAGGTGACCCTGAAAGTGTACTTTTGTCTGCTCATTTCAAAAGTATAATCTGGCCATCAAAAAAAGTGCTTTCTTTATTTCTTCTTTGAGATGTTTTATTTCCTCTCCAGGTAATGTCATCGTGTTTTAAATTTCTTTTTTTCTGTCCTGGTTGAATTAAGTATTCCATGAAAGAGGAAAAGAACCAGCAAGACGGTTGAGTTTATTCAATGAATGAAAAGTGAACAAAAAATAAATCTTTTAACTTTAACATTAAATTACTTTCAATACTAAAAATGGAAGACATTTCTTAAGGATTTATTAACTGTGGAATTCACAAAAATAGTGTTACCTTAGCAACTCATGACACAGAAATTAAGCTGTCAAAATCTCCATCATTCTAAAAGGGTCACTGATCTTTGTGTCAGCACAGCAGATGAAAAAGAGCTGTAGTGATGTACTTTGCCAGGTTTTTGAACTCTAATAAACAAGCCAAGCTGTGTTTATGAACTGCCTAAAATAGACAAGGAAAGAATACAGCAGTATCTCAATATGCCAAAGCAGATTTACAGGTAGTTGGGCGTTGCACACACTGCCAATGAAGTCTTCCTTTACTCTCTCCTTTTGTAATGAATGAGGGATACCAGATGTACCACAAAAAGCCAAGCAAGACAACCCCTGCACTTGCCAAGTCATGGCTTTATCACATTATCTGTCATTAAAAAGAGATCCATTAGGTCAGTGCTTCCCTTAGGGAACTCTAGAGTGGCTTTTGACTTGAAGCTTAGAAATTAGCATTAAATTCTCAAGTCCCTAAATAGATCAAGTAGATATATCACCATTGCCATTATGTTGAGATAAAAGAGAACTCCAGAAATAAAAGTTTAAAAAAAAAATTAGGGCGCCTGGGTGGCTCAGTGGGTTAAGCCGCTGCCTTCGGCTCAGGTCATGATCTCAGGGTCCTGGGATCGAGTCCCACATCGGGCTCTCTGCTCAGCAGGGAGCCTGCTTCCTCCTCTCTCTCTCTGCCTACTTGTGATCTCTCTCTCTGTCGAATAAATAAATAAAATCTTTAAAAAAAAAATAAAAAAATAAAAAAAAAATCAGTAACTACTTTTTCCAGTGCATCTTTACATGGCTCCAGAAGTTCATTCTAGCTTACTTAGTTCGTTTTTATTTTTATTATTATTATTATTTTATTTATTCTTATTTGAGAGAGAGAAACAGAGACAAAGAAAGTGAGCATGAGCAGGTAGAGGGACCCAGGGTAGAGGAAGAAGCAGACTCCATGCTGAGGAGGAAGCCAGGCATGGGACTCAATCCCAGGATCCTGAAATCATTATCTGAACCAAAGACAGACACTTAACCAACTGAGCCACCAAGTCTCCCATAGTGTACTTAATTCTTAATAAACTGAACATTATTGAGGAAGTTGTTCCAGAATATACATTTCACATGTCTTCTGTCTAGGTCAGCTTTTGACCATATCATACCATATACAATAATGTTAGCCAAGAAAGGTAGGGAGAATCAGATTTGTTTCTGATCAGTCATTTGTCTCTCAGAAGCATCTTATTTTTTAGGAATCTCTTGATGTCTGAAACAATAGAGTTTCACTAAGACTTTGGGCATCTAATCTTGGTGTCAGGTGGATTAACAAAAAAAAATATTGTTTCAGTTTCAGCCCTACTCAATTACAGTTTATGTTGTCCACATTCCTGATTCTCTTTTTTATTCCAGATTTCAAGAGAATGAATATATGGTTGTTCAATCCTATTAGCCTAATGTAGATTAACAATGGCTAAATAATGGTCTCTCAAAGATAGTCATATCCTATTCATATGATTTGGCTACATGGCAAAATTGACTTTACGGATATGGTTACAATCACAAATGTTGAGATGGGGAGATTATTTTGAATTAACCAGATTGGCCAAATCTAATTACATGAACTTTTTTACAAGTGAGACATTTATCCAACTAGAGTTAAGGAGATGTGGTGGAAGAAGAGGCAGGAATGATTTGAAGTGTAAGTGAGACCTCATCTGTTGTTGCTGGCTTTGAAAATGAGGAAGGTCAAGGACCAGGGAATGCTGGTAGTCCCTACAGCTAAGAATGACTGCTAAGCCTAGAACCAGAAAGTGAACAGGATCTATAATTGGGTGAATCTGAATTTAGCCAATTATCTAAATAAGTCAAAGTGCATTATGCTCCAGATCTTCTAGATAAGGCCTTCGATCTGTCAACACTTCGATTTGGGTCTTGTGACTCTCTGAAAATAGAAAGCGAGATCCTACCAGATTCTGATGTTCAGAACTGTGACATAATAAATTTCTCTTGTTTTAATACTAAATTACTGGTAATTTTTATGGCACCAATAGAAAACTAATACACAACATAATAAATTGCTCTATCATGACATGTGGTGTCTGACTCAGTTGGCCCAGGTCTATTTCTTAATGATTTACTTTACCTTCTTACGATTTTCTATGGTTTTTCTTGCTCTAGTTGCAAGTGTGTTCAAATGTGCTGCACATTTCCTACACACTTGAAATTCTGTCAGTCACCTTCTCACACTTAAAGATTAGGGGAAGTACAGTTTTATAAAGCCATATACTGCTGACCATACCTGAGAATCGAAGAGCTATGATACTTACCATTGTGCTCACATTCCCAAACAAAATCTCTCCAGAGCATTCCACAGAACAACAAGATAGACTTGGGCCAGGAGCCAATTCTGGGAGGCCAGCCAGCACTAGATATCCAAAAGGAGGCTGGACTGTGGCCACAATCAAAGGAAACAGGCAGAATACTCTCATATTGTAAGTGGGCACATTCTATTGTTAGCTTCCTTCCTTCCCTGAATCTTGATGAAATGGAGTCTAGTCTGATTTGAATGTTCTTTTCAGTGAACACAGATAATGAAATCTGCTGGTGATGGCTGCTGCTTCTTCTTTATCTTCAGAATGTCCCCTTGTTGCTGCCTCCTTCTCCTTCTCCCTCTCTTCCCCTGAATATTGTACAGGTGTGTGTGTGTGTGTGTGTGTGTATTTACACACATATATAACATTATATAATGTGTATTATGTTGCATAATAATATATAGTAATGTGTACTATGTATATGATGTATAATGTATACTGTTTAGAAGATTCAAACACCAAGCCAATATAGTATATTAGAGAAATTATTATGCAACTTAACTATTTTCATTTATTTATTCATTTGTTTATTTATTTCATTTATTCATTCATTCATTTATTTATTTAATTTATTCATTTATTTTATTTCATTTCATTTATTAACAAAAAATTATGTATTTTTATAGAATGGTTACCATGATAGATGCTATAGATATAGTAGTCATCATATCCCTACTTCCATAGAGATTTAATATAGAAGAAAAGTAGATACGAAAAGTAGATATGAAACAGGTAAATACATAATTAATATGCTTTAGTGGAAAAATCTCCATTGTTATAGCAACATGTAGAAAAATCAAGGTATTTTGAGATGAGGTAAGTAGAATCAAGACCAAAAAAAAAAAAAAGCCAGGTTTTGAATGAATTAATATAGTATCATTGAATCAGAGATGTAAAGATTAGATAGGAGTTGATTAAAATTATGAAGAAAGGAATTATTAAAAAGAGAAAATACTATGGATATCTTAAGATGGAAAGTGCCTGGGACATTCAAAGTAAGGGAAGGCTAATGTGATTGGAGCCTAATGAAGGTGGGGGACAACTGGCAAAAATGAAGTGTATAGGAGCCAGATTATGATGGGTATCAAAGGAATTGTTGAATTTTATGAACAGTAACATAAGACCACTAGAAAAATATTAAACTGACCTAAGCAAGAAAGTGAAAGTATCATATACATACACACACACACACACACACACACACACACACAACTAAAAGTAATGCTTCACATATACGGATAATTTCCTGATGAAATACGTACAGAGCTAAGAATTGTGCAATGTGCTATCAGAGGCTTGTAAACTATTTTTAATATTTCCAAAATAATGGTTAATAAGATGTTGAAGACTCTCCACACCTTACATTTCATTACTTTGGCAGAAATTCTCGTTACAGGAGGTTCATTCTGATCAGAAACTCTAAATACAAAATTCCAGATAATCTCCAGAGAAAAATAATTTTTATATAAATAATGCTCATGGAAAGAAAATGAATGAGCAAAGTGTGAATAGTGTGAATGTTGGAATGACTCTTTAGTACTATTCAATCTGATATTTTTGGCAAATATTAATTATATTCCATGAAATCTGGTGCTCCACCCCTCTCAGTGACAAAAAGGACAATCTCTTCTGTGTATTTTGTTAGAGGGCATGGCTATTAGACAAGTTCTCCAAATGGGCTGTGGACTTGAAATGAGTCATTTGCTTTTGGAAGCACTTATTGCTGTTGTGGGATCCTGTACCATCCTCCCCTGCAAAGATGGTGCTGGGGAAGGGCTTTAGTTGAGAGGGTGGAACCATAGAAACAAAGCATGTTGAACACTGGATCCCAACTAGAATCCCAAGAGCCACACTAGCTTCTGTATGAGGAACCCTGGGATCATGACCTGAGCCAAAGGCAGTTGCTTAATCAGATTGAATCACACAGGCATCCTTCCAGTCTTTTTTTTTTTTTTTTTTTTTTATTTTAATGTCAGTCTCTTTTTTAGTTGAATTTAACTATCTCAGAAAAAAAAAAATACATATATATATATTTTTTTCTTCATTTATGGCAGGTCTCACACAGTTCTCATCCATCTATTTTTCTATACTTCCAGGCATGCTTTGTATGTTAAGTCTTCCAGGAAGGACTATACAAAACACTCTTGCTATTCTCTTTCTTTGTAATTAACCCTCGAATATCACTTACAATAGAGCCCAGACAATTCACTATCTAATATATTTATTTCCTACAGCTATATAAAGTTATTTTCATATTAATGTTCACTATCAATGTTTGATAACATTGAAAAAATTGTATGATTTATTTATGATCAAATATGCTATATTTTACTTGCCTGATTTGAAGACCACAACATTGTATTGTCCATTTTATAATCAATATCAACCAACAAAGAAATGCTGTGTAAGCCTTCCTCAGCTGCTTTAGAAATGCATCGTATATGCTTTCCTGAAAGTTTTTCTTTTTGAAGAATATATGCTTGCCTGTGTGGTAGGGACAAAATAATAATTAGCATTTGGCAATTCTGCACTCAGACTTGGAGTCTCAAAAAGGCACTGAAGTAATTTATAAGGCATTTGATAAGGCGAGATGGTGATTAGATGTAGGTTACATCTCAGCATAAACTTTCTCAAATTGTTCTACTAAATTTAAGGCACTGATTGAGAGAGGATTAAGTGGTGTTCAAGAACTACTTTATAATCTGCAGAATAACACAAGACCTGTTTTATTCCTTTATCTGACTTTTAAAAGCTATTTTAAGCAAGAAGTAGCTCATATATTTACCTTTTTTTTCTTTGAGTTTTTATTATATTTAGACATTATATGCATCTACAGTAATGTGATTATTTAGGACTAATGAGTATTTACTAAAGGTTAAACAAATAAGTAATTTTCAGTTTGTATTATTCTCAGACTCTTTGTATTCTCAGAAAAAGATTTAACAATTATAAAATTAATCTTTTTTTTCTATTAATTGCAATACTTACCTGTAATGGATTACTGCATAATAATGGGGCTATCTAAATTGGCTTAATGATTACAAAATTAGAGTTTATAGTCCCAGGATTATGTTCCACCATTTGAATATGACATGATATAAAGTCTTTCAAAATCTGCTTCCACTAATTTTTTCAAATGAATTTTCCATGGGCTGTCTCTCATCTCTTGTGGACCACTAAACTACTTTCTCTGCAAAGTGCTTTTTTTTTCTTTTTTCGCTTTCCTTTCATGACCTCAAATATTTGCATTCACTCTTTTCTCTATATGCTCCACCTGAAATGTCTTTTATTTCCTTTTATCTCTTTAGGAGATTTCTCTATGAGAAGTGCTGTCTATATACACTTAGAGTTCTTTATTAGGCTATAAATCATTTAAGATATGAGAATATACAGAATTTATATCACCCATCTATGACAATATGATAAATTGCAGGATACAAGCTAAGCATTTAATAAACACTTGTTGGCTGAAATGATTGATGGAGAAAGAATTACTTTATTCAAAAACAGATGTCTAGACGACCAAAAGATACAGTAAGAGATGAAAGGTTGCTACCACCTGTACAGCTAGGAAGAACTCAGGTAATATTTTCATTGTGTTCAGTATTTTGCTTTTTATATGTTTCTTACCTAGAGGTAGAATAACTATAACATGCCTACCAATTCCCCACGTTAGAGATGCTCCTTTGACAAGTTTTAGAGAATTTAAAGTTTAAATATTGAAAAAATAAATCACAAGGCAAACTTATTTTATGTAGCATATATTTTAATCATACACGTGACTTCATGTGAATGATCTTTTGTTTTTTGTTAATTCTGGAAGCAGTAAATAGTGTTCTAAGTCCAGAGTCCAAATGTTGATTTTTTTTTAAAGATTTTATCAAATGTTGATATTTAAATGTAATCACCTGCCTTCAGTGTGTTTCCATGGTTTCCATGTGGCTTTTCTCCTTTTTGTGAGTAGCACAGTTTGTTCCCTAAAGGGAGTCTGGAGTATTAAGTGATGATAATTTGATACATAACAGAGTTTTTTTATTATTATTATTATTATTATTATTATTTAGTGTGTAATAATATTTCCTATCTTTCTGTCCATTTGAATATATATTTTTGAAGGAATTTTCAAATAGGTAAAATGTTAGTTAGTACAAATATATCAAACATGTTTCTGTTAGGTTTCTGAACCAGTTTATACTCCTTAAATATCTGTGACTCATTCTTGAAACATTTGAAACTTTTGGTCTTTATGTGAACTATGATATAATTGGTTTACACACCTACCAGCATACTGCCTGTTGCATTGCAGATATTGAACAAAATACAAATTAATAGATGAATGAATTAAGGAACCAAACATGAGCATAAGCTAAGTGGTGGTAATAACTTCCTCAAATGCAGTTGAAGAAATAGAAATAAGGGATGTAGGTTATATACTGCACATTCAGAAAGTTTGATTGTTGTATCTGTCAGGGTCCCAGAAGGAAAGAAATGACCCAGAGCAATGGGTGCTGCAAGCTTCCAGGTACTGCAGAAGTCAGCCACGAGAGGGGTCGCATATTCTGCAGAAGTTTGGTCCCTGGAATGTCCCACACAGGACATTCCGAGTGCAGGAGCCTGGCCCTGGCAAAACCGAAAAACTATGAGGTTGCCTCTCCGCAGCTGCCTGTGCTGTAGAAGGAAGCCTGGAACTAAGTCCCTGCCTGTTTCAGAAGCCCAGTTCCAGAAAAGCTGCCCACACAGCCAAGGCCAGGTGCTGGAGAAGCCACACCACTACAGAAGCTTGTGAAGAGGAACACACCAAAACAAAAAAGAAAAGCCCTTCTGCCTTGTTGAATTTCTCTTCTGCTTTATTGACATATATCATTCCAGTTAGTGAAGGACAAACATATTAATGGAACCAAGCTGTCTTTCCAATAAAGGGTAATAATTTGGTCACAGGCTCCCCTGTGAAATGAAAAATGAGTATAGGGAGAAAAAAAAAGAGAAAGTTAAAGAGGATGCACACAAGAACTAGAGAAGTTTTCTGTGTGTTTGCTTTATAGGAATCAAAGTGCTTAAAAAGAAGGAATGGAATAAGACAAGAAAGGAAGGCAAATGTCCTGAAGTAGAAAATAAATGATGATCGCATCATGATTACAAGAGCAGGTGAAAATATCATGGATAAAATTTTTAATTATATACATTTATCTTGTGTTTATAACAGTGATTCTATTTACACGATTGCTTTTTCTTTTCATTTTTTTTAAAGATTGCTTTTCATTGTTCTGTATCTAATTATTCCTGGAAGATTATATTTGAAATACAAGTTTTACAGTTGCTTAAGATTTTGGATAGGAAAAATGTAGGGAACTTCCAACACAACACTAACATAGACTTAAAAAAATTATAGTCTTTAAAAATCTAAAAAAAATAAATAAAAATAATAATCTAAATAGATCTATAAAATACCTAGTTAGCTGATATTGTTCACAGGCCTTGGCTTTAGGAATATCTTACATTAATTAGATTACATTACTTCTAAGCAGTATGTACAGTATATTTTCACTAATTAATATATTTATTTACATAAATAATTAAGGCTAATCATTATGAGTAAGTTCTCTGAATTATATGAAAAACTATGCACTGATAAAACCAATTTTTCTTTTTAATGGGCAAATATCAAAAGCATGTTTAAATAGGAATTAGGTAGTATTGAATTGGATTCAATATGTATTCATTAATAAAGCAAAATTGTAGAACCCTTAACTTGGCAGCAATATATCTTCTAAAAATTTAAAAGTCAGGGCTTTAAGAGTTATTGGGATTTCTCTTAAACCATATTTAAGATATGCCTTAAAGAAACAACTAATTCCTGACAACTTTTAGCAAAGCCTACTCTATACCTTCCAAAAAATGGATATACTTCTTGCTATTGTTTAAGTAGAAATGGTAACAAGTCTAATTTTAATCCCAATCATCTATATTTTCACTTTGTGCTTTTCCTTCTTATCATACAGATTATTTCTTTCTTTTTTTTTTTTAAAGATTTTATTTATTTATTTAACAGACGGAGATCACAGAGAAGCAGGCAAAGAGAGAGGAGGAAGCAGGCTCCCTGCCGAGCAGAGACCCTGATGCGGGGCTTGATCCCATGACCCTGGGATCAGGGCCTGAGCTGAAGGCAGAGGCTTTAACCCACTGAGCCACCCAGGTGCCCCTAGATTATTTCTAATCTGATCCTCGTCTAAATGGAGGACAAATCAAGGGTATCTGCATGAAAAAAAAATCAAATAAACATTTTAATGATTTAGTATTTGGTATTTATGCTATGTAAGTTAAGTATTTGAAAACATGAAAAGATATATTTGTAGTTATATTGATAAATTGTTAGTGGTTAGAACAAATCATTGATATAATATTTATATAAATTTTACTAATTAAATAATTTAATAAAGTAAACAAAGGGTTGTTTTCATTATTAATTAATAAATATAGAGTATGCTATTGGGGAATAAAACATTATTTTGATCACCATTGGGCCATCGAAATAATTAAAAAATAACAAATACTAAAAGTGTAAAATAATTATTTTGTCTTGAATTTTTTATAAATGCATAAACCAAAACTTTAAGTATTTATCCTAATGAAATAAAATAAATAGAAAATTAATAACAAATCTAAAACAGTTATATTTTAGTTTTCACATTTTATTATTTAGACAGATTGGCCAGCTACATAAAAAGTGGTGTTCCTCATGTCCCTATAGGAGGGGTTTGAGCTGAAACAGAAATTTTGTTTGCTACTAACAGTGATGGGATAGATGGTTTCTCAACGTGTTATAATCTCCACTGACTTCAGAAATATAATTTTGTTGAAGCAGAACACTGTTGTTTCTATCCTTACCTGACAAAAAAATGTGAGCACTGCTTTTGTCACCAATATAAATCTAACTGTCCAAGTTGCAAACACATGGTCATTTTCTGTTTGTTGCAAAGCTAATGTGGTCTATTATTGCAATGTATTACTTGAAATGTACCAACATATGTATCCTGTGATTATTTGCCATCTACGCGTTGGTATTCAAGCATCAGTCATCTGGTATTTTATTCTTTTAGTGCTCTTTCTGATTCCATGCTTTGATTTATGGTAAAGTATTCATCAATCAAACTGGCATTGCTTTTAGTCACATTTAGAGGTGGAAATGGTTTAATTTAATCAACAAATGCACATGTTCTACTCCTGTATATGTAACTATAGGCCCCCTTGCAGTTTTAATAGCTTGCTTCAGTGGTTGTCAGAAGACTACCATTATTTATACCAACGCATTTGAATGTTGTTGCCAATTAACTCTTGAAATGAAAAGAAGGATACACAAGGATCTTCCAGAAGTTTAGTATGTTCATACTTGTGTAATGGCTACTTAGAACTGTCCTCAAATAGTAGACTACTTGCTTGTTGCTGCCAGTTGGATTTGCTTAACTATTATTTCCCTTTAGCCAAAGGCACAGAATGTAGAAAATCTATATGTAAGGGCTTTGGCAGAAGTTTAGCTATTTATCATTTGTGTGAGGATCAAGCAGGCCAGTTGTACTGTTTATTTTAATGAAGCCAGTATTGAGAAGGAAGTTCAGAATAACAACATAAACCATTATTCACTTTTACCCTTGTTTGCAGTTGCAAGAATGTTGCAAAATAGCCTTGGCTTTAATTCTTTTCACAAATGCTCATAATAGAGAAACTACTTCTATTTAGATACCACTTACATAACATATATATACTATAAAGCTTCTTTTAAGAAATTGCTGTATTTTTTGATACCCAGAACCATAAGACAAGAAGAAAAAAAATATACATTTTATTCTGAGGACAAGAGACATTTGAAGTCTAAATGAAATCCAAACAGACTTTGTAGTTGACAGTGGAATCAGTGTGCAGCTGTGATTTGAGGTAATTTTAAAGTACCTTATCTTCTTTTATGCATAAATATTTAGCATGAACCTCATTCCTCCTAATGCTCCTAAACTCCAGTATGAGGAATGAGGGGAGAGTTATGGTTAGGCTTCAAAACGACAAGCAATAATGCTGATTAAGTTAAAGATGACCAGTTTCACAGGGAAACAATTTGTAGGAATAGTGATGGTGAGAATACACAAGGGGGGAGGGCATTCTGCAGAATACAGATGCTTCAACCCAGGCCCCTACTGCAATCCCCAACGCAAATGTTTGGGAATGTCTAGTGATTACTATTCCTTTACTGTGCATATTAGATATTATAATAAATAAGGGAACACTTCAACATTTTATCAGAATGATAAAAATAAAAGGATATATAGTAGTTGTCCTTATCCATGGTTTTTTCCATGATTTTGTTTATGTGTGGTGAGTTGCTGTCTGGGTGCAGATGATTCTCCTCCTGAAATTCCATCGGAGGGTCAATAGTAGCCTAATGTTATGTCAGAGTGCCTACATCATTGTCATTCCCCTCACTTCATCTCATCACAGATGCATTCTATCATCTCTCGTCAAAACAAGAAGGGTAAGTACAGTATAGGCTATTTTGAGAAAAAGAGTGAGAGAAACCACATTCACATAACTTTTATTGTAGCATATCATAGAAATTGTTTCATTTTATTAATAGTTGTTAATCTTTTAATGTAATAAATTAAACTTAACCATAGGTGTGTATATACAGGAAAGAACAAGTATATGTTCTCTGCTTCTCATAGTATATATACATAGTATATATACATAATATATACAGTTCTCTACAATCCATGGTTTCAGGGCATTCACCGGGGTCTTGGAATGTATCCTCCTTGGATAAGGAGGATCATTGCATTTTCTCTTAATCCCCAAAGTCCAGTTGCTTCTGTGGTGTTTTACATAATAGTAGATTTTTGACTCCATGACATAGTGTCAAGAATTCTGAAGACACATGTGGCAAGGAAGAATATCACCCCTTTGTTCATCCATTTGGGTATAATACTGTGTTCTAGATACTATGAAAGCTTGAACTCTGATAGGAAAAAAAACTGAGAAACATTGCAGTTCTTTCCAAATTATCCATATTATCATGACTTTTTATTTACAGAGAGTACCTTTAAGGGTAAAATACCCATTGAAGAAAACTGTACAAGGAGAGGTAGTTTTTGTTTTGTTTTGTTTTGTTTTTTAAAGATTTTATTTATTTATTTGACAGAGAGAGATCACAAGTAGGCAGAGAGGCAGGCAGAGAGAGAGAGAGGAGGAAACAGGCTCCCTGCTGAGCAGAGAGCCCAATGCGGGACTCGATCCCAGGACCCTGAGATCATGACCTGAGCCGAAGGCAGCGGCTTAACCCACTGAGCCACCCAGGCGCCCGTTTTGTTTTGTTTTTTTGAGAAGGGACAGTTTTGATGAGATAAGTAAAGCTCAAGATTATAAGATATTTGAAGGTATTTGTAAACATGGCAAATCATCTTCTTAATTCAAAGCTTCTGCTCTATCTATCCCCCTCTTGAATTCTTTTTCTAGAGAGCTAACTGGGTGTCTTCAAATGCCATCTTGTCAAAGAAACCATTCTTGACCCATTCAATAATCCTATCCTGTGTATTTTCCCTCAAAGTGCTCTTACCTTCATCTCGATACCCAAATACTTTCTTGTTCACACTCATATTTAAACATATACCTGCTATTATCTGTGTTCCCCAAATGGAATGAAAGCTTGATGACGTCTGGAGCTCTCTCTGTTTCTATCCTCAATGTCTAGAACAATACCTATGTCTAGAACAATGCAGGACAGTTGATGATAGGTAAATATTTGCTGAATGGTTATCTACTTATATATCAACCATTTTCTTAATGAGAAAATCAGTTACATCCTTTCAATTTATGTGATGTATAACATAACAATTCCTAAAACTTTGCCTTGGATCTCAAAATATTATTCAGCTTTATTTATTACAAATCAACAAATCCACATACCTATATCCCTTTCCTGAAAAATACTAAGTAGCTACCATGATGAGTACTTGGCTATGAGTACCCCTCAAACACGTACATAAAAATAAGAATGAACACATACAATTCTACTTTTTTTTTTTTTTAAGGTTTCTTCCCTGCAGGATTCCTAGAGGTTTTTTTTTGTTGTTGTTGTTTTATTTTGTTTTGTTTTTTAGATTTTATTTATTTTTTGGGGAGAGAGCACATGCAGGGAGAAGGAGGGGAAGAAGTCTCCCGTGCAGGAAACCTGACATAGTGTTCTATCCCAGAAGCCACCCAGGTACCCCACAATTCTACTCTTTATTGACAATTGTAAAATAAAAACAAAACAAAACAAAAAACCTAAATACTTCTGTAGAACTATCAATAACTTGATATATTATTGGCTGCTTTGCTATGTTTTGTGTCTTGACAGCCTCATTATGTATAATTGAACCTTCATATAATTAAGTTATACAGATATTAAAGTTTTGATATATAGACACACATATGATGCAGTGAACACACTCAAGATAATGAACATATCCATCACCCAAAAATAACTTCCTTTATGCACCTTTGTTATCCCTGACACTAGGGCTTCCTCATAACTCCCTTCCCAGGTTATCACTGATCTGTTTTCTCTTACTGTAGATTACTTCGTTTTTGTAGACTTCTATATAAAAGGAAACATATGTCATGCATTTTTATGTCTGCTTTTTGTTTTTCCTTAACCTACTTATTTTTGACTATCATCATTGTTGAGAACATCAGTTATTGCTAGGTATTATCATATGAGTTTGTGAATCCATTATTTTTGTTGATAGATATGTAAGGTATATCCAGTTTTAAGTTATACAGATAAAGTTTCTATAAACATCTTAATTTGAGCATGAGTTTTTGTATGGACATATGCTTTCAATTCTGGTAACTAAATACCTATGAGTAGAATGATTAGATCACATATAAGGTATGCATTTAATATCTAAGAAATTGTCCATTTTTTTTCAAAGGGATTGTTTCATTTTACTTCCCGGTACTTAGTGAATGAGAGTTGCAGTTTCTATACATCCCCATCTGCTCTTGATATGGTCAGTCTTTTAAATTTTAGCAATTCTAATGGGTGTGCAGTAAGCAGCTCACTGTGTTTTCAATTCCATTCTAATGGCTAAGGATAGTGAGCATCTTTTCCATATCTATATAATCTATTCCACAGTGTTGGTTCAAATTTCCTACTCCTTTTTGATAGGTATGTTTATATATTTTTTTAAAGATTTTATTTATTTATTTGACAGAGATCACAAGTAGGCAGAGAGGCAGGCAGAGAGAGAGGGGAGCAGGCTCCCTGCTGAGCAGAGAGCCTGATGCAGGGCTCGATCCCAGGACTCTGGGATCATGACCTGAGCCGAGGGCAGATGCTTTAACCCACTGAGCCACCCAGGCGCCCCTGTTTCTATTTTTTATCATTGAGTTTTGAGAGGTCTCTATATATTATGAATACAAGTTATTTTGCAGATAATCGAGGCTGTGGCTTGTCTTTTTATTCTTTTATCAATGTCTTTTGAAGATCTGATGGCTTTAATCTTTATGAAGTCCAATTTATCAATTTGTTCTTTTATGGATTCTGCTTTTGGCATCATATCTAAGAAATCTCCATCTAACTTTAGGTCATAAAAATTTTCCCCTATTATATATTCTATAGGTTTATAGTTTTAGATTTTTAATATTAGACATATAACCCAATTTAAGTCATTTTTTTAATATGATATGATGTGTGAATTAGAGTTCTTGTTTTGGATAACAGTTATCCAATACCATTTTTGGAAAGATTGTATTTTTTTCACTGGATGGCCTTTGCAATTTTATCATAAATATCATAAACAGTGTTTCAAAATGTGTAGGTATAGTTTCTAACTCTCTATTCTGAGGTATTAATGTGTTTCTTTGCCTTGTTGCTAGTATCAGACTCTATTGTATTCTGTAGCTTTGTGAATTACATAATGTTGCCCTTTCTACTTTATGTTTTCAATTTTTTATTATTCAATGCCCTTTGCAATTCCATATGAATTTCAGATTCAGTTTGTTAATATATACAAAAAATGCCAAGATTTTGATTGGGATATATTGAATCTATAGGACATGTTGGAGACAAAAAGCAAACAAACAAACAAACAAACAAAAAACATCTTAATAATATTGAGTCTTCTGAACTATAAGCATGGTACTGCATTTAGGTCTTTTTTAAGTTCTCCAACAAAGTTTTGTAGTTTTCCAATAACTCTTGCCTATATTTTATCACATTTAAATCTAAGTGTGTAGGGGAGCCTGGGTGGCTCAGTCCGTTAAGTGTCTGCCTTTGGCTCAGATCATGATCTCAGGGTTCTGGGATCAAGTCCTACATGCTCAGCAGTGCGTCTGCTTCTCCCTCTCCCTCTGTGATCTCTCTCACTCTCACTCTTTCTCAAATAAATAAATAAAAATCTCAAAAATGATAAATAACTCTAAGTGTTTATATTTATGATGCATTTAAGTTTTTTATCATTGTTTTTAATATAGGCAAATACATTTGGCTTTTGTATATCAATCTTGTATCCTGTAGCCTTGTGAAATTCACTTATCAGTTCTAATATTTTAATAGATGTTATTGTATATTTCACCTAGACAACCATGCTGTCTGTAATTAAGGCTGTCTAACTCTTCCTTTATAATTTAAATATCCTTTTTTTCTTCTTGCCATAATTATTGTGCTGCCTACCTCTTTCAGGATCATATTTAATAGAAGTGGTGATAGAAGGTATACATGTCTTTTTCCTAATCTAGGAGAAGAAGTCTCAGTCATTAACCATTACATAGGATATTAGCTATATACTTCTTCACAGATATCCTTCATCAGGTGTAAGAAGCCTCTTTAGTTTCCAGCTGTTTGGATGTAAATATCTCCTAATTCTATTGTCTTTTTAAAAAAATATTTTATTTATTTATTTGACAGAGATAGAGACAATAAGAAAGGGAACACAAGTAGGGAAAGCGGGAGAGGGAGAAGCAGGCCTCCCACTAAACAGGGAGCCCAATGTAGGACTCAATCCCAGGACCCTGAAATCATGACCTGAGCCAAAGGCAGACTCTTAATGACTGAGCCACCCAGGTGCTCTATATCATGAGTCATTTTTAAGTTAGTTTAATTTACTTATATACTCATGGCTGATTTTATTTTCTTGCTTCGAGTGACTGGTAATTTGAATTTGATGCCAGACATTATAGATTTTGTTTGCATGGTGTTAGGTACTTTTGTATTCCAATAAAAAATTCTTAAGGTTTTTTCATGAACCAGTGAAGTTACCAGAAAACAATTTGATCCTTTATATACACATAAATTTTATATGTAGGGGCACATGGGCGGTTCAGTCAGTTGTGTGCCTTACTCTTGATTTCAGTTCAGGTCATGATCTCAGGGTTGTGAAATTGAGCCCTGTGTTGGGCTCTGGGCTCAGTGGGAGGTCTGCTTCTCTCTATTTTCTTCTCCCTCTGCACCCCTCTCCTCTGCATGCTCTCTCTTTCTCAAAATAAATAAATATATTTTTAATTTGAAAAAATAAATTTTGTATATATAAATATTATATACATATTTTATTGATGACATTGGCAATGCTCAGTCTAGGGCTAATTAATTCTCACTACTTAAGCAATACTTTCTTGACTAGGTCTATCTAAAGTCCTGTAGATCATGATGTTTTCTATTTTGTTGGGTGAGAATAAGCACTGTACTTCATGTGAGAAGACAGAATACTATTCCACCTCATCTGTTTAGGGTGCCTATCTCCTTGCATGAAGTATTTTCTGATATGCATGCACTTGTAAGTTCTCATATGAATATACAATATCGGCAGCAAATCTATGAGGTTCTCTCTGGGTTACTCACTCCTCACTAATTAATTATTTCTCAAACCCAGCCTCTTTCACCCCTGAAAGACAAATCATCAAGGGAGTCCAATGGGCACCCCCTCAGCTTTCCCTTTCCAAATTATGTCTCATAAATTGTCACAAGGCACTATATTTGGACATTCAAAGGTTCAATTTTTTCTTATTTCTAGTAATTATTACATTTTGTTTTGTGATGTCAGTGTTTTTAAAAAATTGTCACAGTTTTAAAAAATTGTCACACTTCCAATTTGATCATTTTAGGCATGAGGGCAAATCTCTTATAATTATTACTCCATCTTGTATGGAGAGAGAGAGAGATTTAGGAATTGGCTCATGCACTGTGAAGGGTTGGTAAATCCAAAATCTTCACGGTAGTAAGGCGGGCTGAAGACTTAGGGAAGACCTCAACTTATATCTAAAGACAATCTGATGGAAGAATTCCTTCTTCCCCAGGGAATCAGCATGTATTCTACTAAGGCCTTTAAATGATTGTGTAAGATCCCCTGTATTATGGAAGATGATCTGCTTTGCTCAGTCTGAAATTTAAATGTCTATCTCATCCAAAATAACATATCTGGAATACATAAAAAGTGGACACATTTAGAATAATGTTTTACCCACTGTCTGGGAACCATGGCCCAGCCAAGCTGAGTCATAAAATGCATCAACACAGTAGGGTTCACGAGGTTTGCTTTCCATCTTTTAGGAATTGTTGTTTTTTGTTGTCTATGGTCCAAAGATCTTAGACATTTTGAGAGCTGTTTTAAAATGTTTTTTTTTCTAAATATTTTATTTATTTATTTGACAGACAGAGATCATAGATAGGCAGAGAGACAGGCATAGAGAGAAGGGGGAAGCAGGCTCCCTACTGAGCAGAGAGCCTGACGTGGGCCTTGATCCCAGGACCCTAAGATCATGACCTGAGTGAAGGCCGAAGCTTAACCCACTGAGCCACCCAGGGACCCCTAAAATGTGTTTTTACTGTTTTTTTTTTCTTTCTTTTTATTTTTTTTCAAGGGGGTAACATGAATCTGGTCTCTAACATTTCATCTTGATTGGAAGGGAAAATTCTGATTTGTGTGTGTGTGTGTGTGTTTTACTAACCCAATTTCCTGTTTCACAAAATTAAGAAAATAATTTAATAAATGGGTACAATGGTATTCATGTATGAGTGGAGAGTTTTTAATTTAATTTAATGTTTGTTATTCAGCCACCTCTTCATTTTTAAAAGGACATTTTATGTAAAGTTAAAATATATAAATACAATGGTATGTGCAAGGGAATAACTTATAAACTCTTCTTCACTACTTATTTTTTGGTTCCTTGACAATTTATTAAGGGTTATTATCAAAGAAGAAGGTAAACATATAAACTCAATCATAATTTCTTAGGTGTCTATGTTTCATTTGTATATAGCAGTAATGCATAATTTTTTTTTTATTAGAGAAAACTTAACTAAGCTCACATACAATTAGCTATATTTAGAGAACTGTGTATCAAATCTACAAATACAACTCTTGGTTACATTGGAAACTCCTTGCTCCACCTCCCTATTAGAAATATATAATTTTAAAAGTCATAGCTATAAAGAAATAGACAAATTACCAGTAAAGTTAAAATTATGTGCAGCCTCATTTGAGGAAAAAGGAGTGAATAGGATAATGTTACATCAAAACAAAATCACTGATCCAAATATAGAAGTATAATGAATGTAATTTCCCTTTCTTTAAGAAAATCTTTGTCAACAATCTCTTTCCTTTTGCTTTTCAACTAACTTATTTCATGCAAATTTAATGTATCTTTCACAGAAAAACATTCTAGTTTTTAATGTAAAAGATCAGTATTACATAGTCTACCATAATGGTTTTGTTGTATAACCAGATTGTATTTTAATACTTTATCTTTGATCATAAAACCACAACTATATAATAGAGTGCAAATAATACAAATTAATTTTAATATGTAATTACATGTATAATGGCTCACTGAATAAAAGTTAAATACAAATTAATACAGCAGAACTTAAAAAAATATTAACATACCACAATGCCTTTACTAATTTTAGCATCATCCCTGTTATTTTTCAAGATAATTATATATATGATGGTTCCATTTTGTTTTTCATTTCTCACCCTCCCATTATTAAAAAATAAAGTGGTTATTTAAAATCTCTGAAGAAAAAAATCCATTGTTGATGGAACAAATCCAAACTTCATTACCAACATTTGTCATGATCCCTACAAGGGTGTAATCACAGATTTCCATCATTATCATCAGCCTCATCAGGGAGATAAATTGCCATCATAGAGGATGATATGCGGAGTAAAACCAGGTGATCTGAAGGGAAGAAATCTTTACTGTGGTAGTTAGTGAAACATCATTAGAAGAAGATTCTTTATTTGGCAGGTTCACATATGTATCACCTAATTTAATAATCACAAAACCTTGTCAAGTTGTAATTTTTTCCATAGTAAAACTAGAATTTGAAATCAGAGCCCTTGACTCTGGAGTCTGTGCTTCTGTTATTATTACATGATTGATACTTTTCATACTGCCAGTGTTTGTGAAGTATTTCAATAATTTAAAGTGAATTTTTACTCTATTCTTCATCCCAGTTTTTATTAAAGAGTTTAGGCATGAAATCTGATTAGAGAGGGGTTATAATACAAAATTAATTTCATCTCGAGTTATTTTTACATTACATTATATTTTCTTTTCTTTTCTTTTCTTTTTTACTTCTTTTCAGTGAAACAGTACTCATGGTTTCTGCACCACACCCAGTGCTCCATGCAATATGTGCCCTCTCCAATATGCACCACCAGGCTCCCCCAACCTCCCATCTCCTGCCCCTTCAAAACCCTCAGGTTGTTTTTCAGAGTCCTTAGTCTCTCATGGTTCACCTCCCCTTCCAATTTCCCTCAACTCCCTTCTCCTCTCCATCTCCCCATGTCCTCCATGTTATTTGTTATGCTCCACAAATAAGTGAAACCATATGATAATTGATTCTCTCTGCTTGACTTATTTCACTCAGCATAATCTCTTCCTGTCCCGCCCATGTTGCTACAAAAGTTGGGTATTCATCCTTTCTGATGGAGGCATTATGCTCCATAGTGTATATGGACCACATCTTCCTTATCCATTCGTCTGTTGAAGGACATCTTGGTTCTTTCCACAGTTTGGCGACCGTGATCATTGCTGCTGTAAACATTGGGGTACAGATGGCCCTTCTTTTCACTACATCTGTATTTTCAGGTAAATACCCAGTAGTGAAATTGCAGGGTCATAGGGAAGCTCTATTTTTAATTTCTTGAGGAATCTCCACACCGTCCTCCAAAGTGGCTGCACCGACCTGCATTCCCACCAACAGTGGAAGAGGGTTCCCCTTTCTCCACATCCTCTCCAACACATGTTGTTTCCTGTCTTGCTAATTTTGGCCATTCTAACTGGTGTAAGGTGGTATCTCAATGTGGTTTTAATTTGAAACTTCCTGATGGCTAGTGATGCTGAATATTTTTTCATGTGTCTGATAGCCATTTGTATGTCTTCATTGGAGAAGTGTCTATTCATATCTTCTGCCCATTTTTTTGATATGATTATCTGTTTTGTGTGTGTGGAGTTTGAGAAGTTCTCTATAGATCCTGGATATCAACCTTTTGTCTGTACTGTCATTTGCAAATATCTTCTCCCATTCCGTGGGTTGCCTCTTTGTTTTGTTGACTGTTTCCTTTGCTGTGCAGAAGCTTTTGATCTTGATGAAGTCCCAAAAGTTCATTTTCACTTTTGTTTCCTTTCCCTTTGGAGACATATCTTGAAAGAAGTTGTTGTGGCTGATTTTGAAGAGGTTACAGCCTATGTTCTCCTCCAGGATTCTGATGGATTCCTGTCACACATTGAGGTCTTTTATCCATTTCAAGTTTATCTTTGTGTACGGTGTAAGAGAATGGTCGAGTTTCATTCTTCTACATATAGCTGTCCAATTTTTCAAGCACCATTTATTGAAGAGAATGTCTTTTTTCCACTGTATCTTTATTCCTGCTTTGTCGAAGGTTATATGACCATAGAGTTGAGGGTCCATATCTGATTGCCAGTACCATGCTGTCTTGGTGATCACAGCTTTGTAGTAAAGCTTGAAATCAGGCAACATGATGCTCCCAGTTTTGTTTTTGTTTTTCAACATTTCCTTAGCAATTCAATGTCTCTTCTGATTCCATACAAATTTTAGGATTATTTGCTCCAGCTCTTTGAAAAATACTGGTGGAATTTTGGTTGGAATAGCATGAAAAGTATAGATTGCTCTAGGCAGTATAGACATTTTAATAATATTTATTCTTCCAATCCAAGAGCATGGAATGGTCTTCCATATTTTTGTGTCTTCTTCAATTTCTTTCATGAGTGTTTGGTGACCATGGCGATCCTGAGTACAGATCCTTTACCTCTTTGGTTAGGTTTATTCCCAGGTATCTTATGGTTCGTGGTACTAAGGTAAACGGTGTCGATTTTCTAATTTCCCTTTCTGTGTTTTCATTGTTTGTGTATAAGAAAGCCACTGATTTCTGTACATTGACTTTGTATCCTGCCACATTACTGAATTGCTGTATGAGTTCTAGTAGTTTGGAAGTGGAGTCTTTTGGGTTTTCCATATAAAGTATCATGTCATCTGTGAAGAGAGAGAGTTTGACTTCTTCACTGACAATTTGGATACCTTTTATTTCTCTTGGTTGTCTGATTGCTGCTGCTAGGACTTCTAATACTATGTTGAACAAGAGTGGTGAGAGTGGGCATCTTTGTCATGTTCCTAATTTCAACGGGAAGGCTGTGAGCTTTTTCCCATTGAAGATAATATTTGCTGTGGGTCTTTCATAGATAGATTTTATGAAGTTCAGGAATGTTCCCTCTATCACTATACTTTGAAGAGTTTTAATCTGGAACGCATGCTGGATTTTGTCAAATGCTTTTTCTGCATCAATTGAGAGGACCATGTAGATCTTCTTTCTTCTCTTATTGATTTGTTCTATCACATTTATTGATTTGAGAATGTGGAACGATCATTATAGCTCAGGGATGAATCCCACCTGGTCATGGTGGATAGTCTTTTTAATGTGCTGTTGGATCCTGTTTGCTAAGATCTTGTTGAGAATCTTAGCATCCATATTCATCAGTGATATTGGTCTGAAATTCTCCTTTTTGTTGTGGTCTTTGCCTGGTTTGAGCATCAGGGTAATCCTGGCTTCATAAAAAGAGTCTGGAAGTTTTCCTTCTGCTTCAATTTTTTGAAACAGCTTCAGGAGAATAGGTGTTATTCCTTCTTTGAAAGTTTGGTAGAATTCCCCAGGGAATCCATCAGGTCCTGGGCTCTTGTTTTTTGGGAGGTTTTTGATTACTGCTTCAATCTTGTTACTAGATATCAGTCTCTTCGGGTTGTCAGTTTCTTCCTGGTTCAATTTTGGGAGTTTATAGTTTTCCAGGAATGCATCTATTTCATCTAGGTTGCTTAACTTATTGGTATATAATTGTTGATAATAACTTCTAATGATTGTTTCTACTTCGTTGGTGTTAGTTGTGATCTCTCTCTTTTCATTCATAATTTTATTAATTTGAGATTTCTCTCTTTTCTTTTGGATTAGCGTGGCCAATGGTTTATCAGTTTTATTGATTCTTTAAAAAAATCAGCTTCTAGTTTCACTGATATATTCTATTGTATCTCTAGTTTCTACCTCATTGATCTTTGCTCTGATCTTGGTTATTTCCCTTCTTATGTGTGGAGTTGGTTTGATTTGTTGTTGATTCTCCAGTTCTTTAAGGTGTAGAGACAGCTGGTGTATTCTGGATTTTTCAATTTTTTTGAAGGAGGCTTGGATGGCTATGCATTTCCCCCTTAGGACCGCCTTTGCTATATGCCATAGGTTTTAGAACAAAGTGTTGTCATTCTCATTGGTTTCCATGAATTGTTTAAGTTCTTCTTTGATCTCCTGGTTGATCCGAGCATTCTTAAGCAAGGTGGTCTTTAGCTTCCAGGTGTTTGAGTTCCTTCCAAACTTTTCCTTTTGATTGAGCTCCAGTTTCAAAGCATGAAAATATAATCAGGCCTCTCTTAAAATTCTGACACAGAAAGCCTAGATAGGAGTCCATGTATCTATCTGTTCTAAAAGCTTCGGATGTTATGCTAATGAGTCCTTTTGGTGAAAACTAGTGTTGGTTTTCTGGATTTCACTATTATATAAATTCCTAAGTGGCATTCTTTTAATAATTTATTTCTTCATCAGAATACATCATCCACAAGAGTCTAAGAATGCCCAACTTTAAAAGTCATTGTTCTACTAATTCTTCATTTGGCCATCTCTATGTTACCCTATCCTTAGATGATAGAGTTAGAATTTGTAAGAATGATGCCTGAAATTTATCAAAATATATTTTTACTAATCTTATCTTGCACCAGTTATATCCTCTCTTCTAAAAGTTTTGAATTTTCTGTAGTCACTGGCATGGCATACATTTTCACACTATTGTGACTTTTTGTATACTCCTATTTAAGTTGTTTCCATCCCCCAAATCCCAAATTTTATCTACCACTTTTTCTGTCTATGAAAAATCTACTCATTCTTTAAGAGGTGGTTTAAGTGTTACCTTCTCCATGACATATCACTTATCCAAACAAAATTGTCATTCTTCTGTGACCCACCAAAATCTCCCCATACTTTAATAAAGTACTTATATTCTTATAAATCTGCTATATGCCAAATTTTTACTTCTTCAAAAAAAGAAGCTATGTCTTATTTATCTTTGTGCCAGCCATATTCTGTAAAATTTTACAAGGACCACAGCTTTCTTTAATAAATACTTAATAGATAGTTAATGAATAAATGAATGAATGTATGTTTCCATCAGTAGGAAGTGTGAGTTCTTTCCAGAAAACTTTCCCAGATCTATTTCCATAGAGTTGAAGTGATGGTGATGAAATTATGATAATTTTAAGTATAGAAAATAATATTCACCCCAACTTAGTTGTGGGAGTACATTTGCTTACCTTTATCAATTTGTCAAGTGAAAAATATCAAAGGCTCCAGTGTAAAGTAAGAAAGCACACTAGCCAAATGCTTTGACTTGATGCTACCATATCAATTCATCACTATATTTTGTCAAGAACCCAGATGAGCTGTGAAATATCAGAATAGTGCATTAAAGCAACAAGCCAAAAAATGGAAGAGATAAGCCTTTAATCATTTACTGCAATACTATAAAAAGGAGGCTAAAACCTGAGAAGACATCAACTCACACCATTTCCTTAGAATGGAATGAGAATGCAGCGTCAGGTAGATCAACAAAGACAGATGTGGAGATCATCTTACCACTGAAGCAGCCCCAAACAGAAGGCTGGGGCAAATGTATAGATCTTGAGGTTGGGGTGAGGATAAAATGAAAAGGTTGGGAATGGAAACTATTAAGTTAGTGAATTCAGTGTTTTCTTCTCCCCCCCTTTCCTAATATAGGGGCCTCACTGGAGGCTTCTGAAGAAGACTCTGAACAAGGTCTCAGATAAAAGGGTCTAGGAATTAACTCCCAGGGAGTAGGACAACAAATATGCAAAAGAGCATGACTGGCCAAAAATCCTGGGTCCTTGACTGTAACTGCCTTGAGACTAGAAGATATTGATTGCCCAGGCAAGTCTAGTGTGAGACTGCAGCCCATGAGGCCTGCCTGTGAAAGCCTAGGTAATTGCCTAGAGAGGGGTCTGAAAGTCATATAGCATTTTTGCCTGAAGCCGTATCCACACCTTTGGCAGGAAGTCAAGTAACAATTACATGCATGAGGAGTATGAAAGGAGAGTAGCAAAAAATATGTAGCAACATCTCTACTGGTATTCTGATAGCGATTGAATTACATTAGTAGATTTTCTTGGATGATATAGGCATTTTAACAATATTTGGTCTTCCACCTGATGGCATATAATGTCTTTCCATTTCTTTGCGTCATCTTGAATTTCTTTCACCACTGTTCTCTATTTTTTGGAATACAGGTGTTTTTCCTCTTTGATTAAGTTTATTATATAGAGATAAAATATAGATATTTTATTGTTTTTTGTGCAATTGCAAATAGCATTGTTTTCTTAATTTCACTTTCTGCTGCTTCATTTTTAGTGTATAGGAATGCAACAGATTTATGTACCATGATTTTGTATCTGGTGACTTTACTGAATTCATTTATCAGCTCAGTAGTCTTTTGGTGGAGTCTCTAGGATTTTCTCTATCATGTCATCTGCAAATAGTGAAAGTTTTACTTCTTCCTTACCAATTTGGAGGCCTCTTGTTTCTTTTCTTTATCTGATTGCTGTGGCTAGGACTTACAGTACAATGTTTAACAAAAGCAGTGAGATGGACACTTTTGTCTTTACTTGACCTTAGGGGAAAAGATCTGTTTTGCATCATTGAATATGATATTGGTTGTGGGTTTTTCATATAAGGCTTTTAGTATTTAGTATGTTGAAGTATGTTTGCTCTAGACCTACTTGGTTAAGGGTTGTTATCATGAAAGGACGTTGTACTTTATCAAATGTTTTTTCTGAATCCTTTGAAATGATCATGTGGTTTTTATCCTTCTCTTAATGATGTGATGCATCATGTTGAATGTTGAATGTTGAACCAGCCTTGCATCCTGAGAATAAATACCACTTGATTGTAGTGTATGATATTTTTAAGGTATTGTTGGATTTGGTTTGTTAGTATTTTGTTAAGGGTTTTTGCATCTATGTTTTTCAGAGACATTGGCCTATAATTCTCTTTTTTGTGGTGTTGGGGTCTTTTGTTTTGGTATGAGGGTGATAATGGCCTCAGAATTAATTTGGAAGTTTTCTTTATTTTTTATATTTTAGAGTAGTTTGAGAATAATAGGTATTAATTCTTCTTTAAATGTTTAGGAAAATACTCCTGTAAAGCTATCTGGTCCTAGATTTCTGTTTATTGGAAGTGTTTTGATTACTTATTCAGTTTCATTGCTGTTAATCACTCTATTCAAATTTTCTATTTCTTCCTGCTTTAGTTTTGGTAGATTATGTGTTTCTTGGGATTTATTCTTTTCTCCTAGGTTGTCCAGTTTGTTGGCATATAATTTTTCATAATATTCTGTTTCAATCTTATTTCTGTGGTGTTGATTTTTATTTATCATCTTTCATTTGTGATTTTGTTTATTTTAGTCCTCATCACCTCTCTTTCTCTTTTTTTTTTTCTTTTTTGTTGAGTCTGGCAAGAAACTTACCAATTTGGTTGCTATTTTCAATGTCTAGTTCCTGGTTTCATTTATCTGCTCTATTGTGTGTGTGTGTGTGTGTGTGTGTGTGTGTGTGTGTGTGTGTTTTGTTTTGTTAGCTTCTATATCATTTATTTCTATTCTCTTCTTTATTATTTTATTCTTTCCATAGGGAGGAAAAACATATGGCAAAATTTGGGGCAAAAAGTATCTTTTGACAAAAAATAAATAATTCAATTTTAAAATGAGCAGAAGACATGAATAGACATTTCTCCCAAGAAGACATACAATGCCCACCCAATAGACACATAAAAAGATGCTCATCATCAGGGAAATCAAATAAAACTACAATGAGATATCACCTCACACCTCTCGAATGGATAAAATAAAAAAACATAAGAAATGACAGATGTTAGTAAGGAAGTGGAGAAATGGGAACCCTCTTGCACTGTGGTGGGAATGCAAACTGGCACAGACACTGTGGAAAACAGCATGGAGGTTCCCTAAAAAGCTAAAAGTGGAATGACCCTAAAATCCAGTAATCTCACTATTGAGTATTTACTGCAAGAATTAAAAAAATTAATTCAAAGGGATGCATGCATCCTGATGTTTATAACAGCAATATATACAGTAACAAATTACGGAAGTTCACTCAAGTGTTCATCCACACAGATAAGTGGATATAAAAGGAAGTTTTATATATATATATATATATATATATATATATATATATATATACACACACACATGTATCTATATATATCTATATATAATATTATTAATTTATTAAAAATATTGAGTCGCCGTTTGCAATGACATGAATGTAGCTAGGGAATACAATGCTAAGAAAATAACTCAGAGAAGGATAAATATCATATCATTTCTCTCACATGTGGAAGTTAAGAAACAAAGCAAATGAGTAAAATTAAGAGAGAGAGTGAGAGAGAGAGACAAAGGAAGAAACAGATTTTTAACTATAGAGAACAAATTGATGATTACCAGTAGAAGGGAATTGAATGAGGGTGATAAAAAAAAGTACATAGGAACAAACGAATGTTTCATATAAATATGACATTTCATTAGTAATTAATTGTGTCCATTTTTATGGTAACTTAGATAAATCTCCAGCTGGTGCATATCTATGGAGACTGATGAATGACACAGGATCATTACACTTAGAAATTCCTGACGAAAGCCAGGGATCAGAGCAATGACCAAATTAAAAATATCCTGGAATACATTGTGAGAGAATGACTATATTGGTTTCTAACATTATTATGAAAGTATTAATAGGTGATTTTCCATATGCCAAAGGCATAGTGTCTGATTTCAAAGACTGCAAATGAAAGTCTGTGAATACCAGATATTCCATAGTTGGGGATCATTATAAAACTGAGTTGAAATCCCAGTGGGGAAAAGCTGTAGTATAGAGAACAGAGTCCGGACACTTTTAATATTTGCAAATTTTACTTTTTAAATTTTATGTACAGATAAGAGTACTAAAAACATTGGGGCACAGGGGTGGCTCAGTGGGTTAAATCCTCTGCCTTAAGCTCTGGTCATGATCCCAGGGTCCTGGGATTGAGCCCCACATTGGGCTCTCTGCTCAGCAGGGAGCCTGCTTCCTCCTCTCTCTCTCTGCCTGCCTCTCAGCCTACTTGTGATCTCTATCTGTCAAATAAATAAATAAAATCTTTGAAAAAAAAAGTATTAACAACAGCAATAACTTAATCAATTCTATTATATGGGCATTCAAAAATGTTATCAAAATATACAACTAAGTGGTATAATATTAAGATGTTGCCTTACAAAGAGTTTGGGGGCACCAGACTAGATTTCAGATACTCTTTCAAACCAAATATTCTTCAAACTAACTTAAAATACCATATATGATGGTTAATTTTGTGTGTCAACTTGACTAGGTTTTGATACACAGACATTTGTCAAAAATCACTCTAGATGACATGGTGAAGGTATTTTTTAGATGCAATTAACTTTAAAACAGTAAGTTTGGAGCAAACTGGACTACCCTTCATGGTATGGAGGCTCTTATCCAATTTGTTGAAGGCCTCAGGAGAAAAATTGAAATCCTCTGAGGAAGAAGGAATTCTGCTTCTGTACTGCACCTCAGACTCTAGTTGTAGTATTAAATCTTCCTTGAATCTCCATCCTACTGAAATTCCCTGCAAAATTCAGACCTGCCACCCTCCCTGCACATACTGAATTCCTTAAAAATCTCTTTCTCTTTCTCACCCTGTCTCATGGTATTGGTTCTGTTTCTCTGGAGAGCCCAGACTAGTATATCATCCTTTTAAAAGGATGTTTTTGTTTTGTTTTGTTTTCCCTAAAAATGACTGGTCACATTCTCTTTTTCTATTCAATCAAATTATTTACTCTGCTTATGACAAATAAGCATATGCTACTTTGGATATTTCTTGAACTATTACTTAAATGAATGCAAACTTTATAATCTTCTAACCTCTTTTTATTTACTCATTTCTCAAAGAAAGATAAATGATTCTTCTAAGTGGGTATTATAACTCATACTGTTCTTTGCAATGTTCCACAGTTTTAAATGTAAAAAGCATTCAATAAGTGGATTATAATTTAATTTGATAGCTGTTTAGACGTAAATTTGCTTCTATTTATTTTCCTGATCAATGTTGCTGTTCCATTTGGCTGCCACATGAAGTTGTATAGGGCTTTATTTATGCGCCCTAGATGGCGGCCCTTGTAAACAGAAACATCAATGATAAATTTAAAAATAGGATATGGGGGACGCCTGGGTGGCTCAGTGGGTTAAGCCGCTGCTTTCGGCTCAGGTCATGATCTCAGGGTATTGGGATCGAGTCCCACATCGGGCTCTCTGCTCAGCAGGGAGCCTGCTTCCTCCTCCCTCTCTCTCTCTCTGCCTGCCTCTCTGCCTACTTGTAATCTCTCTCTGTCAAATAAATAAATAAAATCTTTAAAAAAAAAAAATAAAAAATAAATAAATAAATAAAAAATAAAAATAGGATTGGATATAGTCATGATACATTGACTCAGCAAAAAAAAATAAATTAATTAATATATGTTAATATAATGTTACTATCATAGATATAATAAAGAAAGGGAGAGAAAGAGAGAGACAAGAGACAGAGAAAAAAACCTAAAGTACACCCAAGTGCATTCAGATAAAGAAAATGTTTTCTACAGAAATTTCAGGTTTAGTTTAACTATACTAGATTTTATAAAAAAAATCAAGCTATTAGAATGCATGGCTTGAATTACAGTTGCCTCAATTTCAATAGAAGGAAAACAACCCTACAGATTGAATAATTTTTTTCCCTATAACTTTACAGGGGAACATTTCCTTGTATATTTTCATAGCTACAAAATCAGGTAAGGCCACTGATTTTTTGAGTTACATACTTAAATCATAACAAAATCAAGTTCAGTATTTATTTATTTAAATACTGTTTATTCCGAAATAATGACTTTGGAAAAGTTTCTAAGGTTCTTGAAAATTTTTACCTCACTCTATATGGAAAGTAAAATAACAACTCATGTATTTTCTATTAAAACTTCTAAACAATTCCTAATAGATTTTCCTTCTTTTATAGTGTTTTTAATATTTTCATAGGCAATTAGACTTCTATATACTTGTTGACCAATAAAACTCCCAATAGAACAAAATAAATTTATTGACCAATTTTCTATTTAAATTATTTTAAACTTAACTCACTTAATTTAAAAGAATTATATAGATTTATATTTATTCAGTCCATGTTAAAGTAAATCTAAAACACAATTCATATCTTATTCAACTATATATTACTGTAATTTTAAATTTTTAGTTATAATTTAAAAGATACCATCTTAATTTACTTTTGTATGCTTTAGTTTTTCAAAAGTACTATAATCTTAAATATGTATGTGTATACACACATACACACATACACACACACACACATCATAGCCTGAAAAATATGTCAGCCTCGTAGTAAAAACTCAAGTTTGGCTTCTATTATAATGACATCACTATAAATTAGGTTTTCTTATATTTTATCTTTATGAGTGGAATACCATCTTTACTGAATTAGGTCAATTCCATTTCCCTGGACATTCAAGTGTTTTCAAAAGCAACTTATATGATTTTAAAGAAAGAAAAAAATTTCCATACACACTTATAAAAAATATATATTTAAGAAATACTGTTTTGGGGGCACCTGGGTTGTTCAGTGGGTTAAAGTCTCTGCCTTCAGCTCAGGTCATGATCCCAGGGTTGGGATCTAGCCCCATGTCCGTCTCTCTGCTCAGCAGGGAGCCTGCTTCCTCCTCTCTCTCTGCCTGCCTCTGTGCCTATTTGTGATCTCGGTCTATCAAATAAATAAATAAAATCTTAAAAAAAAAAAAAGAAATACTGTTTTGGGGCGCCTGGGTGACTCAGTGGGTTAAGCCTCTGCCTTCGGCTTGGGTCATGATCCCAGGGTTCTGGGATCAAGCCCCACATCAGGCTCTCTGCTCTGCGGGGAGCCTGTTTCCTCCTCTCTCTCTGCCTGCCTCTCTGCCTACTTGTGAGCTGTCTGTCAAATAAATAAATAAAATCTTAAAAAAAAAAAAAGAAGAAATACTGTTTTGAACATAGTAGTGCTTAAAAGCCTGTATATCACATATTACCAAATATCTCTGTTTTATTTATATAAATTTTGCTTTATTTAATTCACATTTAATTTTCTCTAAGATAAACTCTAGATAGATGTATATTTGGAATATTTTTTTAAAAGATTTTATTTATTTATTTACTTATTTGAGAGAGAAAATGTATGTGCATGAGAGGGAAGAGGGACAGATGAAAAAAAAGAGGGAGAAGCAGACTTCCCACTGAGCAGAGAGCTCCACACAGGGCTTAATCCCAGGGCTCTGAGATCATGACTTGAGCTGAAGGAAGACACTTAACTGACTGAGCAACATAGATACCCTGAAATAATTTGTATTTACATTGTAAGGGAAGAAAATTTTTTCCTCTACTCTTCTATATTCTTTTGGTTGTTCTATTATTTGAATTGACATAAGATGGGGTGCATGGGTAGCTCAGTGGGTTAAGCCTCTGCCTTTGGCTCAGGTCATGATGTCAGGGTCCTGGGATCGAGCTCTGCATCTGGCTCTCTGCTTAGAAGGGTGCCTTCCTCCCCACCTCTCTCTCTGCCTGCCTCTCTGCCCACTTGTGATCTCTGTCTGTCAAATAAATAACTAAATAAATCTTAAAAAAAAATAAATTGACACCAGGCAGATTAAAAGGCAAAACATAAAGTTCTCATGTATAGAAGTCCCACAAATACATTGAAATGCTATCCCAACAGTAAGACAATTAAGGCTTATATACTATTCTGATCTAAGAAGAAGGGAGTGAGGGTCTGGGGATTCTAAAGGAAGGAAGAAAGTTCTCAAAAAGTTGGGAAGAGCAAATATTTGGTAAACAAATGTTTGTCATTCAATGAAGAGACAATGAAAAACAAGACTTTGATTTTATTTTATTTTTTATTTAATTTTTATTTATCATTTATTTAGTTATTTATTTGACAGACAAGAAAGGGAGAGAAGACAGACCAAAGGAGAGGGATAGATAGAATCTCAGGACGCTCCACACCTAGCACAGAGCTTTATATAGGGCTCAATCTCACAACCCTGAGATCATGACCTGAGCTGAAATCAGAGTTGGACTTTTAACTGACTGAACCACCCAGTCACCTTGGGGAAGAAAGGACTTTGAACAAACAAAACCTGTTGGGCTCCCACAGTTTACCGCACCTAGTCTATACTCTATAGTTGTCTCTGGTGATAATTCTCTTTATTCCCAGAAGGGGCCCTCTATCTAAATTCTTAGAGGCAGTTGAGGGGAAGGTAGAAAGCTCTTCCAGAGTCTGTGGGTCCTCTTCAGTTCAAAATAATTAGCATGCCAACGTGGCACATTCTGGGGAAACTCATTCTTAACCCCTTCAACATCTTCACCTTCCCTTTTTCCATTTTCATAATGTTGTGATTTAAAAAGCACTCAAAGTAATCTGTGATTTAATGTGATTTGAAAAGCACTCCAAGAAGCTTTGCCTAACTGACAACTGCCTGGATCATATGTAACTAGACTGTAAAGGCCTTACAGATCAATGATTATAAGTTGGGCCAGCAGACTTACATTTCATGGAATCTTAAGAGAATACTAAAGTAGCTTCAAACTTGTATAAGAGGAAAACTGTGCCTACAGCACATTCTTAGCTATGGCAAATGTTTCTCTAACAAAAAGAGAAAAATACAGATTGAAAACTGGAAAAAGGTATTTTATAACAGAAAATTTGTAAAGAGCTAAGGAAGAAAAAGAGACACTTGATACAGCTTCACAAAAATCAATCACATACAAACAGTGGAACTTTTTTTTTAAATTTAGCATATATTTATTTCCTTTAGTATTTCCTTTTTCTTAACAAAGCCTCTCTGACATGATAAAATCTTTGGTTTTGAAACTATTGTCCTAGTTTCTCTAATTCTAATTTTATTCCAGCAAAAAATACATTTTTAATCACATAAAGAATTTAATCAACTCGATCCACACTTAGATTATAAAGCTCACACAGCTTAATGGATTTTTTGTTTGTTTGTTTTAATATTGATATCCATCCTTTACTTACAATGAACACATTTCTAATTGTTTATATGTATGTGTTTATTTATTTTACCATACACTGCTCAAAAGAAACAACTCTGTCTTATTCATACTTATACCTCCATTACAGAGTACCATCCCATCCAAAGACTCAGGACTTCATCAGGCTCAGGACCTAGGAAGAATTGATATTTCAGCTCCAGTCTGAAGGGATGAAAAAGCTAATGATATCTTAATTCAAAGCAGTCAAGCAAGAAAGATTTCTTTTATTCAGGGAAAGCCAGCTATTTTATTCTCTTCATACCTTAAACTGATTGGACGAGGCCCACTCACATTAAGGAGGGCAATCTCTTTTACTAAATCTGTTGATTTAAATGTTAATTTCATAAAAACACCCTACCAAATACACCCAGAATAATATTTGACCAAATATCTGGGGACCTTATGAACCAGTGAAGTTGGCACATAAAATTTACCATCACAGTAATGAATAGTTTCTTTTTCTTCTCTGTAGATTAAATTCATAAACTAAGCATAGATTTTATGAAAGAGCAGTTCAATATGATATGATGGTCCAAGTATGATGGTATGACAGTTTTAAATGGTTGACATATTTGACAGAAAAACCATCTTTTTCTTTTTCTTGCTTGCTATCTTTCTTTCTTTCATAAAATCCAATTATAACATTCCCATGTAACTTTTAAGTTGAATTATAATTGTGTCAAAAGATTATCTGTTTGTCCTAATACATTTACATGCTTTTTATATGTATAGTAATCATATTTATTTGCATGATAGAGAAATATTAATTGAAAGAAGCAGTTTCTTTCTTTTTTTAATTAGAAAAGATTATACTGCCCTAAGACACATTTTGATTGATTTGATATAGATTTATTTCTGAGCCTCTACCCCAAATCAGATAACATAAGTAAGTAAAACACACGCATACACACACACACACAAAACACACACACATGCAAATTCAATGATACTGAACAAGATATCATCAAACAAACATGTAAATTATACAAACACATAAATGAATGAAAATGAGAGAGAAAGGGAACATAAGAATGAACTGAGGAGATGGGATGGTCACATCAGGAAACAAAATGGCATGGGTCAAAAACAATAATGGAAGCTAGAAGACAGTAACACAAGGGGGCTTGAAAATTCTGAAATACTGATTTCCAATAAAGGACTTACAAAGGATTTTCATTTTCTCCAAAATAGCATTTAAGTTAGAGAGTAATTTATAGAGGTATTTTAAGGCACATAAGATTTCAAAAATTCACTTCCCACTCATTTATTCTACAAATGCTACTGAAAGAGTCAATCCACAATCAATCAATCAATCAATCAATAAAGGGGGGCCATATTTGTGAAATAGGAGATAAGGTATCTAATATAGAAATATGATTCTATTTTCTGCACTAAACTATAACATCAGGATAAAAATTAAAGGTACATACTTTTGAATACTAAACTAATTAGCAATTATAAGATGGAATTATTTGTTCTATAATGTTTTAAAAGTGTATCTATCATTACGTGATGTAATTTTAAAAAGTAATTCAAGGAATATTTATACAGTGAACTTTAAAGTTTTCACACTTTCAGCAATATGAAAAATGGCAAAACAACTTTCACAAAGAATTCATTGAAATTCATGTATGGTGTTCAAATTTAAAAAAGGACTATTCTGAGACTTTACTGCATTACATATGTTACTTTAAGTTAATACCAGAGTATTAGGAATTTACATAGAGAAAATAATTTAGCTGATCATGAATGTAAACTAAATAACAAAGGATGTATTAAATTGTATGTATTGAAATTGATTTTATTATAGTAAAATTCATGAATATACATAGTTTTAAATCAAGCAGAAATATAAAGAATATATCCAAATTCATGGAGTGTCCTACATCTCTCCAACCCATCCTTAGTACCATTGAACCAGCAAATTTTTGTTGTTGTTGTTGTTGTCAACGATTGTATTTAAGGGCACCTGGGTGGCACAGTCGGTTAAGAGTCTGATTTTTGGTTTCAGCTCAAGTTGTGATCTCAAAGTCATGGGATCCAGCCCCACCTCAGTGAGCACAGGGTCAGCTAGAGATTCTCTCTTTCCCTATCCCTCTGACCCTCTCCACTTTCCTCACTCTCTCACCCTCTCAAATAAATAAATCTTTAAAAACTATTTATTTATTTATCACACAAGCAGGGAGAGGTGCAGAGAGAGAGAGAGAGAGAATCTCAAGCTGACTCAGCATTGAGCTGGGAGCTGAGGCAGAGCTTGATCTCACCACCACAAGATCATGAACTGAGCCAAAATCAAAAGTCTAATGCTCAACCAACTGAGCTACCCAGGTACCGCAATTCAGCATCTTTCTGATTCAAAAGTTTTTTCATTTTTCTCATGGTTTTTAAATAACATTGTTTATCTGGTATTTTTATTTGTTAATTTTAGATGTTATGATTTGTTTTCTATTATGTAAAATGGGATTTTCAGGTTATTGTTGTTTTTTTTTCTCAACCATCTTGACATTTCCTCAAAAGTTATTGCATTTGTTTAAGAAAATATGAAATTCTTGGGACACCTGGCTGGCTCAGTGGGTTAAGCCTCTGTCTTCAGCTCAGGTCATGATCTCAGAGTCCTGGGATCAATCCCCACCCACATGGGGCTCTCTGCTCAGCAGGGAGCCTCCTCCCCCCGCTTTTGCTGCCTGCCTCTTTGCCTACTTGTGATCTCTGTCAAATAAAATCTTTAAAAATATATATATATATATTTATTTCCAGTGCAATGCATATTTTGCCTCTCTCTCTCTCTCTCTTTTTCTTTTTTTTTTTTAATTCTAGAGACTTTTTGGTGCCCTGTCTCTTGAAATATGTCTTTTCTTTACCCTTGAAGATGTTCAAGAGAAGGAGCTGGTATAGGGAAGATATGGGGACAACTGTTGTATAAACATTACTTCATATTTCATTCCTGTGCCTTAACTTCTATTTTCTGGAGTACCTAGTGTTGGAAATATGTTTAGGGAATTTACATATGCAATAATTTCTTTTTCTTTCCTTTGTTCTCCCTTAAATTACAAATAAATAACAATTGATTTCCCTTTTGCTTTGGGTTAAGATGACAAAATGTTGAAAATTATTTCTTGGGGAGAGATTATATACAACTGTTTGTTCCTTTACTAAAATAATTAGCTCTGTCCATTAGTTATCTTCTTCACTTTATGCTAAGATTATTTCTTTGGAGACACTTAGATTTAAGAAGTAAAGATTCAGTTTCCATGCAAATAATATCTAACTGTATTCTATTTTCCAGATATTGAGCTAAATGAAGGATACCTTTGTTATCTCCCTTAAGAGACTTAATAGTCAAGTTCATGGAAAACTACATATATGCATAGAAGATAAGTAATAAAATACAATTAGTATATACTTATGTATTTGGGAATAGGTAGATATTAGTGGGAATTAGAGTGACTAAAGTGACTTTATTGCAATGGAATAAAGAGTTGGGTGAAAAGAACGGAGCAAGAAGGTTATTCCAGGGAGGTTAAATTATTATCAGATGATCTAAAGAAATTTAAACGTTCATGTAAATATTTTACTTTCCTTCTCTAATATCTAAAATAGCACTTTGATATAGCTCATATTATGTCTATATTTATGTTTATTTATATATCATTTTATATTTTCTAAAATATATATTTCTATAAATAATATATTTTCATAATCATATTTCCAATATAATTTATATATACTAAGCATATGTTTTCATACATACATATGTGTATATGTACATGTTTGAGTATGTATCTGTAGATGTAGAGCACTGATTATACCTTAACTTTTTTTCTCATTTAATCATCAACACTGTTATCATTGAAGTACTATTATTATTCTCATTTTTCAGATGTAGAAACAAACTTGTCCAAGGTTACACAATTAATTAGTTAATGTAGGAGGAGGGATTCACACACCACTGGTTCAATGATAAACTAGAGTGCTCACCACAATTGCCTCTCATTCCAATTAACCATATTAAATAAATACATAATTTTAATACTTTATCCCCTAAAGATTCAGAGTGACTTGTATTTTGGGAAACTAGGAAAATTAAGTTTTCTATCAAGTCATAGCTAAGTGAGAAAGTAAAGCATATTTTTTTTTTTTTTTAAAGATTTTATTCATCTATTTGACAGAGAGAGATCACAAGTAGGCAGAGAGAGAGAGGAGGAAGCAGGCTCCCCGTTGAGCAGAGAGCCCGATGCGGGACTCGATCCCAGGACCCTGGGATCATGACCTGAGCCGAAGGCAGCGGCTTAACCCACTGAGCCACCCAGGCGCCCCTAAAGCATATTTTTTTTAAAGAACTTTTGAGCAGGTAGAGAAGTGTGTACTCCAAAAGGCAATTACTTGGGGAGAAGCCAAATTAAAAAGGATAAACCTGGATGAGTCATAAATTGAAAGTGGTAGGTGAAGAGGGAGAATCTGGGTAGGAGCCAAAGAAACAGAGAATAGAAGAGAATAGAAACAGTCCGTACTGTGAGGCAAAGACAGGGATGGACAAAGCCCCTAGGGGTTTTGCACTCAGCAAAAGCATCTGGAGATTATCTGGAAATTATTCCTTCTGAATAATTGAAAAGGCATGTCATAGAGTCTTTATTACTATGAATTTATTTCAAATTATATAATTTGCTTCTTATAAAATAAATCAACATCATTAATTTTAACCAGGAAAAAAACTGAAATCTGAGATGTTGAATTCCTATTAAGAATTTATGTCAAGATTATTACTAACTCTTCCCCCACTTTTTTTTAAATATTATACCTCAAATACTAATTAAAATGAAGAAATGTGACAGAACTACTATTTCTGGCAAAATTAGATACTAACTATTCTGAAACCTACCTCAAAACACTGAATACTTTTTAAAAATCTTTAAGTGTATAGCTTAATCAGAAAGATTTTAAAAATTAAAATAAGTTAAATTAAGAAATAATTATTTAGAAGAAAGCAAAATTTCAAAGAAGAAAACTCACAAAAAAAGCTACACTTGCCCTGAGGAAATATGCAAATTACAGGAGGTTTTAGTTTACTATTTTAATTCAAGTGTAAAGAAAAACAAAAAGTCCTTGGAAGGAAAGGTAAAAAGTCAGACCAAGAACCTTTCAATATAAAGCCATGACTCCAAAATATGAATGCTCCCATACAGGGAGATCATAATTAAACTTGACAAAAGAGTAAGTTGGGTCAGAAAGCTTTCCTTAATGAATCATGATCTTCAGTCTATCCTGCAGTGGATTTGAGACAGGAGACATTACCTATGGAACCCAAAACCTAAAGCACAAAATGTATATAGAACTTCTGAATGTTGTCAATACTCAAATACACTGTAGAACACTGTAGAAATAAACATAGCTTCATTATAGCAGGAGATGTTAATCATAGCCCTTCAAGTTTTCTAAATAATACAGTAAAGTAGGCATGGACTATTTATAAGCAAATAAAACAACCAAAGAAACAGGCTCTTCCACGCAAGAATTAACAGAATATACAAAAACAAAAGAATAAGAATCAGCTGTAGAGTATTAAAAGTGTGAATGATATGCATTACTAATAAAAGGGAATGTTCAAGTAGATGAAAGAAAAGAGACTATCAAAATGCTGAATCTTATTTGAAAAATAACAAAATAAAAATTTTAGAAATGGAAAAAGAGCTCTTCAGATGAGATAACTAGAAATACACAATGAGGAAGAATGAATGAAATGGAATCTAGATCTTGATAGAATCACTAAGAATTCACTATGGAGAAATAAATGTTAAAAAACAAAAGGGAAATTGAGAGCCTGGAGATCAAAATGAGAGATTTTTAGCACTTATCTACTGAGATGACGAGGGTAGATATAAAGATATACTGGAAAAGAAAATTTCAAATTTGATTTATGATAAAACTCTACAGATTCTGGGAACTACATGAATCTTAGTCAAGACAAATTAATAGAATCCACACCTAGAGTCATCATGTAACTGCAAAATGCCGACAAAGTAAAGATCTTAAATAAATTAGCAAATACATATATATGATCTTCAAAAGGAACAAACATAGGTCTGAGCACTTCAACCAACACTATTAGGGAACATCAATGTAATAAAATCTCAAAGCATTAACTTCAAGTGACTTTTATCTAGACTTCCATAAAAGTCAAATATGATCAAAATAAAAAATGAGGGGCACCTGGGTGGCTCAGATAGTTAAGTGTCTATCTTTAGCTCGGGTCATGATCCCAGGCCATGGCCTGGGGTTCCCTGCTTTGCGGAGAGCCTGCTTCTCCCTCTCCCTCTGGCTGCTGCTCCCCCTGCTTGTGCTTTCTCTCTTTCTGTCAAATAAAAAAAAATTTTTTTTAAATCAAGAATGAAACAAGATCACTACAGACGAAAGTTGAAATTTATTGCAACACAGCTATATTGGTAAGAATAAGCCAAATACCCTAACTGGAAAGTGAGCCAAAAATATGAGTACATAAATGTTATTGGTTCAAAGCATAGGAAAAGCCAGGAACAAGGTGGGGGTGGCACATGCAAATGTCTAATGAATATGGAGTTCCTCTTTTGGGTGATGAAAATGTTATGAAGCTAGAGATTGGTAATGGTCTTACAATGACCATTGAAATGACCTAAATTCTATTTAAGTGTACACGTTGAAATGGTTGGAATGGTTAATTTTATTTTATGTTAATTTTACCACAATAAAAATAATATTTATAAAGATATATTACTAGAACAGTGGTAGAATGTAAGTGCCTAATGTTTACCTCATGAACTATGGTATTTCAAGAGTTTTTGAGTTCAAATCCTGGCTTCATAACCTATTTTCTATGTATTTTTGTGCAATTTATGAGCTTGCCCTTTGCTTCAGTCTTTATATATGGTAAAATGGAAATGATTAAAGCAGTAACTACACTGTGGAGATTAATACTGTAATAAGGCATAAAGAATCCTAATATAGTAAGTTCTCAATTAGGTTTATGTATCGTTAACTATAATTTATTATGATCATTAACCTCATTGTTATTACTAAAATCTCACTTCTAATATTTTCACAGCTTGAAGTATTCATACTCAATTTTTGCACCATCTTTCACTACTTGGGGTTTGGATCAACTGTTCCAAAATGCCTTTCCTGAACCCTCAGGTTACATTTATGTTTTCCCTTTCCACCTCCCTGGGTTGTTGTTTGTAACACTATAAGACTCATACCACATTGAAATTACTGGTGTATTTGACTGTTTTCTCCATGGAAGAGTCAATTTTGCAAAAGCAAGTATCATTTTATTTTGTCTCTTGAGCCTATTCTGTAACATAACACACACACCACACACACATACACACATGTCCTAGACCTCTATTTGCTCAGCTGAACAATGTAAGTTATATGATTGACAGATACTTTATTTTGTTTCTTTCGGTGTATGTTTTTTGTTATTTAATGTATACAAAATTTACAACACTGACAGGTATTAATCTCTCAAGGTTTCCCATATTAAGGTGAAGGAATTTTTTTTTAATATTTTATTTATAAATTTGACAGAGAGAGCATAAGCAGGAGAAGCAGCAGAGGGAGAGGAAGAGCAGGCTCCCAGCTGAGCAGGGAACCTGATGCAGGGCTCGATAGCAGAACCCCAGGATCATGACCTGAGCCAAAAGCAGACACTTAAGTGACTGAGGCACCCAGGGGTCCTGTGAAGGAAGAATTTAATAATCAGTGTATTCATTTAGCAATAAAACAGTAGCACTAATTGTATGCACAACACTAGGGCTCTAAGTATTTCAAATATTAATTCTTAAACTATATTTTTTTTAGTTCTGTTTTTAGTATCTATGTTTAGATTTAAGTACTTTATGAGTCAAAGTAAGACTTCAGACACTGACTAAAGTTGTATATTGACTGGGAGTTGCACTGATTCTCAGCCAGTACTTTTTTTCATGAAAAAAAAAAAATTCCCCTAAATAATGAGAAAGAAATGGAAAATTAAAAGATTGGGCACACACATATGCTTTTTGCAAAGGGCTTCATTGTCTAACCACATGCTTGTTTAGTACTTAGAATATGACTCAATAAGCAACTGGCATGATTAGAAATGGTAAGAGCTATAGAAGAGTCAACCTGAATATACATAATATTCTCAGTTTGGCACAAAAGACCACAGAAATGCTGAGTTTCATCAGCATGCCGTTCATCTGTTAAAAAAGAAAAGCTGAGATAAGAAACCACAAGAAGCCATCATCCCTACCCTTATTAATTTGGAGGATAAAAATACACATATATTAGCAATTGCTGTTTATCCAGATACTGAAAATTATAATGACATATAATACTATGTCTGATTTCATTTTGATTTCTTTTTTTGAGATTTGAGTAGTGCTCAACTATTTATTTTAGTAGATACCAACTAAATTGTTGTCAACACATTTTAATTGTTATATACATGCACAGCAGTCATTTCACAAAGCTTTAGGGGGTAAGATGCATCCATTAGTGATCTCTTGGTTTGACTTTATTTAAACAAACGATTTTCCATATTGAGATACATATAATACATAATTTGTACTCTCTTTCTTGCCATTGCTTTTAGGAGCTTCTTAACTGGGATACAAAACATTTTGTCTTAATGTTTTATGATAGAATGAAAGCAATAAAGAACACTGTGATAAAGAGGAATCCCACAAGTTCTTTTAAAACCAACATACATTTGTAGTAATCTCCATCAATCTAGTCAGTGAGGAAAGTGATATATTTACTACTTTAGCCCCAGGCATTTGAAAATTTTGATACAACAAAGAAACCATTTTTATTTGGCAAACTTGAATTAGAGTTTTACAGCCTGACAGAATTTATATTTTGGGGAATGGCTTACTGATATACCAAGAAATCAGCTAGATTAGGAACTGCTTTGGGCATCTCAAAGATGCCTAGATGGCTATGTTATGTCTCAGATGTGTCAAGTCCAATTATCTAGTGTTTTGTAGAAATAATATAATTTCCTCTGTGAGGTATTAACCTACACCTTGCAGGAGTCTACAGACCTGCTTGCTTTCTTCTGCACAAAAGAACCAGGAAAATGGGTAAGAGAAAACTAAAATCCAATCCCTATTCTGCTATATCCACCAAGAAAAACAGATCTTTCAGTAATTTGTGTGTACTTTCCACCTAGTTCATCATCATACTGAAGTGGAGTATATCTGCTCTTGCACACAGACTCTCTCTCTTAAAATAAATAATCTTTTTTTTTTTTTAAAGATTTTATGTATTTATTTGAGACAGAGTATGAGCAGGGGGAAGGGCAGAGGGAGACTGAGAGAAAAGCAGATCCCTTGCTGAGTAGGAAGCCCGATGTGGGACTGGATCCCAAGAACCTGAGATAATGACCTGAATCAAAATCAGACACTTAACCAAATGAGCCACCCAGGCACCCCATAAATAAATAAATCTTTAAAAAAATAATAATAATAATAAGAAGAAGAAGTATGGGCTGACTCAACTGGATTCTCTGACCAGAACCTTATGATACTAAAATCAAGATTTAGGGGAGGCTGAGTTCTTATCTGGGAGCTCTGGCTCAGGAAGAACATTTCCAGACTCATTCAGGCTGTTAGCTGAATGTAGTTCCTCAGGTTGGAAGACTGAGTTCTCCACTTCCTTGCTGTATTGTCAAATCGGGGTAAGCCCTCAAGTTTTAGAAACTTCCTGCATTCCTCTTCATGTGATCCCTTCATACTGGAGCATACTGTGCAAAAGTCCTGTTTAGAATCCTTCTAGTGCTCCAAATCTGTGATTTATGTGTTTTTAAAGAGTTTATGTGATTATGTTACACCCACCCAGATAATCCCCATATTTTATTTTTATTTATTTATTTTTTTTAAAGATTTTATTTATTTATTTGACAGAGAGAAATTACAAGTACACTGAGAGGCAGGCAGAGAGAGAGAAGGAAGCAGGCTCCCTGCTGAGCAGAGAGCCCGATGCGGGACTCGATTCCAGGACCCTGAGATCATGATCTGAGCCGAAGGCAGAGGCTTAACCCACTGAGCCACCCAGGCGCCCCAATCCCCATATTTTAAAGTCAACTGATTTAGGACCTTACATCTGCAAAATCTCTGTAAATAGCACTCTCTAAATAGCACATTTGATAACATTATCAGGATTGCAAAATCTGAGAGAACCACCTTTAGAATTCTGCTTACCGCAGGTAACAAAATTATTATGGTTTTCTAAAATGAGTTAGTTGCCATTTTCTATTTTCTCAAAGAATTAATACATACATATATTAAAAATTATAAAAATCCATTAGTCAATTGTTGATAGAACTTACTGTTAAAAAGGGCTGTGGTTCCTGTTTTATTTAGTTTACACCCTGTAAGTAGATTTCCATTTCTTTAATGATTATATTTCTTGTGCAGGTTTGCTATTCTTGTTTTAGTTCTGGCAAAGTTTTGAATTAATTGGCATAAAGTGACTGAATATTCATTGATTTTTAAAAATTACTTTGTATATGTAATCATGCGCCCTTTCAGTTCTAATAAGGTTTATTCGTGGTCTCTCTCTTTTCTCTCTCCTCTCCTTATCTTGTTAAAAATCTGTATGGGCAGGATCTTTCCTATTTTATTATAATTGTCAAATAAAATGCTTTTGGCTTTGTTGATACTCTAAAATTTGTTAAATATTCATTTAATTCTGAGCTTTTGCTATCTCTTTCCTTCCAATTACTTGGATTTATTTTATTTTTATAACTTTTAATTTGGATCATTAAATCATTCATTTTAGAATTTGTTTTTTTTTTCCAAGCAAAAGCATTAAAAGATACATTTCCCCATATTTTAAATACATTGTACACATTTTACAATATGGTATTTTGATGACAATTGAAATCATGTATAGAAAATACACGTTTTTTTCTAATCTCAAAATAAGGTTACTTTTTGATACATGAGATATCTCTACATTATTTTACTTTAATTTCCAAATATATTTAAATTTTTCTATTGAAATCTAACCTGTTTGTAATTTGGTCAAGAAGGTAAATATGATCAAAATTAATTTTATTTTTCTTGTTCAACATTTCTGTACATATGCTAGTATTTATTTTATGACCAGATAAACCAGTTTTGAAAATAGTCAATACATCTTAAGAAGAATGAACATTTTAGAGTGCATGGCTAGCTTAGTTGGTAAAGTTTGTGACTGTTGATCTCGGAATTATAATTTCAAGACCCTCACTGGGTATAGAGATTATTTAAAAATAAAAAAACAAAAGTGAGTATTTTGGCACTAGGAGAGTTCATCAAGTATTCACCACATCCAGCTTGTTATTTTTCTTCTACATGTTCCTATTGTTACTTTTCTTTATTAATCTCTAGATTTCTTAACTTTCTTTCTTTTTTTTTTTTTTAGGTGAAAAGGAAGTATTGTACACCTGAAAAAAATAAAATAAATAAAGAGAGAGAGAAAGAAAAAAAGAAAAAAAAGAAAATTCAAATGAAAATTCTATAGCAAAAGTTTATAATTCAGTAAATACATAGATTAAATACTTAACCATGACCACTCCAACAAACACGCACATTTCGAATCATCTAGAAAAGATGATGGTATGTGAAAACCTCACAGTGTCACTGTGGATTTTGATGACTCCTCTTATGTTAATTATTAATTTCCATAATTTTAGTCAAGGACTAATTTCTTTTTTCTTTTTGGCCAAATTCTACTATTTTGTTATTATTTAGGAGCCAATCTTTTTCCCTAACAGGATTTTTTCACAGATATAGATTTACTGATATTAATATACCTGTACTTATTTTTAATCATTTTGATCTTGCCTGGTATAACCTTATAGCTATTTTTAAAAACCTTTTGTTCTCCATGTTTTAGATATTTCTTCTGTAAGCAGCATATAACTGGATTTTTCATTCAATTTTAAAACTTGTCTTTTATCAGAATTTCATCCATTGATACTTGTTTTATTGGTACCTCTTGGATCATTTTTCCAAAAATAATCTATCCTTTCTGTTTAATCCCTTTTTACTATGTTGAAAATTCCCACTAGTTTTCATGTTAGCTGACTATGCATTTCCATTTATGACCATAATATTTTTCCATAACTTCCAGATGTACTGAGTGGCTAGTTAGCATATCTAATACATGAAATTTTGAATTGTGAATTCTTGCTCTGGATTTTCATTTAAAATGTTTTATGGCATTTTATCTCAACTAAAATTCCAAGAAATATAATTTTTTTAAAAATACTATCTCATACAAGGTAATAATGTTATTTTAGTAAAATGTCTATCAATTTTATTAATGCATGCACTATAAATAGGTTATCATAATTCAAAAAAGTAAAGAAGTTATATAAATAAATGTTGCAATTAGTATGCAACTTTATAATATTTATTTAAATAAAATACAAACATAAAAATCTAAAGCCTATTATTTAAATTGTAAAAAAGTAAGACAGGTATTTTTCTATATTTGCTAAAGAAATTAATGATGAAATCATTCCTTGTGCTTCCTTTAAAAAATATCCATTCTATTTAAACATGTGAATTATAATGTTTGAATTTTCATTTTTACATGATTTCTCATGTACAATTGACCCTTAACTTAAATGGCATGAAATTGAGCTGACAGGGACATTTTTATATGCAGGTTTTTCCAATAATAAGTACAATCCTGTAAATGTGTTTCCTTTTCTTATAATTTTTAAATAAAATTTTCTTTTCTCCAGCTTACTTTTTGTAAGAATACAGAATACGATACATATAATAAACAAAATACCTGTTAAGTGCCCATGTTATTGGAAAGGTTTCCAGTCAACAGTAGGCTATTAATAATGAAATCAATAGTCAAAAGTTATATGTGTACTTTTGACTGCATGGGAGGTCTGCACCTCTAACCCTTGCATTATTCAAGGGTCAACTGTAATATATTTTGCAGCTGCTAAAACCACTTCTGAAAACACTTAAAGTTAGGAAAAATACAATATAATATTAACTAGAAAAAAAAGATTTCCTATTGATAGATTTACTATCAATCATGTTTGAGATTACACAATGGAATACTATGCAGCCATCAAATAGTACTTTTTTATAGAGGGGTCATATTAAATTCTCCTAAAATCTCTTTCAGCATTCCAGTGTTGAAGAGAACCTAACTTACAGATTACTTTCTGTAAGTAACTTTTCTTTTTATTTTTCTGAAAACCCTGTAGACGTCCCTTGAATTTACCCCAGGCTGGAAAGGAAATCTTTTTTTTTTTTTTTTATATACTAAAAGTTATAAATCAAATATGCAATATTTTGGAATTAGAAAACTGATAATTTACCCTTAGTTTTAACATACTGTTACCAGACTTTCTCAAGATATTTTATCAATTTTGGCTACTCTGTCATATGATTGATTTAATGCTGATATGATTATGATTAATTTAAAATAAGTTCATATGCCTTGCAATATATACATGGTTCATTCAGTTTCTATCTCTTGGTATCAGCAATTATCTGAATCAAGTTATTTTTTGACATAACTCTTCAAAATTTGATGGTAGACATAGTGCCTAATTACTGTGTTTCCATTATCTCTGCCAATGAATAATTGGCCCACCAGGAATAAATGTCATTTTTTTTTTTAATCTCACTCTCTTCCTCTCTCCATAATATAATGCCTGGCCCTGAAAAAGATTAACAAACAAATACATGTAAAGACTTTATGCTGTACTAAATTTGTAAAATGTCTATGGACATGTCTGCAGGTTTATCTAGAAATAAGTCGTAAGAAAATTATTTTATTGACCATATGAGGGTTTTGAATGAATCAATGAATTATTTTCCTCTCTTTTGTTTTCCATTAAGTAGAAATATGTAGGAAATATCATAGCATTCATATGAGAACAATTCTTCTTCAGAATAACAGTGAATCAATAACTTGTCACTTTTGAGAGTCGGGAGGTCATGATGCTGCTGAATAAAGCAAATATTTCTACTGCCAACTCTGATAAGAGAGTCTGTAAGTTATGACCAATCCAGTTGGGTTTTGTTTCAGTGTTTTATATTGTTTATAATATAGCAAATGTCAATAGTTATACAATTAAATGTTTATTACATGATTAATTCAAATTGTATCATAAGAGACTGGAAGAACAAATATTGTTAAAATGTCTATACTATCCAAAGCAGTCTACACACTTAATATAGTATCTATCAAAATATCAACAGCATTTTTCATAGAGCTACAAGAAACAATCCTAAAATTTGTATGAAGCAGGAAGGACTCCAAATAGCTAAAACAACCTTGAAAAAGAAAAGCCAAAGCATCACGAGTCTCTATTTCAAGTTATATTACACAGTTGTAGTAAACAAAACAGTATAATACTGGCACAAAAATAGACACCTAGATCAATGAAACATAATAGAAAACCTAGAAATGAATCTACAACTAAATAGTTCATTAATCCAACAAAACAGGAAAGAATATCTAATGAGAAAAAAACAGTGTTTTCATCAAATGATGTTGGGAAAACATGCAAAAGTATGAAATCAGACCACTTCTTATACCATACAAAAAAATAAATCAAAATAAAAGACCTAAATGTGAGACCCAAAACCATAAAAATCCTAGAAAAAAAATGCAGGCAGTAACTTCTTTGGCATATGTTGTAATGACTTTGTAGATTTGTCTCCTGAGGCAATGGAAACAAAGGCAAAAATAAATTATTGGGACTTCATCAAAATAAAAAGCTTCTCCACAGTAAAGGATATAAACTAAAATACAACCCAGTAAATAAGAGAAGATATTTGCAAGTGACATATCTGATGAAGGGTTAGTATCTGAAGTACATAAAGAACTTACAAAACTCCACATCCAAAAAATGAATAATCCAGTTTAAAAGTGGGCAGAAGGGGAAACTGGGGGCTCACTGGGTTAAAGCCTCTGCCTTCAGCTCAGGTCATGATCCCAGGGTCCTGGGATCTAGCCCCACATCAGGCTATCTGCTCAGCAGGGAGCCTGCTTCTCCCTCTCTGTCTCAGCCTGCCTCTCTGACTACTTGTGATCTCTGTCTGTCAGATAAGTAAGTTAGTTAAAAATAAATAAATAAAAGTGGGCAGAAGACATGAATAGATACTTTTTCAAAAATGTCTATTGGCCAATAGACATATGAGAAGATGCTCAACATCACCCATCATTAGGGAAATGCAAATCAAAACCACAATGAGATATCATCTCACACCTGTCAGAAAAGCTAAACTGAACAAAACAAGAAACAATAGGTGTTGAAGAGGATGTGGAGAAAGGGGACCACTCTTCCACATTGGTGGGAATGCAAACTGGTACAGCTACTGTGGAAAATAGTATGGCGTTTGCTCAAAAAGTTAAAATAGAACCGCCCTACAGTGCAGCAATTTCACTACAAGGTATTTACCCAAAGAACACAAGATACTAAATCAAAGAGATGTATGCACCCTGATGTTTATAGCAGCAATATTTACAATTGTCAAATTATGGAAATAGCTCAAGTGTCCATCAGCTGATGAATGGATAAAGTGGATGTGAGATATATATATATATATATATATATATATATATATATATATATGTATATATATATATATATATATATACACTACTATTCTAAAATGAATACTAGGAATGAATGAATGAAAGAAAATGAATGAAAATGAAGTGAATGAAATCTCGACAATTGCAATGACATGGGTGGAGCTAGAGAGTACTATGCTACACAAAATATGTCAGTCAAAGAAAGACAAATACCATATGATTTCACTCATATGTGGAATTTAAGTAATTAAACAAATGAGCAAAATGGAAGGGGAAACAAGAAATGCACTCTTACCTATAGAGAACAAACTGATGGTTACCCACAGAGAGTTGAGTGGGTGATGGATTAGATAGATGATGTGATGAAGGAGTACACTTGAGAGAGATGAGCACTGGGTGTTGTATGAAAATGTTGAATCACTATATTGTATAGCTGAAACTAATATTATACTGTATGATAACTAATTGGAATTTAAAAAAGTAGGGGAAAAAACCCCAAATTGTACCATAAGACACTGAACAATTATAATTCTTATACAGATATTTAGAACTATATCCACTTAATGCATGTGATCAAAAAGGTCTGAAAAGATACTGTTTGCCACTTAGTATCCAGTTAAAATACAACATTTCTTCCTTTTCTCCTGAACCCACAGATTTTCCCCCCAAAATAAAAATATATATTAAATAATTAAATTTTACAGATGATTTAAATCATGTATGTATCTGCTGAAGTGGAAATGGTGTTTATGGAATATATGATTATGAAACAAGCCATGAAGCATATCTTATTTTATTATTTTAAATATACTTATGTTTTAAAAATTAGTCATTTTTGTGTTGTCAAATGATCCTGGCTAAAATAATCTATTATAAAGTACTTTTTCTCTTCTATGCATAGAAAAAATATATATGCATATTCAGTATAAATATTTTATTTAGTTACAAATATTTTCTCCAGGAAGAAAGTTTAACCAATATGAAAATGAAATTTTTCTGTGACCCAAAGACCTCAAAAATACAGAATAAGATTTTTTATTTTATAAATTGGGAACACAGGCTTGAGAGATTCAAGGAAAGAAACATAAATTAGAGAAGTCAATTTTGTTGGAAGCAGTGCCTCTGACAGATTCATGACAAGATGGAAGAATAATTTTTGTTTTGAACAGTAGGTTGAAAGATTAATAGTAAGAAATAGAAAAATCATTTTTATTGGGAGGTGTAGGAGTATAAGATCTGTGATTTAAGAATCTTATTTTTCTTTATTTTAGAAAATGGAGGGCCTAAGAGTTTTATTTTTTAAGAAATATATTTAATTATCCATAGTTTTTCCTAAATACTTCAGCTAATGAATTTGTAAAAGTGAAAGTCAAGTCGGCTGATACTTTTCTCTTGTACTAAATGTATGTTGCATATCATAAGAAAATTAGCTTAGAGATATATTTTTATTTTTATATGTTCATCTCTTTATGTCAAGAAAACTATGCAAATATTTGGAATCTTAAGTCCTCAAAAGGTCAGCTTTTGTGAATATTATATTAAATTCCCTATTTTTCAAGCTATGATGACATATGAAGAAAAAAATTGTGTCTGTTGATAGGTAATAAATATATAAATTGTTCTGTGGATTTTTTGGAGATAAATTTTGGTAGTGAAAAAGTATAAAATGTATTTACCAACAGTATCACCTGAGATTAATTCTTTAATTACTGGACAGATTCTTCTCAAAGGAAAGTTGACAAATTATCTTTTCATCCCTGCATTATTTAAAGATAATAGAGTTTGAAGTCATTGGATCATATCAATTTTAGAAACAAAAGAAGTTATATTATATTATTCATATTTTCCTGTTTATAGTGGTGGTCTGGCAAAACAAGCCCTAATATAGTGAATGTGTTCACAGTACACCTTAATCCCTATCTTCAGACACAGTACAACTGGTCTTGAATTCTTCCTCTTTCAAAGTCTTCCTGTAGAATTCAACCATGTTATTTACACTTATTTTTAAGTCTTTTTTCTCATGTATAAGTGGAAATAGTAATAATTCATAACTCATCCTCTTATTATGAGCTTGAAATCAGGCATTTCTTGAAAATGATCATTATGGTGTCTAGCATGGTATAAAAGCTCAATAAGAGAATAAAATTATTTAGCAGTATCCGTTGTCAGTAGTGCTGTAGTAGTGATAAGTAGTTCAGAACACACTTTGGAAAAGAACCCACATTTTTCACCACACAGCTCTCTTTTAGATATATCATTCAGCTGGATCTCTCAAAAGACATTTTGAACATATTAGCTTTACTAATATTCTAGAAAGAGGAAACTAATTGAGGATGGTTCTCTATATGGCAAGATTCTTAGCTTAGTTTTTTGTTTTTGTTTTTGTTTTTGTTTTTCCTTTCAAAGGCCAACTTTGCCAAATTTGCTTATTGGAACAGTGTCTTGGAAATGGTATTTACTTGACCTTGAAATACATAATATCTATATAATTAACAAAATGGTTGTAAATCATCTATAGTCTGAAATTTATTTTTGTACCTGCTGTCTGCCTTGAGTTTATATTTATAAATCCATAAGAATACCTTGAAAAATGAATGACAAAGTTTATTGAGTTCTTATTATGTACCAAAATAGTATTCTGTGCATTTATTTGTATGTTATTGAATCACTACAACAATAATATAGCTTAGATAAACTATGATCCCTCTATTAGTTTTCTAGACCTGCCATAACAAAGTACCACAGTTTTTGTGGCTTAAACATCAGAAATCTACTTCCCTTTTTTTTTCTTTTTTAAGATGTTATTTATTTATTTAATAGAGAATGAGAGAGAGAGAGAGAGAGCATGAGAAGAGAGAGGTCAGCTGGAGAAGCAGACTTCCTGCCCATCAGGGAGCCTGATGTGGGATTAGATCCTGGGACTCCAGGAACATGACCTGAGCCAAAGGCAGTCGCTTAACCAACTGAGCCATCCAGGTGCTCAGAAATCTATTTCCTTATAGATCTAGAGATTAGAAGTCTATGATCATAGTATTGGCAGAGTTGATTTTTTTTCCAAAGCCCCTGTGCTTCTTTGATGGGTGGCCCTCTTCTTTCTGTGTCTTAAATGTCTTATATGTCTTCTACATATATTCTCAGCAATTCTTCTTAAAAGGACACCAGTTATATTGGATTAAAGCCCACACTAATGACCTCATTTAACTTTAATTATTTGTTTAAAGACCCTTTCTCCTAATAGAAACACCCTGAGGTACTAGTGGGAATTATGATTTCAACATATGAATTTTGGGAAGATATAATTCATCGTAAAATAATTCCTATTCCTATTTTTAACAAATGAAGCAAGGAAAGGACAGAGAAATTAATTTGCCTGAAGTTGCATGAATATCTATTTGTACACTTGGGATTTTAACTCTGGTAATCTGATGTCAGAGACCAAATTCATAGTGACGGTTATACTACCTCTGATAAAAATAGCTCAGAAAATAGTCATGTCTATGAGGCATCTAATTGTTTTCTTTTTAATTTAGCTGCCTACTTTTTTTAGTCTTTTCGTATACTGTTTTGAAAGGTGACAGTTTCCCAGAATATTACAGTGAATAAACCAGAAAGAGAAAGTGGACAACTAAAAAAGTTTTGGAAATTGTTATCCATAATAAAGAAGTTTATATTGCATAGGGGGTTAATCTTGTGGATGAAATGTATGCAAATATATAACATAAATTAAAAGTTGACCTTCATATATCAAAACAGTTTATAGATACAGATGATAAAATTACTAAACCCTTACTAGATTATAGAGAAAATGATTTCAATAGGCAGCCAAATTTAAACTTAATAAAGGTAAGTTAATGTTCCATATCAAAAAGAAAAAAGAGTTACAATGTCTCTTTTGAATTAACAAGCATTTATTTAGAGGAAATTAGGTGTTGGTTGTCATAAAAAGAAATCTTCCATTAATATCAGGAGAAAGTGTATATTGGTCAAGTATGAGAGGAAAGAAAATTGGAAATGCAGAGCAAAATCTTTAAAATTTCTTATTAATTAATTTTACAGTTCTGGAGATGTGTCATGGTAAGATAGTATTAAATAATATATCAAAATTGCTTAAAAGTATTAATATTAATATTAGTAAAAATTAATTGGAAATAATTTCCATGACAAAGAAAGGAAATGACTTACTGAAATTTCACATTCCTATAATATGATTTATCATGTGACTTAAGAAATTTTGTTAGGAGAGTAAAGGTAGTGGAGAGGTAGGGGGACCTTGGCCCTTCCATCCCTCAAACATAGCTGTATTGAAATCAGATCATTTGGAACTAAGGAAATTGAACTGAGGATTGGAAGGAAGACTTCCACTTTTCCAGAGAGACAGCAAGTCAGGTGAAGGTGCAAGGAATTAATTTAGGAAGAGAAAAGCTGCCAGACAGCTGAAGAATGGGAACACTTACAGTGGGGAGAGAAAAGGGAGAAAGATAATGATGGATTGAGGAGTGCAGCATCGGGTTCACACAAGAAGAAACACCCCCCCACTCCCTGACCGCATACTGGGGAGCTGGGGGAACTGAGTGGTTCAAGTTTTTTGCACTGCTCAAGCTCTGAGTTTGGGAAGTGTACAACTTTCAGCAGAGCAGAGCTGTAGCCTGGAGAGGAAGCTGTGTCAGAGGAGCTCATACAAAGTGGTATAGAGATCTCCTGGGTCACCCTGGGAGAGATCATTCCCCTTCCTGGAATACATTTGGAAGAGGGCAGATTGCCTCTCTAAGGACAAAAGACTCTGCAGTTGCCAGCAAACGGCCTTTCATTGGTAGGGGACAAAGTTGTAAACAGATAGGGTGGATAACATGGTCACTGCTTTTTGTGGTGATATACTATAGATTTCACACACCATGAAGGCATGGGTCAGTTTTTCTAGGACAAAGGGCACTGGTCAAGGCACAGTAAGTCTCTAATCAGAGAAGGTAGCAGATCCCAGTGATGCTGGCTCCTCTAAGATCTGGAGTTTTAAATCCCAATCACATGCCAGAGATAAAACACAGGAAAACTGCTCTCAGAGTGTGTTGATAGCCCTTGATTTTCTTTTCTTTTCTTTTTTTTTTTTTTTTTTTTTAAGGATTTTATGTATTTATTTGACAGAGAGAGATCACAAGTAGACGGAGAGGCAGGCAGAGAGAGAGAGAGAGGGAAGCAGGCCCCCTGCTGAACAGAGAGCCCGATGCGGGACTCGATCCCAGGACCCTGAGATCATGACCTGAGCGGAAGGCAGTGGCTTAATCCACTGAGCCACCCAGGCGCCCAGCCCTTGATTTTCTGTGAGGGCTTCCAGAATACCAAGAGGTGTGAGTACCCCTGTCCTGGATGGGAGTGGGGTGTTGCCGTTTTATCCCATTACTAACACAGTCAGACATCGGAGAGCAACACAGTGGCCCCCAGTTGAGGTAGGAGCTATTTACATCAAACCCCCTGTGCTGGGGCAGGATTGACTCTGATCCAGCACAACAGACTTCTGTCCCGGAGGAGCAACACAGGAAGCATGTCACATGCACAAAGTCTACTGATTGTCCAGTGCCTCACAGCATTCCTTTCAGTTCTGGTAGAAATAGGACCAAGGTATTTTTTTATTTGTTTGTTTGGTTTTTGTTGTTGTTGTTGTTGTTTTAATTTTTCATTTGGATTCAGGCTTACAGTGTGTGGGTTTTTTTTGTTTGTTTGTTTGGTTTAGTTTGGTGTTTTTCCTCCATTTCTCTTTATTTCATTTTTCTTTTCTTTTTTTTTCTTGTTTTGGTTTGGGCTTTTTTTTTTTTCCTTCCCCTTTTCTTTTTCTTTTTCTTTTACCTTTCCTTTTCTTTGGTATCAGGCTTTTATAGGTTTTTAATTGTCTGTTTATGGTTTTGTTGTTGTTGTCCCCTTTCCTTCTCTCTCTCTCTTTTGTTTTTTGAAACAGGCTTTTTTCTTCTTTGCTTTTCTTTTTCTTTCTTTCCTTTTTTCCCAGACTTTTTTTTAACAAATAAATCAAAGCACTCCTAGATAAAAGTAAAGCACTTCCCACTGCAAGAAAGAAGGAACTCTGCAGAGAACTGACTAGTGGGAAAGAACAGCCCAATGAAAGAGCGGAGTACACGCAACATGCACCAGAAAAACTTCCTGAAGTTCTAGGCCTTGGACATAACATGACTTCTTCTTCCTCCTCCTCCACTTCTTCTTCTTCTTCTTCTCTTCTTCTTCTCATCTCATTTTAATATAGCATTACTCTGAGATGCAGCAAATGTTACAAGCTTTCATAAGATGCAAATCATAGAATTCTACTTAGCCAAAATGACAAAACAAAGAAATTCTACCCAGAAGAAAGGCCAGGAATATATCACAGCAAAGGACTTGCTGAAAAGAGATATAAGCAATATATCTGAACAAAAATTTAGCTCAACAGTCATAAGATCAAAAGATAAGACTATGCTTTTGTGGGGGGAACAAACAAAAACAAAAACAAAACAACAACAACATCAACAACAAAAAACCATAGACACCAGAAAAACCCTTGCTGCAGAGATAAAAGACCTAAAAACTAGTCATGTTGAAATAGAAAATGCTAGGGATGCCTGGGTGGGCTCAGTGGGTGAAAGCCTCTGCCTTCAGTTCAGGTCATGATCCCAGGGTTCTGGGATTGAGCCCTGCATCGTGCTTTCTGCTCCATGGGGATCCTGCTTCTCCTCTTTCTGTCTGACTCTCTGCCTACTTATGATCTCTCTCTGTCAAATAAATAAATGAAATCTTAAAAAAAAAAAAAAAAAGAAATAGCAAAATGCTATAATTGAGATGCAAAATAGACTGGATATAATCACAATGAGGATTGAAGAGGCAAAGGAGAAAGTAGGTAATAGAGAAGATAAAATTATGGAAAATAATGAAGCTGAGAAGAAGAGGGACAGAAAACTATTAGCTCACTAAGGAAAATTTAGTGAACTCAAGGATTCCATGAAGGGAAATAAGATCTGTATCATAGGATTCCCAGAAGACAAAGAGTGGGGGAAAAGGGACAGAACATTTATTTGAATTATGGCTGAGAACTTCCCTAACCTGGGGAAGAAAACAGGCATTCAAAGCACAGAGAATTTCCCTCAAAATCAATAAAAACATATCACCACCAGAACATATCAAGATAAAGAGGTAATTCTGAAAGCATCTAGGGAAAGAAGGTTCTTAACCTACAAAGGTAGACTTAAGGTTAGCAGCAGATCTGTCCACAGAGATCTGGCAGAGCAGAAAGGAGTAGCATGATATAGTCAACGTTCTAAGTGGGAAAAATATACAGTCAAGAATATTTTATCCAGCAAACCTTTCTTTTGGAATAGGAGAGACAAAGAGTTTCCTGGACAAACAAAAACTAAAGGGGTTCATGAACACTAAACCAAGAAATATTAAAGGGGACCCTTGAGCCCGACAGACCAAAAGTAACAAAGATTAGGAAGGAACAGAAACAATCTATAGGAACATAGATAATAAAATGACACTAAATTTATATCTTTCAATAATTACTCTGAATGTAAATAGATTAAATGCTCCAATCAAATGATTCGAGTATCGGAATGAATAAAAAACAAGACTCTTTATATGTCACTTATAGGAGACTCATTTTAGGCCAAAGACACCTCCAGATTGAAAGTGAAGGGGTGGAGAACCATTTATCATGTTAATGGACATCAAAAGAAGTTTGTTAAAAACATGGCAGCATGAATGTTTTGTAAGGTAAATGTAGAGGGGAAAACTAAAGAAAGCACTCAAAATGTACACATATATTTCTTTTTGTGGAAAATATTAATAACTTTAAAATTTAATTTATTTTAAAATTTTTAAAGATTTTTAAAATTTATTCATTTAGGAGAGAGAGCTCCATAACAATTACTTGTGAAGAATTAAGTCTTGTAGAGTACTATTTATTAATTTCACATTAAAGTACTTATTCTCTTTATTTAAAAACATTTATGGTGAAATGCCTTTCATATGATATAAATGTATCCCTAATTTATCTCCAATTTGAATGTATAAATGTTAAAAGTCAATAAATATCCACTTAGCCCTTTAAAAGATAAAATTATATTATTATATTATATTAAATATATTATATTTAATTATATTAAAGTACCCCCTAATATTTTAATAATTTATATTACTTATATACCATGACTTCCTTACCAAAGTTAAAGTAATAGAAACCATATAATGTCTGTTCTATGTTGGAATAGAAATAGAAACCAACAACAGAAAGACAACTAAACCCCCTCCCACTATATGAAGATCAAACAACACATGCCTATATAATACATGGGTCAAAGAAGAAATCTCAATAAAATTGAAAAATTCTTTAGCCCATAAATGAAACAAAACAAAACCCCTCACCAGTTAGCAAAATTTGTGGGATACAGCAAAAGCAGTGCTTGAGGGAATTTTATAAAAGAAGAAAGTTCTAAAATCAATTGTCTAAGCTTCCATCTTGGGAAACTAGAAAAAATAAAAAAGAGAGAGAAAGAGAAAGTTGGAAAAGTAGTTGAGCTCCAGCTTCAAAGAAAATAATCATTTTATGAAATTTTGTTTAATTAAATACTTAACTACAATATATGTAAAGCTCCTAAGTGTGGCAACATATGAAGCTGAAAGTTTTTGTGCAAAAATTAAATTCTTTTTTTTTTTTAAGATTTTCTTTATTTATTTGACAGAGAGAGATCACAGGTAGGTAGAGAGGCTGGCAGAGAGAGAGAGAGAGAGAGAGAGAGAGAGGGAAGCAGGCTCCCCACCGAGCAGAGAGCCCGATGTGGGACTTGATCCCACGACCCTGAGATCATGACCTGAGCCGAAGGCAGTGGCTTAACCCACTGAGCCACCCAGGCGCCCCCAAAAATTAAATTCTTAAAGAGAGGAAAAAATTTGTATGTCTTGCATAGGAAATTAGTAATTACTAATTATTACTAAGAACATGAAGAAAAAATAAAATATAAGTAAGGGGGTAGAATTTATTGGTAAAAATAAATAAACACATTAATTAACTAGTTAATAAATTAAAAATGAAGTAATGATCCCCCAACTTTAATTAGAGTTGATAAATATAATAAAAGCAAAACAAAACAAAACAAAAACACACATACCCAAAAGGAGAAATATAACTATCAGTTGGCCAAACACCCCAGAAGATCATTTATCAAAACTAAATCATAAATTTCCTACCACTTACAAAAGGATAGTTATAAGCCTGGCATTATTCTTGGCACTTATTTTGGCAAGAATTTGTCTAACTTTACACATCTCTCTGCATAAAACTGCTTGAGTCAAACCATTATAATTCTAACAACATTCTACTAATTCTGCATGTTATGTTTATGTTACTGCAAATATTCCTGTGATTTTTCTTCTTCTTCCATTGAAGTAAAGTTACTTATCTTTGGGAGTCTCCATTAGTTCTAACTTTTTCATTTATGTTTCACTGAAACCTTAGTTTCTATTAATCCCCATACCTGTGAAGTTGTTTAGAAAATATCATGTATTGTCCAACCACTTGATGTATTATCCCTCATCTTGAATGATAAAAACTGGTCATTTGTTTCAGCATAAGTGCTTTTCTTTCAACTCAATTTGAAATTTTGAAGGACCTAAACCTTAAACTGATTTAGGCAAACCTGGATGATAACTGAATGAGGCAGATTTAAATTTGGAGTAGAGAGTTTATAGATCAGTGTAAAGAATTTGTTCATTTACATTTTTGCTAGAGAATATACACTATGGATTTGTTATTTTATTTTAAAGGGGAATAGTTACACATTTCAGTTCCTGTTTACATTTTGGAAACAGAAACCAGGTCTAGAAAAGTATCTGCTGTCATGAGGCTTAGGCCTAAGTAGAAACATAGGCAATAGGTCTGTGATAAAAAATAAATTTAAAGATTACATATAGTGATTTATGTGATAAAAAAGGAAAGAAGAGAAAAAAGAAAAGAAAAACTTCTGTGAAAGATAATGCCTAGAAGCCAATGAAGAGATACTCCTTAAGAGCACCCCTCTTTTTATTCCCTGAGGAATAAAATAAGTATAATACAGGGTCTCTACAATTTTTGAAAAATGATCAAATGAATGGAAGATCCAAGAGAATATTTAGAGTGGACAGCAATGTCACTGCCTCGTACATACCAATTTAAGAAATCTCAAAAATTTTACATGACATCTTTATATCTTTCCATATTATCTATCTATAGTGGGTTAGAAAAACTATATACAAAAAATCTTAGACAAGGAAGATTAATTACTACAAATAAGAATTTTGAATTATAGAAATCAAAGCTTAGAAGTTAGTATAATTGCAAATGATATTGTAGGTTACATTGGGTATGTTTATTACTGAACTTATGTTAATACTATATTCACCTGGGTGGCTCAGTCATTTAAGCATTTGCCTTCAGCTCAGGTCATCATCCCAAAGTCCTGGGATAGAGTCCTGTATTGGGATCCTCGCTCAGTGGGGAGCCCCTTCTCCCTCTGCCTGTTATGCCTTAAGCTTTCCCTACTTGTGCACTTTCTCTCTCCCCCTCTGGCAAATCAAGTCTTTAAAAAAAAAAAATTCTGAATTACAATGTCTATAGCCATTCATTTAAGATCATCACTCCTGAGATTACACTTTCTTTTTTTTTTTTTTTTTTAAGATTTTACTTATTTATTTGACAGAGAGAGATCACAAGTAGGCAGAGAGGCAGGCAGAGAGAAGAGGAGGAAGCAGGCTCCCTGCTGAGCAGAGAGCCCGATGCTGTACTCGATCCCAGGACCCTGAGATCATGACCTGAGCTGAAGGTAGTGGCTTAACCCACTGAGCCACCCAGGCGCCCCTGAGATTACACTTTCTTAAAAGAAGTTGAGACTAACATCTCATTTCTGAGGCCCTGATAAACTGGAAACATCAGTTCCACCTTGGCATCACCCCCTAAAATCTATTGAGAAGGTGTTAAGAGATTTTGACCTGTGTCCCTTAGAATTTGCTGCCATATGGGAAAATAGAGACTGATAATTATTTTGTTTTGTTTTTTTATCCCATTCTCATATCAGGAGTTTGTGTGGACATCCTTTACCATCAAGGTAAGTAAGAACTGTGGTGTTGGAAGCCAGAAAGAAATAGAAAAGGGTTTTAGCTTTCATTCTTCTGATAATACAGAATTTGCCGCAGTGATTCCTGCAACTCATATAAAGGAGCATCAAGAATAGAGAAGAAATGCATCCATTTCTTCCAGATTGTCAAATTTATTGCCGTAGAGTTGCTCATAGTATGTTCTTATAATAGTTTGTATTTCTTTGGTGTTAGTTGTGATCTCTCCTCTTTCATTCATGATTTTATTTATTTGGGTCCTTTCTCTTTACCATTTCCTTACACCACACACAAAAATAGACTCAAAATGGATGAAGGACCTCAATGTGCGAAAGGAATCCGTCAAAATCCTTGAGGAGAACACAGGCAGCAACCTCTTCGACCTCAGCCGCAGCAACATCTTCCTAGGAACAACGCCAAAGGCAAGGGAAGCAAGGGCAAAAATGAACTATTGGGATTTCATCAAGATCAAAAGCTTTTGCACAGCAAAGGAAACAGTTAACAAAATCAAAAGACAACTGACAGAATGGGAGAAGATATTTGCAAACGACATATCAGATAAAGGACTAGTGTCCAGAATCTATAAAGAACTTAGCAAACTCAACACCCAAAGAACAAATAATCCAATCAAGAAATGGGCAGAGGACATGAACAGACATTTCTGCAAAGAAGACATCCAGATGGCCAACAGACACATGAAAAAGTGCTCCATATCACTCGGCATCAGGGAAATACAAATCAAAACCACAATGAGATATCACCTCACACCAGTCAGAATGGCTAAAATCAACAAGTCAGGAAATGACAGATGCTGGCGAGGATGCGGAGAAAGGGGAACCCTCCTACACTGTTGGTGGGAATGCAAGCTGGTGCAGCCACTCTGGAAAACAGCATGGAGGTTCCTCAAAATGTTGAAAATAGAACTGCCCTATGACCCAGCAATTGCACTATTGGGTATTTACCCTAAAGATACAAACGTAGTGATCCAAAGGGGCACGTGCACCCGAATGTTTATAGCAGCAATGTCCACAATAGCCAAACTATGGAAAGAACCTAGATGTCCATCAACAGATGAATGGATCAAGAAGATGTGGTATATATACACAATGGAATACTATGCAGCCATCAAAAGAAATGAAATCTTGCCATTTGCGACAACATGGATGGAACTAGAGCGTATCATGCTTAGCGAAATAAGTCAAGCAGAGAAAGACAACTATCATATGATCTCCCTGATATGAGGAAGTGGTGATGCAACATAGGGGCTTAAGTGGGTAGTAGAAGAATAAATGGAAGAAGATGGGATTGGGAGGGAGACAAACCATAAGTGACTCTTAATCTCACAAAACAAACTGAGGGTTGCTAGGGGGAGGGGGTTTGGAAGAAGGGGGTGGGATTATGGACATTGGGGAGGGTATGTGCTTTGGTGAGTGCTGTGAAGTGTGTAAACCTGGTGATTCACAGACCTGTACCCCTGGGGATAAAAATATATGTTTATAAAAAAAAAAAGAATAGAGAAGAAAGAAACAGCTGCTTGAGTGTCAACTAATCAAAGGATAAAAGGACATTTGAAGGCCTGAATATTTTGATGGCCAAGGGTCATGTAACTGAAGGATGAGAGGGTTTTGTACTCTAAGCAGTCATCAGTGAAAGAGGCTTGAAGTGAGACCATCTATTATTCCCAAAGGAATCTCTACTGCCTGCTGTCTTCGCGCAATCACATCCCTAAAACTAGCGTAAGGAATGAAACCCAGATGCTTGAGAGAGTGAATAAAGAGATATGGAAACACTGTCAGATAATACATGAAAATATTCAAAATTCAGACATTACACCCCAGAATAATCAGATGTTTGGAGTTTTTCGAGAATATCTGACAAGAGTCATGCCCATTGGTAGGACAGGACTCACAGTGGATTCAGAACCACACCAAATAACACTAAGCTCTGATCCATTCCCCAAAGTACTTCTGAGGCTACACACATTTCATTCAAAAGCACTTGCTGGAGAAATACTGAATAGGAAGAAAGAGCATCAATAGATTAGTGCAACTCATTACGTTATTAGAAAGGCACACATGTTTGAAAGTGGCTCAGTCGATAATCACAAGATGTTAAATATAATTCCTAGAAAAGCACACATATCTTAATTAAATTAGAACTTCTCTAAGTAATCACTAAGATTATTTACTTTAATTCATATTCAATTTGGGTTTTGAATTCAACTTCATAGGGTCCAGCTGCCTTCCAGCATTTTTAAAACGGTTTTCAGGACACTAGCGTCACAGTGTAAAGAAGACTGAATTCACATCTCACTTTTTTTTTCTTTTTTTTTTTCTTATTTATATTACAATTACAAAGAAAAGAAGCTCCACTAACTTATGTGTTCATCATCTAGTATATAAGAATATTTGAGTTGCAAAATAGTATATGAATTTTGAGATATAATGCAGTCCGTTTTGCTTTTCAAAGAAGTTTACTGTCATCCTGAAGTGTAGACTCTCAGCATTTCTCTATTGGAAAAAGGAAAGTGAGCTTGGTAAAATCTTACTTTATGATAATCGGAAAGATATATATGTAGAGATAAATTCACAGCCACATTGTTAAAATACCTTGGTAAGTTACACAAAAATGCCCAGAGTTCATTATACATATATGGTAATCAAATATGGTAGCCTGCCTATCCAAACTAGACCTCTCGCAAGGCAAGGTAAATAAGAACCACAGTGAGATCCTTTCACTTGCAGAGTCTTGTTAAGTTTCTAACAAATCAGTGATTTTTTACCTTGTTTGCACAGTAGTTCATGACTAAAAGGATTATTATTTTGGAATAGTTTAATGTGATGCTTCCACTTCAGTGGAACAACTAAGCAGTAATAATGAGCAATTAGAAGACTCATATTGGTATTGCAGCAAACTAAAACATTTTACAGGGAATGTAATGATTTAATTTGGGCTCCAGAGAACAGAGAATTAAGATCTGCCAGATTTCAGTAGGTTTATCTTTCAATGTCTAAATTATCATCATGTGCTCTTTCTTAAATGTGGTAATTTTAGGTCTCTAACATATGTGCTCTAGAGAAAAAAAAAAAAAAGAAAAAAGAAAAAACAAAAGCTTGTTCTATTTGGAGAATACATAGATATTCTGAAGCAAAAGCAAGAATTTTTTCCATAGGAAAATAGATACAATAGAGATGCTGGAATATAAGGAGGAATGGGACTTCTTTCTCCCTTGTAAGTGTAAACGCAATCTGGAAAAAACAAAACAAAACAAAAAAAAAACAAAAACAAAAACAAAAAACTGGATTAGCACGCAAACTCTTGGAACCTTAGCTGCTGTGCCTTCCCTTTCAGGATGTTTGTTCCACAACATCATCACTTATCAAATGGAAGCAATGACCAAGGAGATCTCAAGCAGATGATGTGTGTGCTCATAAATAAAAAATAGATTCATCCCAAATGTGACAAGACAAAATAAATATATTTGAAGTGTATCTTAGTAAGTAAAAAAAAAAAAAAAAAAAAAAGGCACTAAAGAATAAAGGCTAAGGGAGACTGCTCAGAAAACAAAGGTAAATTTTTTGACTAGACTGTAAAGAATTATAGATAAATCAAGTAAATTTAGAACCACATTTGTTAATTCATAAGCTGCAATTTACATAGTGACTAAAAAATTCACTGGGAAAATGGGCTTTTCCCTTGAGGTAGAAAGAGTCAAGAAGAAGCTAGAAAAAGTTTATGTCTTAAGTCTACCCTCTAAAAATTTTTTTAAAGATTTTATTTATTTATTTGACAGAGATCACAAGAAGTCGGAGAGACAGGCAGAAAGAGAGAGAGGAGGAAGCGGGCTCCCCGCTGAACAGAAAGCCCGATGTGGAGCTCGATCCCAGGACCTTGGATCATCACCTGAGCTGGAGGCAGAGGCTTTAACCCACTGAGCCACCTAGGTGCCCCGTACCCTCAAAAATTTGACATGTTATGAAACATACTGCGATTACCTCAGTCATATTATGAATACTGATAGAGAAATATCTACCCATTTAGTTTATTTCAACCTAACTTAGTTTATATCTCATCTGTTTATTCCTTAAAGTGTACATTGTCCTGAATTCCTTGTTGTTTAATGTCTAGAAATATGTTTTGCATATTTATTCAAATTTCTAGTTGTTTACAGTAGAAAGATAACTTTAGTCTCAATTAATTCATTATCTGTGGAAACAGAAATCCTCTTTAAAAAAAGTTAGATAATCAATGTTATTTTCCTTTAACATATAGTGATATATTCTGTTTTTTAGAAATCATTTATTTTTGAAAATTATTTTTAAATATAGCCACTTTATAATTCCATCAATATAATAAAAACGATCACAAAATTTGCATTTCAAAAAATTATATAGCAATTATTTTAATATCTCATTCCACTCTCAAGAATGTCTCTATGTAAATAGTATGTTCTATTTTGAGTAGCAAAATAGTATATGATTTATATAAGTAAATAAGTAGTATATATAAGTAATATATAAGTAATAGTATGTGATTTATATAAGTAAGATAACTTCTAAGTCTATTAAAAGTAGCTCCACATCTCATGTATTCCCATGTAACAGCTACAAATACAAACTGTGGATGCAAAACTGGCAATTCAAATATAAGACAGTCAGACATGCTTTATGTGGTGAATAATAATTTTATGTGAAGTTCTGATGGAAGTAAGGTACAACTTCTTTTACATAGTTGCAGGAAAATTAATAATATATAAAACATTAAAATATTTAGTCTTCATGTGTTAAAAACAGATTCTAGGCTCTGTACATTATGAATGTTTCTGGTGTTTTTTGTTTATGTTTGCTTCATGTCTCATTTGCCAGATTATCTATTAAGATTATTGCGAAGGGAATTCAAAAGTTGTAGTATGCAGGACAATTTTGTACTCTGTTATAAAGCCTATGCATAAGGGAACTTTTAGAACCCTGGTCCCACCTACTGAGTGCCACAGACTCTCCTAATTATTAGGAAAAATTAAAACACACACACATACACACACACACACAGAGCAGTTTCTGAAAGCAATACTGCCCTTCGGAAAACCACTGCATGGATTTTGTGGATTTTGTGTTACCTTCAAGTAGATAGATTTGTTAGTTAGTAACTCCTGGAAGTAAAAGTATGGTAGGATGTGATATAAACAGTATGTATTTCAGTGGTAGTGTGTTGATTAAAAATGAGAATTTAGTAGAATAATGGCCATGGAGAAAGGGAGTAGATCCATTTAGAAGTTACTGCAGAAATTTAACTATGAAGTTATGAATATCTATGTAACCTGTCTAGTATATCATCATGGAGCAGAAGACAAAAATGAAAATAAAAGATCTGTTTTCTAGACTGAGATTCAGAACTGCAGGAAGAAAAGTGAAGGTAATAGAGGGAAAGAGAAATTTGAAATGAAGACAAGGGTAAGAAAATAGACTGATACTTTATGCAGATGTTACAGGAAAACTCCTTATAGTCCCCTATAAAGTAGTAAGATAAATGTGATATTTTGAAAAGAAAAAAAATGATGTTCAGAGAATATAGTACATTCTAGGAAAGCAATGTTGTAGAAAGATCTAAATAAATGTACAAAAGTAATTTATACATTTAAATAGAGGCAGCATTTGAATAGGGTATAAAAAGTGTTATTGGTGCTTTGTGATTATTGATAGCTGATGTGCTTTCCACTTTCTTGTCAGTGGAAAAGTAAATGGAATGACTCAAAATTAATTAACAGATTTTTTTCAGTTCCAAACCAAATGTTCATGTTTTTAGGAAGAAAAACATAATAAAAACCTTGGGATTCATGTTAAACATTATTATGTAATATATATTGAATCCCAAATAATCCTAGGAACAATTTAACCCATTTTTTAGCTTTTGTGCATTCCAAGTGTCTAGTGTAACATTCTACGAAGATTTGGCAATTCCATGGGTGAGAAAGATGTGACAACAGAGCTGAATACACAAACATCTACTTATTAAAAATAAGTGGGTGGGAAAATACTGCTGAACAATTACGGGTACCAGATTTCAAGTCTTTACTGATCAAGTTTCAATTATTGTTAAGAATCTGAAGTTCTAGGGGCACCAGTGTGGCTCAGTCAGTTAACCATATGCCTTGGGTTCAGGTCATGATCCATGAGCCCTGGGACCAAGCACTGTGTCAGGATCCCTCCTTAGCAGGGAGTCTGCTTCTCCCTCTGCCCCTCACTCCATTCATGTTCTCTCTCACCTGCTCTCTCTCAAGTAAATTAAAAAAAAAAAAATTCTGAAGTCCTAAAAGAAGAGGAGAAAGAATTGAAAGTAGAGAAGATAGAAGAAAAATTAAAGAAAAACAGGAAAAGGAAGAGTCCAGATCTTAAAACTAATGATAACATATGGGATACAGAAGCTGACACTATAGGAAATTGACCTTATAATACTGTGTCTGCATAATTTCAGCAATGTATCTCTCAAAAATACTCACATCTACATCTGAAAAAAATATTAACTGAGATAATACCAACATTGTAAAATAAAACAATGAGGACTAACATTTGTAAAGTATTTGCTATGTCCTAGGCATTGTTTAATAATCTTTCCAAATGTTAACACATTGATTCTTTTTTTATTTTTAAAATTTTATTTATTTATTTATTTATTTGACAGACAGAGATCACAAGTAGGCAGAGAGGCAGGAGAAAGAGAGAGGAAGGGAAGCGGACTCCCTGCTGAGCAGAGAGCCCGATGAGGGGCTTGATACCAGCATTATGACCTGAGCAGAAGGCAAAGGCTTTAACCCACTGAGCCACCCAGGCACTCCTAACACATTGATTCTTTAAAGCTTTGAGGCATTTATCTTTCTCTCTCTCTCTCTCTCTCTCTTTTTTTTCTTTCTATCTATACACAGGAAAACTAGGTACATAGATGGTGTTTTCATTGGTTGTCATTGAATATTTATGGATGTACTTAGCAATTTTTAGCAATGCATTTCTGATTAAATCTTTAGTGTGTATAAACAAACCTACATATGTTCAGTTTTATTGATTCATTATTGATGGGTTTTATCATGTTTGAATATCCACTATATTAAATTTGAAGTCATATAAACTCAGATTCAAATTGTATCTTTTAAAATCTCCCATGAATTTTACTAGTACTCTCCTAATTTACTTTTCTCCTTTTATAAAATTAGAATAACAACATCTGTCTCATATGATTTTTAAGGATCAAATGTTTTAAGGATCAAATGTATTTGTTACATAATTGAACTTGTTTATCCATTCATGATATTTTAAAATTTGATTTAATCTTACATACGAAAATGCACAAAACTACAAATTATTGAAAAACATATTGAAAATATTAGTTCTTTGAGATAGACAAAAATAAGGAAATTGATTTCAAAATAATGAGAACTATTTTGAAAAGCAGATAAAAACTATTATAATATTTGATTAAAATATTTTAAGTCCCATTTACTTACATTTATGTTGTTTATTTCTGGCTTAGTCAATTTGGGCTCCTATAACAAAACATGATTGATTGAGTGACAAATAAACAACAGAAATGTATTTCTCACAGTTCAGGAGAATGGGAAGTCCAAGGTCAAGACACTGGCAGATTCTGAGTGTGATGACTTTCTGGCTTATAGACAGGGATCTTCTCTCTGTGTCCTTACTTGGCTGAAAGGGCAAGGGAGTTCTCTAGATCTCTTTTATCATGGTGCTAATCCAGTTCATCAAGGGTCTGCCCTCATGTTCTAACCACCTCTCAAAAGGCTCATCTCCAAATTTCATCACATGGGGAATTAAGTTTCAACATATAAATTTTATGGAGACACAAACATTCAAGCAACAGCATTGTCTAATAATTTAAGTCATGTAGTATCTTACTGAAGCTAAAGCAAATATTTAAGATTTTTTAATTTGTATAATAACACTATCAAATAAATTGAATGTATGAATGAAAAAGGGGTAAAATACATCTTCAGTTCAGAGATACATGAGTCAAAATATGCTCTGAGTAATAGCATAGCATCTTGGTTTGCCAATATTTTGACTTTTGATTCTTAGTTTTTTGTTTTGTTTTGTTTTGTTTTTTAACTTCAATAATGATTTTATTCATAAGTTCAAAAGATATTTTTGTGCCTGCTCCTTTTATTGCTTTTTTAAAGTGGTTTTTTCTTCATCTATATCTATAACTCCATAAAAAAGTGTATTATGAGTAATTGCTTACAGCCAAGCTCTACATCTTATTCCATTTCATTTTATTCTACTACATTCCATTGCTTCTCTTTAGTGTGGTAAAATTTTGAGAAATGTTATTTAAAAGCAAAGTTAAGGGGTGCCTGGGTGGCTCAGTGGGTTAAAGCCTCTGCCTTCGGCTCAGGTCATAATCCCCCGGTCCTGGAATCGAGTTCCACATCGGGCTCTCTGCTCAGCAGAAGCCTGCTTCCCTCTCTCTCTTTGCCTGCCTCTTTCCCTCCTTGTGATCTGTCTCTGTCCAATAAATAAATAAAATCTTGAGAAAAATTTAAAAAAATAAAAGCTAAGGTAAAGATTTTTATTATGGTAAATAGTGATGTGTGTATAGAGGTGTACTTATTAAAGTAAATGAAAATAGGCTCTGTTTCTAAATATACTAGATATAATTCAATTTTTTATTTTTGTTTTTAAAAAGTATGATCCCATATTATAGAATTATTTGTAGTCCCCTCCTCAGTGATATCTTTCACTTCTCTACTTTGTGACATAAATATAGCTTTAATTGTTAATTATTTTTGTATGTGTGCTTGTTCTAATGACTTTCCTCAACTAGATTGTCAGGTCTTAAAAGGAAAGAATTAGGCTTGGTTTGTTCTCTAACTACACAAACATTAAGAAAGCTACTTGCCTAGAGAAGAGATAAGTATGTGGCAATGCTTTGGATTAGTTTTCATTAGGAAAGTCTAGATACATATCTAGATACCTAGAATCAAACTGGTATACTGGTCACATACAGAAATCAAGAACTAACTTTATTATCTAAAACAATTTAGAAATAATTTTCTGTAGAAAATAATTTATATAACAATTTTACCAGTAAATACACCATAATCCATTTCATAGATTGAAGAATCAAGGTAAATACTTACAGTTTCAATATAGTGATGAAAATAACTTTCATCTGTCTCTAAACCAACATCTAAATGATTGCTAGCTTTTCAGGGTTTTCTGAATTAATATTGTAGCCATATTTTCTTCTGGTTTAGAAGATGTCTAAGTGCTCAAATTCTACATTTCACACTTCTCCATAACTATTCCTGGATTATCTTGTTTATCTTCTGCCACAGCTTATCCCTTCTGTGTGTTCTTCTCTCTGTTGCCACGTCCTTTGCCATGCTACATCACCATGGCATACATATACCCATCGTTCAAGACCCACATTAATTAATGCATCTCTAAAATCTTAAATCCTTAAGTCAAGATGTTCTTTCCTTTCTATGATCTCCCCCAGAATTATGTATAGTTATACTATGAAATTGTTGTTCTTTTAATGCCCCTTGGGTCTTTGAGGGCAGATTTCAAGTCCTATTAATCATTTATTTCCATGATGTAGAATTGTGCCTGACATGAAGCAGGTTCTTAACAAATGTATGTTAAAAAACAATGAATAAATAAAGTAGTAACAGCGTGGAGCAATCAGAGTGTGTTAGAATGACTAACAAGCTTCCTATGGGCAATAAGTAAAATGAAATATTTTTTTAAATAAGAATTAAGCAATTTTTGACCCATAATATATACACTCCTCTCTCAGCAAAACATGAGGTAAATAGAAAGAGATTGTTTAATAGGAATTACATTTTTTTAAGTATATAAGACATGTCAGGGACATGTATGATAGAAGAAAGATCAGCTGTGTAAATAATAAATGTGCAACATTATTATTCCTCTTAAGGGAGATATTCTAGTAAATTGACACAAAACCAAAAGATATAGAATAACTGGAGGTAATTTAAACTATGAGAAAATCAATACATTCATCGGTGAAACAAATCTATCTTTAAATCACCTATCAAAATTGTTCTAGTGGGGCGCCTGGGTGGCTCAGTGGGTTAAAGCCTCTGCCTTCGCTCAGGTCACGATCTCAGGGTCCTAGGATCGAGCCCCACATCAGGCCCTCTGCTCAGCAGGGAGCCTGCTTTCCTTCCTCTCTCTGCCTGCCTCTCTGCCTACTTGTGATCTCTGTCAAATAAATAAAATCTTAAAAAAAAAATTGTTCTAGAAATTCTAACTTAAAATTTGAAGAATATGGTTAACAATTCAGAAGAAAGTAAAATAAATTATTATTATTATTATTATTATAAAGATTTTATCTATGTATTTGTCAGAGAGAAACCACACAAGCAGGGAGAGCTGCAGGTAGAGGGAGAAGCAGACTTCCCATTGAGCAGGGAGCCTGATGCAGGACTCAATCCCAGGACCCTGAGATCATGACCGGGGCCAGTACAGACACTTCACTGACTGAGCCACCCAGGCACCCCTAAAATAAATTATTTGTAGAGACAATACTATGTTTTAACTGCTTTTTGTTTATATACAGGAAGTCTTAATCTCTTTGATGAATTTTTTTTTTTAGTTAAAGCACATGCAGGAAATTTAGTAAATATCACCACAATTAAAATAAAAAACAGTTCTATCCCAAATTCCCTTATGATGCCCTCTGGAAGTCCATACCTTCCTTTTAAATCAATCCCTAGAAGTCATTGATCTGTTTTTTTATGCTTTCATGTTTTCCTTTTATAAAACGTCACGGAAGTGGATTAATTAATATGTAGTCTTTTGGGATTGTCATCCTTCACATAGAATGGTTCCTTTTAGATTTTTCCGAATGGTAGCATATACAAGTAGTTCTGTGTATTGCGGAGCATTATAAAGATGTTTGTACTGCTGTTTGTGTGTCCATTCATCAAGAATCATCTTACCTTAAAAAAAAAAAAAAAGAAGAAGAAGAATCATCATCTTACCTTAATGGACTGCACAAATCCTACTAACACAAATAATGTGATAAAAAGATTCATTCTAAAATTGTTTCCAGAAGCTACATTTCAGGTCCTAATGTTGTTATTTCTAGTATAAAGAAAAAGCTGAAAATATCTAGAATTTACAACATATAAAGTGGGATTTATTTTATAGTTTTGATTTATATAAATATTTGATGAGCAGATCTAATTTAACAATTTAAAACATATATTACAAGTCATTTTGGTGCATTTAAATAACATCAAAGTATTATACAGAAAAGCTAAATAGATGATAGATAGATAGATAAATGCATAGATAGATGCTTAGATAGAAGTAGATTTATTTTACTTCATAAGACAGCAATATATATATATATATTCCTTCATGTCTTAAGAAAATATATAGATACAGATATAGATATATATGTATATATCTTATGTATATAAATATATAAAATATCCATGTAAAATATATATTATCCTATAGATATATAAAACCATTATTGTTACTAGCTAGATATAAATATCACCATCATTCTTGCCCATTAATTTCATCAATTTTAAATCATAAACTTTGTTGTCTATTTTCTTTCTTTAGCACACATTTCACCCAGTTTTGCTAAAAGCACAAGACATAATTATTGAAGATTTATTAATATTATACATGTAGTATTGTAGTATTTTAATCTGCATTATTAAACTAGCTGAAAGTCTTTGCAACTTAAGTGCATTCAATTTAATGCACACTAGTTAACAGAATTTCCTTAAAACCATTATTGGGGACCATTTAAAAATGGCAGGTAGCCAGTAACATACTCAACCAAGTTGTTTTTTAAATTAATCTGTCCATCTCTCAAATTAGATTAGACAAGTTATGCAATAATACAGTACTGCTGCCTGCAGAATTTGAGTTTCTTTAGAGAGATGCATGTGGATGGAAATTTAGACATCTAATTTTAAATTTTACCATGATATATTATCCCAAATATACACTTTATTCAGATGTCTTTGTCACATTCATACTTTTATCTCCTTTATATATAAAATATATATGCATATCATAAAATAGTTTTCATTCTCAATTCTTAAAGTAAATTACAATCAGTTAATCAGATTACTAGATCAACTTTCTGAACATTCATCATCTACAAGATAAATGTCAAATAAATAATCATATATAATATAATCATATTAAAAAGAAAACATGTCAACTTTTAATGGAATTAAATACTGGATCATAACAGTCACAGCTGGTTCCTAAGATTAATCATAATGCATAAGAGAAGAGGAAACAAAGTAGCACTACACAAGGATATTAATAAAATTTATTTAGGGCAAAGCACCTACTAAGTAAAAATGAGAGCAAATTGCTAAATATATTCCAACTACATTATTCCAAGTATAATTTTACCAAAGCAAAACAAACCAACAATGATAGAATGGAATGGAATATGGCAAAGAAAATATTAAAAACAGGAGTGATTACTCATGAAGAAAGAACAGTTACTAAAGTTGTATGTCAATTTTTATGTGAACACAAAATTATGGATGTATAACTTATTGTATTGACTCCTATTGACTCCATGTATTTTCTGTATGTGTCAGGCTCTGTTTTAGGAAATTAATCTCAGAGGAAAAATAAAGATTAGTAAAATTTTGACATGGGTATATTGGGTGCTTGGGAGTTAGGAGAACACAATAGAAGTGCAGGAACATATGGAGGGGTGAGGGGAAAGACAGAACTTATTCCGAAGGAAGGCTGGATATGAAGCAAGGAACAGAACTTAGTTAATAGCAAAGGAGGAAGAAAGTCGTTCCAGAAAAAGCAAAAAGGACATGAAAGTTATGGCAATATAAGAAAGGCAGAGTGACTTCAAGAATTTCAGTGGATTCACAGGGAGTCTGCTTCTCCTTCTCCCTGTGCTGCTCCCCCTGCTCATGCTCTCCTTCTTTCATATATATATAAATAAAATCCTAAAAGAAAATAAACAAATAAAAAGAATTTCAATGGATTCAATATGAGTGAAGACCACCATGGTTTTGTTTTGTTTTGTTTTTTTGTTTTTGGGGGTTTTTTTTGGCAGAGAGTGAGAGATCACAAGTAGGCAGAGAGAGAGGGGGAAGCAGGTTTCCTGCTCAGCAGGGCTTGATCCCAGGACCCTGAGATCATGACCTGAGTTGAAGGCAGAGGCTTAACCCACTGAGCCACCCAGGCACCTCAAGGTACCATGTTTAAGAAAGAGTCATGGGAATTAAAATAAGATGCATGAACTAAATCCGGATCACGTAGAAGTTTTGAACTTTTCCTAAAAACTATAAGGAGCTATTTGAGTGGTTTAAGTACAAGAAGTGAAAAATCATTATTACACATTAGAGTCAAAACTTCTAGGATGTTTTAGAGGAAGTTAGATTGAAGAGAAAGCAAATCTGAGGCTATTGCACTAAATCCTAGCCTTTAGAGTTCACAAAGCACTCTTAGAATAATTTACCTGTGAGATTCTCAGCAAGAAACATTCTGTTAAATATTCCATATTTATAGCACTTTTGGAAATTCTCAAAATATTCTGCAGTATCAAACAAGTAGAGAATGTATCTAACGTTTCCCTCTCTTTCTTTCTTCTTCCTTTCTTTCTCTTTCTTTCTTCTTGCTTTCACCAATCACACAGAGTTCTGATTTGTCTCGGAGCCAAACAGAGCCATTCCTCTAAATGCCAAAGTTCTTAGCCTATGGACAAAGTTAATAAGATCTTAAAATCCTATACCTTTTTTACTTCAACTTCTAGTAGTTCTTTCCCTCTCCTCTAAGCTATCTGCTCTCATACTCAATTCACTTCAGCCATCCTAAGTGCATACCTGTCCTTTCACTCCACTAGGCTCAGAAGCTTTCCAGTTGCTGTGCATCCTCTCTGTAATGCCCTGGACACCTGTATCACTACATGACTCAAACGTTTTTCACTGGATTTGTACTCAGTTGTCACTGTACCATGTAGTTTTGGTTTTTGTTTTTTCCTCAATGATTCTATCATGAACTGGTATTTCTCCCTCCATATCCAGAAATTCTCTATGTTAAAATTATTTTCCCTAAGGACTATCAGAGACCTTATATGCTGTATTTTTTTTTTTTTTTTAATGAACTGTCTCCTCTTAACTGATTGTAAGTTCATTGAGAGCAGTTTTGTCTTTTGGTTCAGGGTGTTAATCTTAGCACCTAGAACTGTATATGACTTATGAAAAGTGTGCAAGACATTGGTTGATTCAATTAATATGTAAGTATAATAAAAGGAAAAAAAACAAAGATTTCAATCCAATAAATATGAGACAGTTTAATTCTTTAAGAAATTTACTGGAAAGAGGGAGCCTGAGTGACTCAGTTGATTAAGCATCTGCCTTCAGCTCAGGTCGTGATCCTGGGATTCTGGGATGGAACCCCATGTTGATCTTGCTTGCCCTCTCCCTCTGTCCCTTCCCTTACTTGTGCTCTCTCTCTCTTATCACTCTTTCTCTCAAATAAACAAATAAATAAATAAATAAATAATTTTTAATGAAATTTACTAGAAAGAGAAAAATACTCTTAGCAATAAGGAACTCAGAATAAAGAAAAAAATTTAAAGATGTGATGCAAGAGTGACTGCAAATGAAAACATTTGTGAACTAATTGATGAATCTCAAAAATCATTTACCTAAAAAAATATGAGGTGGAGATTCATTGTGGTTGCTGTAAAAAACCAGGTAAAATTAAAATAGTAAAGTTATGTAAAGAGGATACTTCAAGTTCCTTTAATATGTGGCAGAATAATAGAGATATTGGTTACCTTCAAGTTAAAATGGAATATCTAACTTCCCAAGAAGAAAATTAATTTAAAGTATCAATGCATGGGGATTCAGCAGATAATAAAATAACATTAATAAATAAATGATGGGTTCAAAGATAACTTGTTTGAAAAATGCATCCATAATATGTTAATAATCATAACCTATTTGCTATACAATGTTATCCTAAAAGTCCTAGGCAATAGAGTAGGTGTAGAGAAAAAGATTATAAGATTGGGAATCAAAGAGATAAAATTATTGTCATCTACAGATAATACAATTGTGCATATATAAAATTCAAATACCTCTGAGCAACTATTTAAGAATATATAGAGTTTTATAAAGTTGATTTAATGAAAGCAAAAATTCATAAAAATAAGACACAAGTTTAAAATGGGCTAGAAATTTGGGTGCCTGGGTGGCTCTGAGGTTTAAGTTTCTGCCTATGGCTCAGGTCACAATTTCAGGGTCTTGAGACTGAGCCCGTGTTGGTCTTCCTGATCAGTGGGGAGCCTACTTCTCCTTCTACCTCTCTACACCTCCCCCCATGCTCTCTTTCTCTCTTTCTGTCTCAAATGAATAATAAAAAAAAATCTTTAAAAAAGGAGTTACTCATTTAATACAGAACTAACACACATGTGTGCACAAACTACTCTAAATAATAGGCAACCACTACCTTTGGGATATCCAGATGCAAAAATGCTCTTACAGTGATCATTAGAGTAAAAGTCGTACAACTTTTGATATCAATTTGGCAGCATCTACTAAAGTTGAAACATTATTATAATTTATGAATCAGCAATCAGGCTTTAAAATATCCACTCCAGAGAAACACTTGCACATGTGCAAAAAGAAGGCCAATACAAAATGACCTTGCCTTATTATTTGTGAAATAAAAATTGGATATATCCTCAATAACTAGCAAAAGCAAAAAAAAAAATGTAAATATGATTATCTATTTATGCTATGGAATGCTACATAGGAATTAAAGTTTAAAACCTAGATTTATTGGTAGTTATATTAACAAACCAAAAAGTTAATATATTGAAAGTGAAATTAAGTTGCAAAATCATAATTATAACTCTAAGATAAAATATGTAAAAAGCAACAATATATGTTGCTATAGATAATACTTACCTAATAATAGTATCAAAACTTGGAATTCAGGTTTTATATTGGTTGCCTCTGTAGCAAAGGGAAGGAAAACATGACTTCGTATATGTAATATCTTGTTTCTTTAACTTAAAAAAAAATGGATGCCAAGTGTTTTTGTTATTCTCTATGCTTTTTTAAATTTGTAATATTTTAAAATAAAACAAAAAAGATAATCAACCGAATACAAATTCAAAATATAAAAACAAACATATAAGCAACCTTAAAGCCCTCTATGATTTATTCCAGACCGCTCTTTTTTTTTTCCACTTTATTTTTATTCTAAGGTTATCTTTCCTCATCTGTTCCAGAAATAATTTCAGCAATGCTTTTTTCCACTAGCATTTTTCGACTATTTACCATTTCACTCCCACATTCCATATCATTCCACTAATTCCATTTTCCTGGGGAGCATGTGTGTATGTGTGTGTACATATGTGTACATATCTGTGTATATTTGTGTGTGTACACACATGCACACACACACACACTAACATATATATATATATAATTTTCAGAAAACTAAGTTAATAAAAATGGTTCTCATGTAAAGATAAAAGATTATATGTAACTCAGAGGCGTGGGTGGTGCATTCGGTTAAGTGTTTGAGTCTTGGTTTTGACTCACGTCGTTAGATAGAGCCCCATGTCAGGCTCCACTCTGGGTGTAGAATCTGCCTAAGACTCTCTCTTCTTTTCCTTCTGCCCAACCCCTCAGTGCACACTCTCTCTAAAATAAGAAAATAAATCTTTAAAAAAAGTTATATGTAACTCATTAATTAATAAATATAGTGACCAGTGCAATTCTATGAACAGTTCAAAGAGGATTGGAGAAGACATTGTTTGGGATAAATTAAGTAAAATATTAGGAGGAGGTTGTTGCATTAGGTACAAAATTGGTTATTTTTGCCGGGTAATAATCCTTTGGTGTAGCATTATGCTGTAGCATAATTATTTGCATGTCTAATGAACAGAAATTTATGTCAACAGGTAATTTCACTATGTCTGAAGTATTTAATCACAGTAAATAGTGAACTCATCTAAGTATATTCTGCTCGTTCATCCCTAGGTAGCCATCACCACCACCCCATTGACAAGAATTGATGCCAACTTTTTTGTCTTATTTCTATCACACATAATGATTCTTATAATATACCCCTTAATTTGAATATGCACACACATTTTCCTATTCATAAACACCCTAAATTGTGCTCAGACTTCATTCCTCTTAAGTAGGGGTCATTGCTTAAACATATTAACCCTTAAAGCATTATCTTTGTTCATATCTATACTGTTTTTTCTTGAATTTTCCTTATTTAAATTTATATTTCCTCTTTCTTTCTCTCTAACATAAATTTCTCAAAGGAAAAACAGACAAATCATTAATAGCCCATTTTTTCAGGCAAGACACAATGTATGTATTTTATATTCAGTGAATGAAATTACTTTGCTATCATTTAAAAATATTTTTTTGAACATATAATTTTTTAATCATCCATTAAAAATTAAAAATCTTATCAATGCAGCTTTTAGGTTCAGAAGAAAATTGGCAAAGTTCACTATACAAACTATAATTTGTTTCAATATATTCTAATATACAAATCCTACTACTTAGTCTTTGATTTTTAATTTATCAGAAAATTTGGGATTGAAAACAGATTCTTAATATCTTCTATAGATCAAATAAACCAGAAAATAATATTATAAACCAGATAATAAATAAACCAGATAATGACTATTTTAGAACTTGGCATTATGGCCATACCTTTTTGGGTCTACAGAAAAAATCAGAGACTCCACATAAAAGCTCTTAGTACTTGTCTAGATGTAGTGGCTTATCATTCACTTACTACTAGAATATGTGTTTAACAAAGAAACTCTCGTCAGCAGATGCCATAGGCCTTTCTAAATCACTTAAAGGAGAGCTTCTGTTGCTGTATGTTAGGAAGTTAATTCTGGTTGCAAATCGACATGCTTAGATAAGTCTAGACTTTATTGGAACTCCTGCAAAATGGGAGAAGAGTAGTTCAGACTTAAAGTCAGCATATTAAGAAAATCAATTGTTCAGCTTTAAAATGTTTAAAATGCTTAAAGAAATAAATCAACTGACCGCAAATATTTCACCATCAAACTAAAATAATAACATAACAGATTATTACACACATTAAAATGAGTCAAATGAAAATATATTTATAATATGTAACAGCATATAGTAAAAAGCATATAAAACATATATACGTACATATATAAAATCTATATAGTGTCAAAAGATTTACAACAATAATAGGAATGGAATAAAAGACATTAGAGGTTAATTAATTTCAAATTAGAGGGATGCATTTAATCCAGGGAACAAAATTAAAATATAAAAAGTATGAAAATGACATTGTTTAGAAAATTGTGCATTAAGAAAAGACATTTTGTTCTACTCTCTCTTTTGAACATTAACCAAGTACAAAACAATCCCCCAAATCTGTCATGTTGTCATCAGCATTGACAAAGAACTAATCCTTCACTTTTTTTTTTTTTTTTTGATAAAAATAAGCTGAAAAATTCCCAGGAGCACAATTTTGAATAGATTTCAGGTTGTTCAGTCTCCCAATTAAAAAGGTTGTTTAAAAACAATTGTTATGGTAATTTTTTATGTATAGTAGATAATAGGTAAATAAATATAGCCAAATTTCAACAGTGGTTATATGTTTGCCTGAGACTCGTTCAATCATTCTCTTTTTTCTGCTTGTCTGCATTTTCTATTTTCTCTGTAATTGCTGTGATCATTATACTATCTTTTCTTTATCTGATTTATAGGCAGGAAAAGTATTCAATTAAAGCAAATTAGATAATCCAGTACAGTTATCTATGTAACCGATACAACAATTTTATCTGGATTTTTTAAAAAAATATTTTTCAAAACTTTAAGGCAATAATGAGTAATGCCTATAATTCCAGTCAGATAATTGACAATAATACCTATTTTGCACTATAACTATTATTTAAAATCACACCCACACATACTACTCTTGAGACTGAGCCACAAACAAGGCTCCCATTTTTAAGTGAAAACCTTTATTTTATTGATCACACTTAGAAACAAAGATACCTTTTGTGATTCTCACCCCAAAAAGTTTCTCATATCCCATGACATTCTTTATAACATACATATAAAGCTATCTCACCATCACATTATCTGAATAACTCAGTCATCCAATAAATACCTACTAAATATTTATTGGGCCAGACCTGGGGGTACATACAAAAATGAGCAAAACAGTTGTGATTGCTCTCATGGAGGTAACTAAAGTCATAAGAAGGACACACATTGAAGAAGTAATCGTCTGCCACTTACTATCCTTGTCACCTTGGACAAGCAACTACAACCAGTATCTGACACTTAGTTTGAAATGGGGGATAATAATATGGTGGTATCTCCTTCCTAAAGTTGATTTAACAACCAGAAGAGTTTCTGGGAGCCTGATATGTAGGGGGAGCTCGGTCAATATTAGCTGCCAAGTTCTCATCTTTGTTTCCCCTCCCCTTAAAAAGGCTTTGGAATCCTAAAACAAAACACAAACTGAGATTAAGGGAAGACTTCCTGAAGAAACCACACTGAAGTTGGGACTTAAAGGGAGAAAAGGAGTCAGTCACTCTAGCATACCACAGGATGAAGGACGCTATTGTTTGAAGGCCCTGGGATTTGAGAGAAAATGACAAAATCAGAGAGAACCTCAAGATCCAGTGACAAATGAGAGACAAGGTAGTGAATGAGTTCACTGCAATGTTAGGCAGGAAAATGTCCATTCAAGCCCTTGACTCCATGTATGCTAAGTAAAGCCCTTGTGTTTTATCCAAGAGAAAATAAGATTCTGAGACAAGATTTTGTTAAAGGGAAGTGACATGAATTGCATCTGTGATTCTAAAATAACTGCCTTGCCATCACTTCTGTGACTTGTAAGCACAGGTCACCTCAAATCCAGTGTACTTTTGTCAATAGTTTGTTAGCACTGGAACTCTAGAAGTGCTGTGGGGCACTGCCCCTTTAACCTCTTTTCTGAGGAACATTAAAGTTAAAATTATTTTACTCTAAGGAGTCTGGAAATTCTGTAAACCTGGCCACTTTTCAAGACAATTTTCTTTGGCAGCTACTTTTAGTGGGTAAGTAGCCCAGGCAACTTACCTTATTTTGGCAATAACTCTGCTCCCTGGCATCCTCCTATGACCGTCTATAATCTAATTAGGAATGGCTGATGTGAAGGCCATTTTCAGGTTGGGAGGGGGTATACTAAAAACAACTATGATTATAAATATGGGTAATTATAGTAAAACATATAGTCCCATGCCCAAGATGAAATAATTTCTAAAAAACAGATGTTAATTTTATAGTCCCCTATTTTTTTTTAATTATAGTGAAAGTTGAAAGGGTATGGGATGGAGATATACATGTTGCAGATAAACAAAAAGTACATATAAGAAATATATATTACTTATCTATATATAAATTATATATATATGCATATATGTAAGTCCATGAAATTTTATCATTGTTTTTTATCTCACACCTTTCTTCTGCTTTCCTCTGAGATATGCTTTGGGTTCTGAGCTCTAAGTCCTTCATACCTTGCATAGGGATTCTGTGAATTCTGAGCTCCAGATTAATTGCTTACTATGGTGTCATCTCATTTGGGTTATCATGTTTTCCTCACCTTCTAAACTTACCAATATTCTGAAGAGCTGCATTCCAGGAATGATTAAGTGGGAAAAAGTGTCGCCTAAGTTTCAGGGTCCTTCATTGTTTTAGACCTCACTTGTCTAAGCTGGAGGAGAAGCTTTAGTAACTTTTATATTCAAAATGTTGTATTATTTTCTGTAATAAAGGCTTCAAAGATTGTATGAGGTTCAGAATTCACAAAACCTGAATCTGTTCCTGCTTGTGCTTGGCCTCTTGCTTCCACACCATTCTTCTGACTGACACTTACCTAAATTTGAAACAGATTTTATTTTTGTAATGCATTTTTTGAATCTTCGTGATGACTTCTTGATGAAAGGTGATTCCATGAAGTTACAGAAGCTGGGAAATGAAATAAAAAAGAAATGGATACAGCTGTCACCAGCCCCAAGATCCAGTCTTCATATTCTCTTGAAATTGCACATCCTTAATTAAACAACAGGGCCTCTGTTTTTAATAAATAAAAACAACAAGAAGAAAAGATGTGCTCTTGTTTCTTCCTGGTCAAACACATTCTGGATAAAGAGAGTCACTGGGATCCTTTTATGACATGTTTTCTTTCAGCAATTTCAACAGTACAAAATAATGTCGAAGAAAAATTGCACCAAATGGAGTTAAACAAGCAAAGAAAGCTTTCCTCAGGACTGTTGCAACTGGGGAAGAGCTTAACCCAATTTTGTTGAAGTAAAAGGCAGGAAAGTTTTTAAGCACTTCAGTGAGCAAGTGGGAAAGTAACAGAGGGCAGTAAGGGAAGGGTTGGTCCATGTGTCTAGACCCTGTGTGTTTGCAAAATGGCACTTATCTCAGACTCTTAACCATGCCACAGAGTCGGGGCATTGCAGCCTTATCTTTTTGATGGTGACATTTCCAAGGGATGACTTTTAGTTCCTGGAGAAAAACAAAGGCAGTAGGGTGGGAGAAGATGTACATCTCAAAGAGCAGGGAAAGAAGTTACAAATTGCAGGTTGTCTAAAGTTAATGCTCTAAGTAAAGGGAGGTCTGGGGGATTATAGTCAACCAAAACCTGTACAAAGCTTAGTCCTAAATTGAGAGAAATGTTAGACTGTCCTGGTAAGCAGCTTTGAAAATACACATACAATATTTGGAGTTTCTCCTTCAATAATAAAAAGCGTAGTAGTAAGTATTGACAGATGTTCTTGCAAGAGGCTTAATTAGAAACGTAAAAATAAATTTGGATATGGTTATGTCAAGTTGCAATCATTTGTGATTTATTATATGTGGCTAAAAAAATAATTACATTAAAATGAATTATTTTAGGATTTGGTTAGGGTGAGTAAGAAATATGTAAGGATCTCAAGATCATCAGAGAAGATCAGCTTTTAATAAAACAGACAGTGCAGAAAAAAGGAAAAAAAAAGTTCAGTTGATGATCATTCTAAACTCAAAACTTAAGTAGAGTTTCAGTACTACAATATTTAAACATGACAATCTCTTTCCCTTATATCGATGGTGTATTAATTAGAAATACTCAGGTGCTGCCTTTGTTAGAGCTAGAGTCAAAACTCTTGAGCTAATGGACAGTTTTTAAGATTCAGCCTCACTTTGGCACATGTGAAACCACACATGCAGTTCTTTGAAATGAATCATGATCATTGTATTAATAGAAAGGTACATCCACAGGTCTTCAAGATCTGTCTACAGTGAGATTCATACGTGACTAATAAAATAAAGCCCAGAGAGGTGTTAGAGAAGAGTGTTTAAAAGATGCACTCAGAGTGTGTGCTATTTGACATTATCTTGGGCCATTTATTTTCTTAAATTATTTTTTAAAAGAAACAATTCAGCAATAAAAATTAAAATATTTATCGGAGAACTGTTAATATTGAATACAGTTTTACTCTTAAAGATAAAAATTGCACCCAATAGGTTTTGACTATCATGAAAATAAATACTAAAGTGTATAGTGAAATACTTGATGAAGCACTGCCATCTTTTGGTTGTATAAATTAAGGATATAGAAACTACTCAAAAGTTAAATATCCAAGAAAGTGATGTGTATGTGTGTGTGTGTGTGTATACACACAAATATATCTTGACTATTCGTAATTAAAATGTTTATAAATGGCAAGGAGAATAGATGATAAAAATCATGTTTTAACCAAGTTAAGCACAAATCTCAGCAATGGAATTCTCAAAGGAAAATTGTCTTATTAACAAATTTCAGGCCCGTGGACACACAAAATTAGGTAGAGTGGCACCTAGGTCATTCAGATGGTGAAGTGTATGCCTTCCACTCTGGTCATGGTCCCAGGATCCTGGGATTGAGCCCCACATCAGACTCTCCGCTCTACGGGAGTCTGCTTCTCCCTCTCCTGCCTCTCCCACTGATTGCACTCTCTCTGTCTCTCTCTGTCCTTCAAATGAATAAATAAAATTAAAAATAAGAAAAAAAGAAGATAGAGTTAATGTTATTTGGAGAAGAATAAATGTTATTTGGAACTCTTTTTACTTGATTCCTGTGTACCATAAGAGAGGTAAATTTCTTACAACTGAAAAATCATTTTTTAAATAACCTATTTATTAAAAATTTGAAAGTAGATGTCTGATACAATGTGTATAGCAAGATAGTCACTTTCCAATTATCAAGTTTTTCAAGTCAATTTAATGTTATTAAATTAACCAATAATAGTATTTTTCAAAGACAATCATTAAATTCAAACTGTAATTGCAATACTGGTCATAAATTGAACTAAAAAACCTTGAAATTTCATATTTTCATTTTTTTCCAATGGGTGGTGTAGAATATTGAATCATTCCCAGTAACTCCAATGTTTGCCTTTGTTTTCAGTATTTTAATTAAGCTTTTATGAGAACAATGGAACATGTTTAAATTCCTTGCTCACAATGGTAGACATATGGTAAGATCACATTTATATTTGAGAAATCAAGGTATCTTTCTAATGAAGCTTATTTTTACAAGAAAGTCAATCTAAGCAGATCGCCTCATTCTATTTTATCTGAGCCTTTCCTACACAGATTAATTAGCTGTTCAAGTTAAGACAATCAAATGCTTGATATTATGCATTTAATTGGTTTGTTAAATTATATAAAGAGAGGGCTTATTGAAAGATTATCTAGAATATATCATTGTTGGTATATATAGAAGTCATGTTTCTAAACCATTTATATATTATTTGTGATTTCAATATATTTAAGGAGAATATAAATTAAAATGTCTATAACATAGATGTTTTTAAAGTAGAATAAAATCTAAATGATAATTTTTCCTTAGAGTAGATAAATCTACTCGAATCTAAAACCAAAACTTAGTTTTTTTTTTTAAACTTTTTTTTAAGATTTTATTTACTTATTTGACAGAGAGAGATCACAAGTAGATGGAGAGAGAGGCAGGCAGAGAGAGAGAGAGAGAGGGAAGCAGGCCCCCTGCTGAGCAGAGAGCCCGATGCGGGACTCGATCCCAGGACCCGGAGATCATGACCTGAGCCGAAGGCAGCGGCTTAATCCACTGAGCCACCCAGGCGCCCAAACCAAAACTTAGTTTTGTGATGTTTTTATATTACATTCAGTAGTTTAGAAAGCTATTCATTTTTTAATTTTTGCAATTATAAATTTATTTTTCTCTTAAAAGGCTTTTTCACCTTAAGATTATAATTAACAAAACCTCACCATATTTATTCAAATACTCATATTTTAAGCTCTATTCCAAAAGAAAAGATTCAGGCATAATATTCTTAAAATATCTATTGCCCATTTTAGTTCAGAATTAGAAATTTCCCATTTTCGTATTATTACATTTCTGCTTTGTAATTCATATAGCAGTGATAGACGATCCCAAATTACAGACATTGTTGAATTTTTTTCCAGGAGTTTTACTAGTTTTATTAGGTTGATGCCTTGAGTATATGTATGTCTTTTAAAATAAAAATAAGTTTTTTTCCTCATTTTTGTCCCTCCCCCTTTTAATTGCTCTGTTTTTTTGTTTTTTTTTTTTTATTTTAAAAAGTCCCTGAAAGGTGAAAAATCTTCCCTGAAACATTATATATTTAATTTGTTAATAGTTAGAATTTTTCAACTTTTTAAGCATTAATTGGGTACCAAATGAGATTATTTGCATATTTGGTTTTTAGGTAAGTCTATAAAAATAGTTAAAATTGCCCTATATGCATGTATGAAAGTAAATAATAAATAATAACCAGTGATTTTATTTATTTCAAGGAATGTTAATATTTGAAAATACTTACATCCTCCCTGTATACTTAAAATTTATTAAATATATTTAACCATTTGAATTGGGTACAGAGGTTAAGGAATTCTAGTTCAAGTACCTGAAGACAAAGCATAGAGTCAGCTTTCCTTTAAGACGTTCTATGACTCTAAATGAATGTGGCTTTCACACGATAACAAGTAGTACAAATAAATATTAAGTCCTGCTTCCAGAATTTGTTTTTCCCTGTTGGTTTAATCAGTCATTACTAGTGTTGGGTTTCTTTGTCATGTAACTCACTTGTGTCATATAAATAGGAGTGGAAATATTCAAGGCATTTTCTGAAAAAAAAAAAAAAAAAAGATTTATTTTATTAAGGAATAGAACACATGGAAGAGGCAACGTATCGGCTTGTTAGGCTGCGTTACTAGGTGCTATTCTGTCTCTCTTGGTACCATGAGAAGAACTGGCCTACACTGTTAAGAATATCAGGGCAATCTCTCTCTCGATCTCTCTGTCTGTTTGTCTCTCTTCTCTATTTCACCTTCTCTGCTTTACTACTTTTTTATCTAGTGTCTTAAAATATCTGCTATTGATATATCTTGTATGTTTTCTGCTTCCTCAGCGAGAATGTAAGCTCCATGAGTACAGAATTTGTGCTATTCAGTGCATGTTATTTGGTTATGGAAACATGATATAGAACAGCAAAATTTAGTTAAGTAAAAAACAGAGAGAGGTAGGGGTGTGTGAGTGTGTGCGTGTGTGTGTGTGTGTGTGTGTGTGTGTAGCTATCTCTCAGTTTTATGTGCTGCCTGGGCTTAAATGGTTGATTTTTAGTTGGGATCTCATATGGTTGTAGTCAAAGATAGCCGGGTCTGGAGTCCAGTAAAAACTTGTGTTGCTGGAAGTTCTCTGCAGACTTAGTATGAACTACTAAATGGAATATCTTAATGTAGTCTCTACATGACCTGGGCTTCTCTCAGTGTGTAGTGAAGGACACTGGGTTCTAAGATAACTGTGCTGAAAATGAGCACTACAAGCACAGTAGGTAGAAGCCTCACGGATTCTTATAACATTTTCTTTGTAGTCCCAAAACATCATCCCTGACCTTTGTGTGGCTGAGCAAGTTGGTAGAGACAGGATTCAGGTTTAGGATAATTGGATTCCATCTCTATTTGAATGGAATGTCAAAGATTTACAGCTACTTTTAGCATACCATACTGCAGGGCCTGAAATATATTTGGTGTTTAATAAAAGTTTGTTGAATGAATGAATAACTTAACTCAGGTCCATGATGTTATCTTTATTTTTATTTTATTTTTTAATGAGTAATATGATAGAAGTTTATTAAGTGATGATACAGAAAAAAAGCTCTCAAGAGTGAGAGGGGTCCCAAAAGGGTTGCCCCCATGATGTCATGTTTAATCAGAAGAATTGACTAAATCTAGAACCATCTTCCCTCTTGTCTTCCTGCTATGAACTATTACATTTCTTCCATTGTTAGCTGTTTGAAACTGGTTTTCTCATACCTATAATTAAGCAGCCTAATTTGTGAATGGATTATCAAGAGCCTATGAATCTCAGGTGAATTCAAAACATGCTGAATGTATTGTGTATACGCACTGAACTTGACTGAACCCCTTAGCTCTCTCCTTTCGGTAAGATATTTTCTTATTTAAATCTGAATTATATACCAAAAGTTTGTCATAATAATTATCTCTTTTACCTGAATCATAGAACACCCAAATGATGAGCACAACATTAATTTTATAATGCTTTATTTCTTTTATCTTAACTGTAGTAAAAGTTGAAAAAGTATGGTATGGAGAAACATACATGGCAGGGGTTATCTGTAGTAGGGTAAATTTACACTCAAGATTATAAATAGTATTCCATGTCTAATCCCTGTGAACAAATAATACCTTGTTCTGGACAGTTCTGTATTATTCACTAATTTTTCATTGCCCTGTTCCACTGCAGACAACACGCATGACATCAATTCGGTGAATTTATCACTTCCATAAATGAGAACCTTTCATACCGGTTTCATCAACCACCTCTATAGCTCTAAATAATCTCATCCGGACTTCCTACTTCAAGAAATGTGTTACGCTGTAAATTGAGGACCTTTTTCCTCCAATATCTGCCATGTAAAATACCTTCTACATGTACCAAATACCTGTGACAGATGTCTTTAAGATGTTCAGAGATGAGTGATACCTGGACTTTCATACAAATAATAAATATATTATAAATAAATATATTAAAGCCCTTAATCTTGGTTTGTCCCCTTCGAAAATCCCCTAGGTTAAAGTCCATTGAGATCCTGTAATTTTAGCTTAAGTGTCCATATAAAGGGACTCCTCATAGATATTTTAAAAATAAATAAATAAATAAAGGATTTACAAACTGCTCTGTAAAAAATTGTTTTCAGATCGCTGAGGGTATTTTTTGAAATATGCTTAAGGATGATAATTTGTAGGATGCATGTGACTTGGGGAAGTGAGCAAAAGTTAATCTGAATAACGTGTATTGATTGTTTTATCTGGTTTTTTAAAAGAATTATGCAATGCAACTTCATATAATAGATTATTATTACTATTTTCAAATAATCACCATAAACGATTTCAACTAAGTATATTCACTGGGACCAATAAATAAATAAATAAATAACACATACAATCCCCTGCGCTCCTGGAAAATATTGCTGGTCTCCACTGTTTTTTTCCTATGACAAAATAAACAACGTAAAAAAAATAAATAAGCATGTTTTCAGATTCTGGACATAGACAATGAAAACAAAGTAAACAGAAGAATAAGAGTTCTTTTTAGTCCTGTGACAGTTTTCATTGAACTTCATGCTAGAGAGACAGAGAAATTTGTCTTTAGACAACAGATAACAAGTAGGTATAGTTGTGATTTGCAAAGAACTCATGGTAGCAGATCTTTCTTAACACCTTTGGTTAGTAAGAATTTTGACAATGGTAGAAATAAGAAAATAAATTATACTAAATGTGAGGAGGTAAATTCAAAGAAATTATGCTACAGTTAAAGGTATGTTATGGGTAAAATAGAAAGAGATTACTTTCAAGAAAGAAAAAGAGTACTTTCAACTACTAACTGAAATATTTGAAGGTGAAAATTTTCAACAGTACACCTTGAAGAAAAAAAATATTATTATCTACCACATATTCTCTGAAATTCAAATAATTTTATCAATTTGCTTCATCCATGCTTAATTCAATGTTTAAAATATTTTCTTCAAAGTATCTAGACTTTCTACTTTTTTATAAAAGTCTTTAATATCTCTAGGGTTTGAAAATCACTTATCATAAACTATGTGTTTCACTGAAAGGTAATTTTAAATGGACCAAGAATATTTAAGAGATGCTTTTAACGTTAAAATGGACTAAGATCTATCTAAGGAGCAAAGGGCTAGACATGGCAATGTGTATAAATGATACAATTTATAGGTTGCAAAGGTGGAATGGGGTCTGATTTCCAATACAACTGCTGTTTTAGAGTATGGTTCCTTAGGGTACTAGGGCATTTTTAAAACATTATGTTAACTATCCTTCAGTACCATCATGAGGGAGACTGAACCTATTATATCCAATTTGCAGGTAATAAAAATAAGTCAATGAGAGGTTAAGTAGCTTGTTCAAGGTCACCAAGCAAGTTCTAGTGGAACTAAAAATGAAAGTCACATCTCATCCACTTGAAATGATGTCATCTGACCAGGGGCCCTTATTCAGAACTCATTATGCTAAACAGAAGATCTGATTAAATTACTGACTTCATTGAAGATAGAACCTAAGAAGGTAAAAACACAAATATATTTCTCATGCAGAAAAATTTTAATTTGGCACATTCCTGCTTAAAATTCCTAATTCCAAAGCACCTCATTTCCACAAAGAAGAAAATCATGATAGATTCAAATTATGAAGAAGTTAATATTATCACACAGTAGTATTAATTTGCAGACATCTAGAATATTTGGGTCTATGATTGCTTGCTCTGTAAATGTACTGTAGGGCACCAGTAGTTGTCTAATCTATGTAGACAAATTATTAGTCTTTGGGAAATTAAAGTATGATTATTTGAACTGGGCCCAGAAAATGAGAGTGCACTGTTCTGCTATCATATGAAGATGAGAATCACTGAAAGACATTCCAGCTGTTCAAGCAGCAACAAGACATACAAACAAATGAAAGTGCCTTGTGGTTTCTCATGCCAATGTCTAAAATGGCCAATTATTGACAGTTTTCAAAGCACAAAGATCATTGCAAAACAGCTAATTGATTTTGTGTGCCTTCTTTATGCACCAAAATAAATTACTTCCCACTGAAATCATATTGACCACTTGGGAAAAAACAAAAGAATAACACACAAAAGAATAACACAAGTTCAGTATTATTTGCTTTTTAGTAGATAAAAGGTTTATTGTCTTACTTTTCTTCTATAAAAACTCAAATGTCCTTTCTAAGAATTAAGTTGCAGAGGATGAATTTAAAGATGTAAAATATATTAAATGATATGAGACTTGTAAGAAGGGGTATTTTAACACATAATCAATAACAAATGAAAGACTTAGTGAGAAAAACTAAAATTGGTAACACCTGCACACCTTGGGTGCTTTCACAAGCTAACTGATCTATTTCTCCAAATATAATGATAAACTGCACATATATTTAAAGCAAAGAATAAGCGTAAGTGTTTTTGTCACTTCTCAGCCATGATCATAACTTTTATGGATTTTTTTTTAATACAAGCACCTCCTGAGAGCCAATAAATTCTCTGTCTTCTATGCCTATCTGAATTAGTAATGAAATTCTCATTTTGTGCTAAACACCATGGGGGTTAGCAGATTTGAGACTCAGTGTTTTGGACAACATTCAGTTTCACAATAAAACAGGTTCTCTTGTGACTGCTGTGCACAACTGGCATGTACATGTACCACATGGCTGGAGGTGATATATTATACCTCTTGATAAGCTAAGATGCCATGAAGACATTTAATTTCTCCTCATCCTTTGGTGTTTCAAATACTTGTTTTTTCCCCTCTACGGTAATACGTAGAATCCATTTATAACAATGTAAAACAGAGACTTTGTCCACTCTGATTGATGTATTTTATCTTTAAAGGTTTACCTGCTTGCCTTATTACCATTTTTTAAATAATAAAGAGCAATGCCAGAGGCTTTATACACCAGATATGTAAAACTTCTAATTTGCTTTTTTCTCAAACTACAATTGTCAGAATTCTTTGTGAATCAACCAAAAATATCATATCTAATGTGATGAAGCCAGAGTTAGGCATGTACATTTTCCTGCCCTACTCCTGAAATAACATATAAGAAAGATACTTTCAAGTTCAGATGGTGAGCAAAAATCATTCAGAGGAAAATCAGAAAGACCCTTTAATAGTTATTTATGGCCTACAAAACAAAATGCATGTTCCTAATCTGTTATTCAGTGATTTTAATAGTCTAAATATCATACACTTCCCAGAATTAACCTCATATCACTCCTGTTTGTGAATTCCTCACTTGAGAAAACAAGGATAATCTTAAAAGTCCATAAAATCATGTTCTTCTACCCTTATGTTCATGCTTTTCCTTTTTCTTTCCCGTCCATTGATCTAATCCTCCATAAAGTTTTCCTGAAATCCTTCACCATCTAGTTATCTTGCTTCTCTTGTTCTTTTTCACTAAAGAAGAAGTAATGACAGAATCTCCTAGGGTATTTTTCAAGTAACATGAGAGTAATATTTTTAAATAACTTGGTATGGCTCCTACCTAATATTTCTTTAGGTTTTTCATCATATTTTAAGTGATATGTGCTGGGATTTAGTCATAATGCAGTAACTAAAACCAAACTGGCATTAAAAACAAAGAAGCATATAAGACTAGAAAGTTGGACAAAATATAGAGAAATCTTAAGAAATTGGGGGAAAAGCACAGCAGAACTGTGGTGCTAAGAGGAGAAAACCAAGCAAGGTGAACTACACAATCAACTTGACCTTATGTCTGAAGGATCTTTCAAGAATGAAGTATAGTCAAGAAGGAGTGAAGCTGATCCCACAGCCTTGCTTAGGCAAGAACAGATCGTACTTCAGTGGGAAGCGAATCAGGAGGCTGGAATTTGCAGCACACGTGAACATATGAAAAGAGTTTTGTTTTTGGTTTTTTTTTTTTTTTGAATTTAAGAAATAAAACAGAGGATCATAGGGGAAAAGAAGAAAAATTAAACCAAGATGAAATCAAAGAAGAAGACAAACCATAAGAGATTCTTAATCATAGGAAACAAACTGAGGGTTACTGGAGGGGATGGATTTGGGGAGATGCAGTAATTGAGTGATGGATATTACTGTCATGTGATATAATGAGCACTGGGTAATTATTCTATAAAACTGATGAATCACTGATCTCTCCCTCTGAAACCAATAATACATTATATGTAAATTAACTGAATTTAATTTAAAGAAAAAAAGAAAGAAAGATTTAAAAAATGGTGAAAAAATGAGGAAGAAGATATCTTACAATATTTTTAATCCACAAACTATTTTTTGTTAATTACCAAAAGTATCATGGCAGACGAAGAGGGAGAAAGAGAGAGAGGGAAAGAGAATGAGAACAGAGAACCATCAAAGCAAACAGTGCTGACTTCTGATGTTCTTTTGAGTACCTGCATCTAAGAAGAAATCCCTTGAAGAGTATGCCTAATAAAGTACTCCTGTGGTCCAAGGGGGTATTTTAAATCACTCTCAGTGTCTCTTCAGGTCTTTTCCTCAAATTGTAATATTAGAGATCAAACTGCTATAGCAGAAGTGATTAAAAACCTCACATTTACAAGAAAGAAAAGAGCTTTAGCTATAGTTTCAGAGAAAGAGCTCCAGAGAGATGCCTAAGCATCACTTTGGACCCTTGCTTGAATATGAAGCTGTGCATGCTTAGGGAAAGAATCCAATAAGATGACAAGAGAAAAACTAGGAAATTAGTAACTGCACAGTAGCTATAAGCTGAAGATCTACAGAGCTCATACAAGACAGAGATATTCAGATTTTAACCACTTAGAATAGAAAGATCTCATTGAACAGTTAATGTTTCAACCAGAACACTAAAGAGAGGATTTCTTGATAGTAGGGCTATAAAAGCTCTGGCATAAATTCCGCATTAGTATTAAATTAAGAATATTTAAAAACAACTCTCAAAAAGATAAAGATGATCCACCACTAAATGAATTGTCTGGATAAACAAAACTCAACGTGTTTAATTTTTTTTATTTATTTTTTTTAAAGATTTTATTTATTTATTTGACAGAGAGATATCACAAGCAGATGGAGAGGCAGGCAGAGAGAGAAAGAAAGAGAGAGAGAGAGAGAGAGAGAGAAGCAGGCTCCCTGCTGAGCAGAGAACCCGATACGGGACTCGATCCCAGGACCCTGAGATCATGACCCGAGCCGAAGGCAGCGGCTTAACCCACTGAGCCACCCAGGCGCCCCAAAACTCAACGTGTTTAAAGAAAGACAAGAAAATCTATGTGCTCAATAATATAGTATTCACTTATAATCTTCCATTGCCCATTTAAAAATTATTAGGCCTTCCAGGAAGGAAAATTAGATAAAAAATGAGAAGATGATGACTTAAAAAATAGACTCAAAATTGGCAAATATCAAATTAACATACAAGGACTTTAAAATAACTATTATGAGTACACTCAAAAATAGTGATAACATGAATACAATGAAAAGAGACATTAAAGAAACAATTTGAAATTTTAGAACTGAAAAATAAAATATCCGAAAACCACATTATTTGTGTTTAACAAATTAGACCCTATAAAACTAAAGGAAGTTTCAGTGGAAGTCAATATAGAAGAAAACATTTGAAGTGAAGTGAGAAAAAAAAGAAATAAATAAATAATAAAGCTTGAGTGACTTTTGAAAAAATAAAAAGGTAGTTTACCAACACATAATTTTACTGAGGGAAAAGGGTGGAACAGGAAAATATTTTAATGCATAACAGCTAAAATTAGCCCAATTTTAATAAAAAAATATAAACTAAAAGATTTTAAGAAGCTCAAATAATGAATGTATGATAAATGTAAAGGATCACATCAAGACTCATCATTATCAAGCTATTTAAAATCATTGATAATAAGAAAATTAACAGGAGATGTAATCAAATAGAGCTAGATTACATTAGAGTGAAGACAGTCACAAGACAATGGAATGAAATTGTGAAATTGTGAAATGAAATTCAAATGTGAACATAAAAACATTCTATACTTGATAAAAATAAACCTAAAAAACAAAGGTAAACAAACACCAAGTGATCTGTAGGTAGAGGATTACAACTTAAAAAAAGAGAATTTTAATAAGAAAATGAAAAAAAAAACTAAAAGTTAATAATATGAAAAATATTCAGATTGCTAAATCATAGCTACATTAATAAAAAATAAGCAAAAATGGAGCTTAGTAGAATATGAAGTAAATAAGCATTATTATACATCTTTCATACATTAGAAATGATAGTTAAAAAGACTTCACAAAGTTAGGCTGATAAGTTTAAACCAAGCTGAAATGTACCAATTCCTTGAGTGATACAAATTACTAAAATGAACACAAGGAAAAATTTAAAATCTCAACTATCTTAAATTTATTAAATAAATTATATTTGTAATTAAATCTTCCTACAAAGAAAATCCCAACTACATATTTCTTTGCAGGTAAATTCTACCACAACTTAAGAAGGTCAATAATTATAGTCTTTTATATAAACTTTCAGGAACTAGAGAAAGTATGGTAATACTGGCCAACTGATTTTACAGTTCAACATAACATTAATATTTAAACTATGTAAGAATAACCTCCATCCCCCCAAAGAAAAGAAAATCATATGTGTATATATATATACATATATATATGTATATATATATATATATATAACATAAAACCAAAAATCCTTAACATATTGATGGAGTTTTGGAATATAGGTGAAGTTTGGTGAGGTGAAGTCTGGAGTGGAAGACCAAGAAAGAATTCTTGAGACATCTTTGGTGCAAAAAGGTAGTTTTATTAAAGCATGGGGACTGGACCCATGGGCAGAAAAGGCTGGGCGCCTGGGTGGCTCAGTGGGTTAAGCCACTGCCTTCGGCTCAGGTCATGATCCCAGGGTCCTGGGATCGAGTCCCGCATCGGGCTCTCTGCTCAGCAGGGAGCCTGCTTCCTTCTCTCTCTCTGCCTACTTGTAATCTCTCTCTGTCAAATAAATAAATAAAATCTTTAAAAAAAAAAAAAAAGAAAAGAAAAGGCTGCCCTGGGTTTGTGAAGTGTGGCTGATTGTATACTTGGGAATTGGGGGAGGTATGGAAAAGAAAAGTTTCAAAAGGATTTTGTATGTTAAAGAAGACTCACAGGGTACTCGAGGCCTTGCCATTGTGCAGTTAAGTTTGTCCTCCCTTCTAGTAAGTCATTAATATTAAGGTAGTTGGGAGCTTCTTGGAAGAACATTACACTTTGTCCTTCAAGTATCTGTCAATGGGCTGCAGATTGTAAGAACATTTAATTGTATTTACATTCCCTTCTGGAAGCTAGATCATTTATAGCAGTGCTTTGGTCTTGTAATGGGCTAAAATTTTGTAAACTGAGGGAGATTCCTATCTTGCAGAATTGTAATCTTTGTAAATTAACTATCTGTTTTTCCTTTAGGGCAACCAGGAAAGCCTAAGGAATGTCACATATATCCTACTGAGGAGCAGAAGTTGTGGGGTGTCAGCTTCTGCCTGTCCTCAACAAACCTTCTGCTTCCTTATCATTATTAGCAAACCTAATGTGACAGTATATCAAAAGATAAAATATCATTATAAAACAGGGTTTACTCAAGGAAGTAAAGGTTTAGTTTAATATTTAAGAAAAGCACTTAATAAAATTTAAAATTTACTTATCATTAGTAATAAAAAAAAGAAAGAAATTAAACAATTCTAATAAAGGTCATGTATGTAAAAGCTATAACTAGCCTCATATCTAAGTGGAAAACAGAAAAGTTTTCTCAGTTGGGCCAGTAGAAGGTAAGTCTGGAAGCTCTCCTCACTGTCCTGAAAATTTTAGTGCAATAAGATAGGGGGAAGGGATAAAAGGGATATAGCTTTTTAAAGATAGAGCAAAACTGTGTTCTACAGACAATACGATTGATTATGCACAAAATCATATGTCTTTTAGAAAGTTGACTAAAAGTAATATTCAATTTAGAATGTCATAAGTTTGATATAATTTTATTTCTGTATTTCAGCAATAAATAATTCCAAAATAAGCTTCAAAACCCAATATATTTATAATAATATTATAATACAGAAAAAAATAATAAAAACTAAATAAAAAAAAATGCAAGACCTGTCCATATACATATTGTAGAATACCAAAATAAATGTACTTCTATTACTGGTTGAAAAACTCAAGATTTTCAAGATGACACTGTAAGGTTTTATAGGCAAGATAAACACAATACCAGGTGAGGTAGGCACAAGGCAAGATTTATTAAAGGCACTCCTCAGCGATGTTTCAGGGCTCAGGAGAAGGGGAGCCAGGAATGTCGCACCAGGAGGAGGTGGACACCCTCGGGTGAGGTTCTGGGACTCTGGAAAGCAGAGCCAGGGAAGTCGCACTGGGAGGGAGTTGGTGGGGGTCTTTTATTGGGCCAAGGCAGGGCATGGGCTCACATCCATATATGGTAGGGTATTTGGTAATCGGAGAGTATGAGGTGGGGGTCCTGATACTTCTGTTTCCTGCATAGGTATTGGGTTACCTATGGAGATGTGACCTGGGCGTATATCCTCTTGGCAGGAGAGTAAAGGGTTGAGGAAGAGGTGGGAGGGGGCTGGAAGATGGCTGCCTGGCGGTCATTTCTATTGTTCTCCTGCATTCCCAGAGCCACCCACCCAACAGACACTATTACCAAAAATTGATCAATAAATTCAGCAAATTCCCAAATTCCTAGTGTTTTTGTTTTCCATATAGATAATGACAAAGCTGTTCTAAAATGTATATGAAAATGCCAAAGATGAGACTAGCCAACCATATTTTTAAAAATCTGATTAAATAAATTAAAAGAGACCCATATAAATGGAAAGACATCCCATGTCTATGGGTGGGAAGAAATAATATTGTTAAAATCTCCATACTACCTAAAGTGATCTACAGAGTCAATGCATTCACTATCAAAATTGCAATGGTAATTGTCACAGAAACCAATAAAACAATACTAAAATATGTATGGATGCACAAAAGACCTTGAGTAGCCAAAATAAATTTGAGCAAAAAACAAACTTGAAACCATTACATTTTCTGTTATCAAGATATATCACAAAGCATGTAATAAAAATCTATTGTACATTTCTTGATATCGAATATATGATATATTATAAAATACCAAAATATTATTTCAGTAATCCAAATAATATGATACTGGCATTAAAACAGATATATAGACCAATTGAAAGAGAATAAAGAGCCTAGAAATAAACCTATGTTTATAGGATCAACTGACCTTCAAAAAGAATGTCAGAATACACAATAGGGAAAGGAGACCCTCTTCAACAAATGTGTTGGGAAATCCGGATATCCATATGCAAAACAAAGAAAATTATCTTACGTCATACACAAAAATGGATTAAGGACTTAAACATAAGATTTTACACCATAAGTATCCTACAATAAAACACAGGGGAAACACTTCTTGACGTTGCTCTTGGGAGTGACTTTTTGCAAATGACCCCAAAAACACAGGCAACAAAGGCAAAAATAGGAGGTTGGACTACATCAAATTTAAAAGCTAGTACAAAGTAAAGGGAACAACAAAATAAAAGAGTCAAGCGTATTGGGTATTGAATGTAAGTGCTGAATCACTCAATGTTATACTTGAAACTAATGTTAAACTGTATGCTAACAGGAATTTAAATAAAAATTTGGAAGAAAAAAAGGGAAAAAATCCATGTACAGATTAGAAGAAAATATTCACAAATCCTATAACTTATAAAAATTAATATCCAAAATATAGAAGAGACCCTTACAACTCAAAAGCAAAAATAAACAAAAAAGAAGAAACAGAAAATCCAAATACCCAATTGTAAGAGGGGCAAAGGATTGGAATAGACAGTTTATCTAAAGAAGATCTACAAATGATAAATAGACATATAAGACACTCAATATCACTAATAATCAAGAAAATGCAAATTAAAACCTCAAGGCAATATCACCTTACACCTATTAGGATGGCTATTACTAAAAATAAATAAATAAATAAATAAGCAGATAAATAAATAAATAAATAAAATCGCAAGTATTGTCAAGGATGTGAAGAAAAGGAAATGTTTGTACATTGTTGATATGGAGATATGGAGGTAAACTGGTGCAGCCACTATGGAAAACAGGATACACTATTTTTTTTTAATAATTAAAAATGGAACTACCAAATGACCCAGCAATATCATTTCTGGGTATATATCCAAAGGAATTAAAATCAGGACAGATATCTGTGCTTCTATGTTTATTGAAACATTATTCACAAGAGACAAGCAAAGAAAGCAACTTAAATACCCATTGACAGACAAATGGATAAAGAAAATGTGTTATATGCAAACAGTGGGATATATTCAACCATCAAGAAGAAAGGATTGCCACCATTTGCAACAACATAGGTGAGCCTGAAATAAATTATGCTAGATGAAATAAGCCAAACACTACATGGTACTACTTGTCAGAAGAATCTAAAATAATCAAACTCATAGATGTATAGAGTAGAACGGTAGTTGCCAGGGTTTAAATGGTATTGATAGTATTAGTCAAAGGGTATAAAGTGTCAGTTATGCAAGACAAATAAATCTTAAATATGCACTGTACAGCATACTGCTGATAGTTAATACTGTAATTTAATACTTAAATTTTTTTGTAAAGAGGGTAGATGTTACATTAAGTTTTCTTGTCACACACATACACAAATAAGAGGTCTAGTGGAAACTTTTGGAGGTGACAGATATATTTATGGCATAAATTATGGTGATGATTTAGTAGATATAGATTTATCTCTAAACTCAGCAAGTTACATATATTATCTATGTACAACTTTTATATGCCAATCATAGATCAGTAAAGTGGTTTCATGTTTTTAATTTTACAATTTAGTCTATCATTTATAATTTCATTTTCAATACTCTATCATAACAGTATGAAATTCTTATAAGATTAAACATATAAATAAATGAAGAAGAAGAGAAAATTCAACATTTGTTATAGGTGTCCAACAAAGACTTGATGAAGAATGTTAAACACTATTTTTGGAATAATCTGAGATCTGTATTAAGAAATGCTAATTTGCGGGAGCCTGGGTGGGTCAGTCAGTTGTCCATCTGACTCTTGGTTTTGTCTCAGGTCTTGATTTTTTGAGTCATGGAATTGAATCCCACCTTGTGCTCCTTGCTCAGCAAGAAGTCTGCTGGAAGATTCTCTCTCTCTGCTCCTCCCGCAACTCTCTTTCTCTCTTTCCCTCTCTCTAAAATAAACAAGTATTAAAAAAAAATAAAGAAAAAGTAATTTTGACTACCATCTCAAATCATATACAGAAACGTCCAAGTAGGTAGGTCATGGACATGAAGTTGAATTTGAAATGATAAAACTTCTAGAAGTAAACATGGAACAACTTGATGACCTGGGTTAGGCAAGAATTCATTAAGACATCCAAAACACTAACTGAAAGAAAAAAAAAAAAAGACAAATTGAATGCCATTAATATTAAACTCTTCTGCTTTAAAAAAGACATCATTAAGAAAAAGAAAAGGCAAATTTCATGCTGGAAAAATATATTTCCCTCATATATATCTGAGAAAGAACTTATATTAAGGCCATATAAAATATAGTAAGTGCTTAATAATGACTAATAAAAAATTAAAATGGACTAAAAGTTGAACATATATTTTATAGAGAAAATATGAATGGCTTACAAGCACTGGAAAAGATGTTCAAATCATTAGGGGAAAACAAATTAAAACCACAGTGCAATATCACTACACACCCATTAGTATGACTAATACTGAACCTGGAAAGGATACAGAGCAGTAAGAGCTCTCATATATTGCTGGTGGAAGGCAATATTCTACAGCCACTTTGGTAAACAATTGATAGTTGTTTTGTTTGTTTGTTTGTTTGATTTTTATCAAGTTAAACATACACTTACTATAGACATAGCAATTCCATTTCTAGATATTTCCTGAAAAGAAATGAAAAGATGTGCCCATGTATATACATATATATAGAGAGAGGAATGTCTGCTGTATCTTTATTCTTCAGCCAAAAAAAAAAAAAAAGAAACTAAATTTTGCATCAATAGGAGAATTGATAGACAAATTGTGCTATACTTATACAATGAGCTAATGTTCACAATAAAATGCAACGTACTATGTGTACCCGTATAAGCATTAGTGCAGCTCACTTGCATATTGAGTGAATAAAGACAGACAGGAAAGATCACATTTCATGTTACTGTTAAATGCAATGGCTCTGAGAACTACTTATGCAGTCCATTTACCTGAATCACCATTTTCTTTACATGCAAAATACTTCGAGCTGGCTCCTAGCAAGGACCTATGAAACATGTACCTTAAATTGGTGATTAAGCTTCATATAAATGAAATCTAAGTATATATTTAATGGAAAATAAAATATTGTGTGATATAATTTCTAAAGAAAACTTTTGAAAAAAGTAGAAATCAACCGAGTGCAGTAGCTGCTTTTTCATTTGCAGACAAAAATGAGATATTCTGGGACATTGTTTAACTATTTAGCTATATTAGTAGGTAAAATATTTAGGGCATGGTTTTTCAACCTCGGAGTTATTGGCATTGATCATTCCTTGTTGGAAGGATATTGTCCTGCTCACTGTAGGATGCTCAGCTCTACTCCTGACCTCTACCCACCAGATGCCAGTAGCATCTCCCCTCTGCGGTATGACAACCAAAAATTTCTGTAGACACTGTTTAGTTGTCCCTGTTTGAGAACCACAATTAGAGGGGTTCACGTACCAACCCGGCAGAATTAAGAAAGCACACATATACAAGAATAGAGAGAAAACTCCACAGACTTTTTTATCCAGGACCACTCTGGTTTTAATTTAAGGGGAGCTCTATTTCCAGGTCTACTTCAATTCCTAGAACCCCAATTGAATAATTATGCAATGCTTCCATCTGTAGTTCATGTTGTCCAATATTTCTCTAAGTGCTTAGATCCTAGTATTGATTTGTGAGGCCTTTTTATTCCTCATTAAACTGTGCCTTTCCATTTTAGCTGCTCACGAATCTGTCTCTGGTTTTGTTCTTACTGGAAAACATTAGTAACTGATATTCTTTTTTCTCAAGGTACTAGGAATCAATCATTCTTGTTTATAAATTTCAGCAAGTGAATTGTAACAACATTTTCTCAAGTGCATACAGAAATAAATATCATGTGCTTTCACAGACAGAATGCTACATTTTAAGTGCCACGTGAGTATATTACAAAATATTCTATATCTTTAAAATTATTTTCCATGGGTAAATTTATTTTGAACAAGTAAGGCAAGTAAGTCACTTAATCATATTTATTAAAATCACCCTACCCAAAGTTCAGGGGAAAGAGTAAATTAATACTATAAAGTTAACTAACTCTTTAGTATTGTGACTCATCTGGAATTAAAATTTAAATTATGAAATCCAAAAGGGAAAACTTTTCACCAGACTTGTCAAAAAACTTTATATTCCTCAACTGGAGGAATTTTGGTGCATGAAAATCACATACAGATATATTCTTAATTCATATGATTCTTCTATAGCACATATTTGAGAACCACTGCTTTATGAGAATAAAATAGTATTTTTAATATTAGACATTTATGGCACTTAAAATGGTTTTATATAATAAACTATTATACTATTTTGTTATAACAACTCAGAAGCAGCAATCTAAAGATGTAGTTAAATGAGTTATGTATGGATCAGGTACAGAAAAGTTTTGGCTAAGTTAATTAGTTCTGTTGGTGTAATTAGCTAGATAAAAATTGAAAGATGAGAAGAAATGTGGGACCTATGAATATATATTTTGGACAAATTTATATTTCTATAGAAGATTAGGCAAGGGATAAAAAAATAAGGATTAGGACAATGGCAGAAATAACATATTTATTGGAAAAAAAGTATTTTACATAGTGGTTTCACTTACATTACAAAAAATATTTCCCGAACATCAGTCATAGGGCAATGTTGATACACGACAAAGGACCAAGGACTGAGAACAAATATGAAAAACTGATTTGGTTACCTGTGTGAGAGTAGGAAACTTGTTTACTTTGATATTATTTTGTTAATGTGGCAGTGTTAAATATTTTTTCTCTTTTGAATTTTAATATGAGTATATTAGCAGTTTTTGTTTCTGGTGTATTCGAAAGGTTATTTATTATGTCTCCTTTTTAGTAATTAAAAATACTATTCTATTTTGGTACCTATAAATTATTATTGAAAGTTTGGTCTTTTAGAAAATCCAAAAGTTTGGGACGCTTGGGTTGCTCAGTGGGTTAAAACCTCTGCCTTCAGCTCAGGTCATGATCTCAGGGTCCTGGGATTGAGCCCCCGCATTAGGCTCTCTACTCAGCAGGGAGTCTGCTTCCTCTTCTCTCTCTCTGCCTGCCTCTCTGCCTACTTGTGATCTCTGTTTGTTAAATAAATATATAAAATATTCAAAAAAAACTTAAAAAAAAAGAAAATCCAAAAGTTTGAAAATAATTCATTTTAAAACTTTCATTGAAAGTATATACGGAAAAAAAAGTGCATGCCACTTTCTTTTAGAAGTCACCTTCCCACTTTAAGAAACCAATGAAGAAGAAGGACTTGTGGGGGAAAAGATTTGCTTCACAGTCAGTTTTTCTGAGATGCATCTATTCCCTAAGGTGTGGGATAATGACCCTTGAAAGGACTTGAAAACTAAAGAGATTTAAGAATATTAATAGAAGAAAGGAACACTAAGCTGTTATAAATTGCTGTAGGGATCACGTTTCTGGATATCACTCTTGGCAGGCTTCTGGAGTCATTAATATTTCTTTTGAAAATGTTTAAAAATGTGAATTAGAATAATAGTCTGTAATTAGACAATACATCACTATGTTTCAAGAGCAATTTGTATAATGTATTGAGACAAAAAAATAAAACAAAAAAACAAAAAACAACCCTGAAAAACAAAACAAAACAAAAATCATTAACATTAAGGCTCAATATTAGAGTAATTTAATCAGAATATTGGGATTTATTTGGTGAATCAAGTGAATAGAATGGATGTAATTATGACCAAGATTTGATTTAAATATGTAAATTACAACAAAGCAAAAGTAAAATTTGTACATTTATTCTCACTTCAGTTAAAGATACTTTTTGGGTATATATATATTTGTTCTATCATAGAAGTAGTAAATCATAGTGTTAGGAAACCATGATATAGTGGTGCCTGGGTGACTCAGTTGGTTAAGCGGCTGCCTTTGGCTCAGGTCATGATCCCAGGGTCCTGGGATCAAGTCCTGCATCTGGTTCCTTCCGCAGTGGGGAGTCTACCTCTCCCCTGCCTGCCACTCCCTCTGCTTATGCTTGCTCTCTCCATCTCTCTATGTCTGTGCCAAATAAATAAATAAATAAATAAATAATATTTAAGAAACCATGATACAGTGTTAAACTCTCTAGTTTGAATTATGCCTCTTCAAAATTTTATAGCTGGATGAACTTGAGCAAATTTCCATTTCTTTCTTCTTAGTTTTTCTCATGGAAATTATCACAGTAGTTGTTACTTCACAGAAGTGTTAGGATGATAATCAGTTCAAAGTATTAAGCATATTGCTTGGCTCATTATTAAGTGTACAATACATATATGTCTGTTTCACTTTGGTTTTGTAATCATCTTCAAGACATTTGGTGCTATTTAGAGAAACTGTTGAATGAAGAATTTTCAAAAATATTTTCAGAAAAATTTTTGTTGCCAATAACAGAATAATTAACTAGTCACAAAAGTGTTGAGAAACTTAAGGCTTGCACAGGCAATGTGGCATATGAAGAATCATGCAAATGCAGAAAGAGATTTGAGGTTTTCTGTATCCAGAATTGGGTCTATGCTATCCATGTTAGAAAGAAGGCATCTGAGTTTTGTGTGCTCCTGGAAGGAAAACTATTACTTTTAACCACAATTCACTGTATTACCACCTCTATTACCTTGAAACAACTAGGATTCATAGCAGTATGCCTTGTATCTCTATCTCTAACAGTCACCACAATGAACAGCATATGCATTCAGATCTTTATGTGTTTCCCACCAACTTTTTGGCACCATATTCTATCCTACTCTCAATCACTGAAATGCTCCCACAGATCTTGGGGAATTCATGGTCCCTCACCAGCAAAATTCTTCATATATTCAAATTCCATTCTTATTTCTGCTTATTCAGAAACAGTCTCTTGAGGATACCGTTCTTTCTACAAATCTCTCAAATCGTAATTGCTTTGCTTTCAGTAGGTATGGAACTGAATTTCCAACTCCTCACTGAGACTTCCATACCATTCTCCACTTTTTTCTTTATTTCTCCACCTAGAATCTCAATGAGTTAGGTTCTACACTCCTTATCATAGCATTTTATTCACAAAAAATATTTATTTTTTTCATGGTCATTCTGCAACATCATTTTATTTTTACCATTCGTATTATTCCTTTTTATGTAGTCTTGATTTCAGATTAAATGAACTTTTTATATGTCCATCTTCAACATCCAGATCATTTCTGATCCTTTTTTTAAATAATAATAAAAAAAGAAATTAGTCAGCTATCCATTCGATTACTTATTCAATATATCTTTATCCATTTGCTTTCATGGAGATAGAGATCACAAATTTCAGCATGTGAAAATCCTGACTAGATTAAGGTGATGTCTGGGTAGGAATGGGTGTTTAGAACACAAGGAGAAGTTTTTTGGAGCCTTCTCCAGAATCTGGAAATAGGTTTAGCTGTCCTTTTGGTGAAAATGGCAGATATTTATTCTAGACAAAAATGAGAATATGAACAAAGAGTATTGTACCTTCAGGAAACCATTGCAGATAAAGATCAAAATGGTTCAAATAGATTAAATTGAGGAAAGAAAGTGAAGATATATGTAGAGGATAGGATAGAATTGACTAATAAACAATCAAATAACATACTAATGAGCTTAGTTTTTCTCATTAGACATAATAACCTTAAAAAAAAAAAGGCAACAACAACAAAAAAACTTGCCAGTTACTTTACCCCAAAATGGGTTTATTTGGGAACAGCAGAGAATTCCATTCTGGAACAAGCAAGCTATGTCAGAACAAAAGAGAGGATGCTCTTTTACAGAGGAAGGGAAAGTTAGGATGATAGCTATGAACAAAAGATCCATTAGTGTAACCTGGGAATTTGAAGTATAGTGGGTTTTTCTGGCTGAGTTGTGACAGTCTCTCATTGGCTAGCCTGTTTCTTTTCTGGCCTTAATATGATAGTGAGTTAAATACAAGTAGAGGTGGTAAGCAGATAATCTTTGTCCTTCATATTAAAAAGTATATTTCTAGCATTTCAGCTTTAGAATTCCCTCTTTTTGATTAAGGGAACACTTATTTTTGTGTGAAATAACAAAGGTTTTTGTTTGCTTGTTTGTTTTATTTTACTTTTATCATTAATGAAAATACACTTTAAAATTTATTCAGATGGCATATATTAAAATGGTCATGTGATTTTTATCCTCTAAAAAATTAACTTGTCAAATTGCAATGACCTATTTACTAATGTAAAAAAACCAGCATTTTATTCTTTGTGTAAATAGAAATTTGGCTTTTGGAAGGTTTTGTTTTGTTTTGTTTTTGGTAGATTTTAAGTCATATTGCAGTATATCTTTTTTCATCTTATTTTCAAACTAGTTGCATTGCAGTAAAAAATACTGTCAGTTCAAACCCAATCTTAATATTTGATAAAGGTAGATTTTCCTAGGAAATACTTTCTTTTCATATATAGTTAATGTATATTCTCCAATTATTGGGTGCAATGTTCTATATGTATTCCTATTTTCAAAACTGTTATGTGCACAGTCCAATTCATATGTATCCTTATTGATGTTGAACTGCTTCTTCAATTAATTATCTAGAAAATGTGCTAAAATCTCCATATTGATGTTGCTTTGTCAGTTTCCTTTGAAACTTTATTTTTACCTTGTCTATCTGGAGGCGAGATAAGTGCATACAAGTGTAAATTTTTATAGTTCCTTGAGAATTAAAGTTGTTATTAGGATGGAGTAAACCTGGTTATTTCTAGAAATGCTTTTGGCTATATGGTCTATTTTGTCTGATGATTATAGATACATGATCTCTTTTTGGGTATTTACTTATTATATCTTTTCCCAAAGGTAACTTCCCATGTCTTTGACTTTCAAAGGCATCTACTGCATACATAATGCAAATTGAAGGTCTTAAAATGGAGGCAGGACTTGGGTTGGTCAAGTGGGGCATGAAGGGGCTACTAGGTGGTAGCTGGTAGGAGGGGAAGCTGGTCAGGTGCATTGTGTACATCCTGGTGGTAGAAACCAGCTGGTTTCAAGAGTTGAGAAATGCAGTTCCAAGCTTTGCATTTCAGAGATAAAAATGAACCAGGTTGCTGGACAGAGAAGTGGTCACAAGCAGGGTCTAAGATGAGGCTGCTTTCTGTGTTTATTAAATAATAGTGGTTTAGATTAAAATGAGAAAATTGTAGAGACACAAATACCCACAGACTGTTGAAAAACTTTCTGATTTACCCACAACAAAAGCATTGGGTTTCACTTAACGACTTTCCTGTTCTCCTTAACCCTCCAGTTTACTTTAGAGTGTATTCAGCTGCTTCAGTAAAAGAGTTGCGTGTGTGTGTGTGTGTGTGTGTTTTCTTCTGTTTTTATCCTGACTCCTGAACCAGTTAGAGAGATCTATTTCCAGTAGGAGACTGCAGAGTCAAATTTCACTAAGACTGCAGTGCAGAAACAAATCACCTCAAGGAAGTTCCCCAACAGCTATGTGTAAAAGTAAAGAATATTTTTCTCTTGCCCAGCTATGCAAATGGTCTAATGATCTGAACAGAAATGTCCTAGATGTCCTTGTTTAGTACACAATTATCATTGGTTGTAGTAAATGAGATATTCTTTTCCTGGGCAATAGAAATTGGAAAGACATACTTCATGTCTTTATATCTTATAAAAAAAACTTATGTCAGCTCTTTGTCATAGAGATGAAAATTTAAAAAAATATTAAAAAGTATTATAGACTTATTTGTGTTCCTCCAAAATTCATGTTGAAGTACTAACTCCCAATGTGATTGTATGTGGAGATAGGGCCTTTCAAAGAAGTAATTATGGTTAAATGAGGTAAAAATGGTAGTGCCCTAATCCAGTGGTGTCTTCAAGAGAAGAGGAAGGGGCATCATGAGGTGGAAGCACAGAGGAAATACTATGTGAGTACGCAACGAGAAGGCAGCTGTCATTAAGCCAAGGAGAAAGGCCTCAGAAACACCAAATTTGCTGGCATCTTAATCTTGAACTTCAAGCCTCCAGAATTGTGATAAAATACATTTCTGCAGTTTAATCCACCAAGAAGCAGCCCCAGTAAATTAATGCAGAAACCAAATGTATTCAGAGAACTAACTAAAGAAAAAATGTACTATTATTATTATCTTTGGGTGATCTTCATGTGTCTTTTAGGAAAAATGAGGTTGATTGTCCCAGATCATGCAGCAGCTTGCATACATGTGCATTGTTTTAATATTGCCATTTGTCTACAAATGAATAAGAGCCCATCCTGTGCTATGTAAATTGTTTCTTGTGGAAATTCCCAGTGAGTTTTCATACATTGATATGATTAAATTCCAAAGAGGTGTTTCTCATGGTGTTCAATGAAACTGAGGTTTAAAGCTATGAATATAGCCAACCAATAATACACAAGTATAGACAATTCAAACTTTCTCAACTAATCTTGTTCCATGGATAATGAGGTAAAGAAAAAGAAAGTGAATGTTACTAATCTAACAGTAGAAAGCTCTGAAAGAGAAGGATTCTCCTGACCCCCCCCCCAAAAAAAGCATCTTTGTGTTGGAAACACAAAGTGTTCCTACTTAAAGGGCTTTGTATACCCATCATCTTTTCTAAGGATACTTTGTGGGGATTCAGTTTCTGTTGATATTATTCCAGATTTGTTGAAAGACAACTTGGCATCATTCCATTATACTCTAGTATTTATCATGTCTTGAGCCTTACCAGGTTTGGAATTTTTTCCCTTTATTCTCTTTAATCCCCAACAATATTGCTATCCTATGGTTTAAGATAATTTCTCACAACTACCAGGCCCTGTGTAGCATTTCTCATGTCCGTTCATCCAGCAGCCGGAGTAAGGTAGGTATCAAAGACAGCAAAGGCAGTAACATTCTTGACATAATTCATTGGATGAAAAATAATTCACTGGACTCTAGAAATCAGCCAAAGTGGTTTTTCATTGACTCTCTGATCTATGAAAACTATTTTATTTCCACTAACTATGAAACACAAAGGTCAAACAGATATTTTTGCTTTTAATTGTTAGTCGTACCACATTTGGCATGAAATACATTCAGCCATATCTGTGTTTCCAAATAAATGGATATAATTTGATATGTTACTTGATGTTTTCTACAAATGTGCTTTAATATTTTTGTGGTAATATATATCAATAAAATTATTTAAATGTTCAAGCAATATTTTCTAGTAATGTAGTTAATAATTCTAGAAAAATAAGTATGACATTTAAAAAATTAAATTTAACTAAACATTTTTAAAAATTGACAAAAAGAAGTTTTGCCTTTTCATCTTCTCGTCCATCCTCCATCTTGGGTGGATAATCTTTATGAAGTCCACAAAAAGTCTCCCTTGACCATTGGTTTCTAGTTGGGTCAACCACTAGGGAGTCCAAGTTGATCATAGAGGGATGAAGAGAATGAAGTCAAGATATTTATCCCCTTGGCTTCCTTCTTTTAAAAGACAACCCTGAACTGCACTCAAGAAGGTCATCCCAACATAACCTTTCCCCTACCCTACCTGTCCCCATCCCTAAGCCTTTTGACCTAGAGGTAAAGTAATAATTCTTCCAATGATACTAATTCAAACTAACTGCACTGTTCCTTTGCTTCCCTATATTAATAAACAATGTGTTAAATTATCCACTTACAAACAAACCCTCCTGAAATTTTCATGAGTTGAGATACCATTAACTCATAAAATTGGAAAAGTTATTACATTTGCATTAACTGCAATTTCTAAATCATTCAGTTTTATTTCTACTATTTTATTATGTGCTTTCCATTGTCCACTTTTTCTTCTTTTTTATCTTTTACTCTTACAGATTGAGGATCCCCCTCCCTTTTTCTCTCATTCCATCTATCCTTCTCACTTTTTTTAGAAGTTAAATATGCTGAACCTAATATTCTCCTGATAATGCTATTTTAACATGAATACTTAAACTTTAAAATTGCCAATAATAATTTTATTTATTCAGTCAACTTTCAATAATTTTATTGAATTATTGTCTAGTATTTTGTTCTGTATCCTGTCCTCTCACTGCCAAAAAAAGTCTGATATTATTATGTTTTATATTATCATTCCTTGAGTACTTCTGTAGATATATTTAGCATTATCATTATGTTCACTGATCCTATTTGCATATCAGGTTTCCATCTAGAATCATTTTCCATGTGCCCAAAGGATACAATTTAAGATTTTCTCTTAGCTCCATAAATTGTTTTTATTTTCTGAAAATATTTATTTTGCCTGTATATATGAGACATAGTTTTGCTGTTTATTGAAATCTAGTTTGAAAATTTCTTTTCCCCCAATGTGACAAAAATATTCTTCCTCTGTGTTCTGGCCTCTGTTTCTGTAATTGAGACTTTATCCATTAGGCTGTCATTCATTTGTAAATAATCTAATAATCTATCTACCTTTTCTTTCTAGTAACTTTTAGCTTGATTAATTGATTTTTCATTTGTTAATTCATTCATTCATTTATAATCCCTGGTATTCTGTAGTTCTCCTAAGCCATGCATAGCTCTGTTGATTTATTGTTTGTTTGACTATCCTGTTTGTTATTTGTTGGATTTCCTGGATTAAATAATTGGTTACTTCAATAGTTTTTTCATTAGTTTTTGTTGCTTAAATTTATACTTCTTTGTCAGATTATCTTCTTCTGGATCATCTTCTTCTGTCCTTCATGTGCAATCATTCCCCCCCCCCCACGATTCCATTTTTTTCTCTTTTAACTTTCTGGGTAATGTATTTGGATATAACTTTCAGATTTCTAAGTCCATCTAGATACATCTGCTAATTAATCTACCATCTTTTATTTCTAGGATTCTTTCTGGTATATTTTTTTAAAGAATTCAGTCATTTTGTATATTTACCCTTATTAATGTATTCCAGCACTTGTTTTGTTTCTTAAGCACATTAGACATCTGACCTTGATTATTCAATTAGCAGAAAAAATATTGTTTGCAAAATTTTATTTGTTATGCATATTTTTCCCCAATACTTTCTCCTTTTGTATTCCCTATCATATGGAATTACCTCTCTACATAAATTCCTAAGCAAAATCTAAGAATCCATCTTTGTCTTTGTCTTTTACTTTTAATTCTTCCCCACTCAATAAAGCCAAAACAATTCTGAAGTCTTACTACTACTTGAGCTTGACTAATTCTCTCCAGACCTACTAGCAATTTTACTGCTTCTTTTTCAAATCTTGTGCCTTTTATTTATTGATTGATTAAATGCTCTGGATAGGACTTCCAGTACTATGTCAAATAAAAGTGGTGAAAGTGAACATCCTTATCATGTAGCTGATCTTAAAGGAAAATATTTCAGTTTCTGCTGTTGAGTATGATGTTAATTGTGGGGTTGTCATGTATGGTCTTGTTTATACTGAGGTACACATTCCCTCTAAACCCAATTTGTTGAGCCCAAGAATGTTGAATTTCATCAAATGTCTTTTCTGCCTCTCTTGATATGATCATATGATTTTTATTGTTCATTGTGTTAATGTGGTGTACCATACTTAATGATTTACAGATATTGAACAATCCTTGCATCCCCGGAATAAATAACTTTCAATCGTGGTGTATTATCCTTTTAATGTAATGTTGAATTTGGTTTGCTGGTATTTTGTTGAGGAATTTTACATATGTTCTTCAGAGATCTTAACCTATAAATTCCCGTTCTTATAATCCCCTTGTTTGGTGTTGGTATCAAGGTAATGCTGGCCTTATAAAATGAGTTTGGAGATATTCACTCGTCTTCAGTTTTTTGGAAGAATTTGAGGATTAATGATAGTTCTTTAAATATTTGATGGAATTCACTAGTATAGCCATCTAGTCCTGGGTTTATATTTTGGGGGAAATTTTGGTTGTGGATTCAATCTCCTCATGTGTTATTGATGTATTCATGTTTTCTACTTCTTTGTAATTCTGTCTTGGTAGGTTGTATGTTTCTAGGAATGTATTCCTTTCATCTTACTAGATTTGCTGGAATATGACTCTACTGTCTTGTCTACATATTTTTCTCAGTGAGAGAGTTTCTTCCAAAATGGAAATATTTTCATGTCTTTTAACTGTGTGAAATCTTCCACACCAATTATGATTTTTTATGAGGTATTTCATGATAGCATCAGCACTAATATCCCAGCATTGGAGCTATATTATTTTTACTCTCAGATTTCAAGCTCTATTTATAATTAGCAATTCTTCTTTTGGGAATGCACATGGTATTTACTCTTTCTTGAATGCGTGCTTCTTCTAACCCTATGCAAACCTATATATTCAAGTTAATTCATATATGTCAGCAGCTTTGCAACATCATCTCTAATTTCACAGGTGCTGGCTATATTAGGTGTTTTTCTTATAAGTCACTAAAACATTAGATATTTTGCCTATCATTATCCTTATCTGAGTTTTGTTTTTTTGTTGTTGTTTTTGTATTTGTTTTACTGCTTACTTACCACCATGCATTCCCTACTATTTTCTGAGCTCCTGGGAATAGTAACAGTGTCATATGACATGGAATGGTCATCCTAGGAGATAAGAAACAGCTATATTAATTAGTAATCCATATAACTTATTGAAGAATTCAGGAATTAGTTAGAAATAAGCAGCCACTTAGATATATCTACCTTTTTTTTTATTACTAATGTGTGGTATATACATAAAATTAAGTCAAAATTTGAAATCTCTGAATTCACTTCAAAGCATATGGGGAGGAAACTGAAATAAGGTATACTAAATAATGCATCTTGAGTTTTGTTTGTCACCCTTTGTGAGCCCTGCCTGACCTAAGCACTTCATGTTTGTGTGTAGAAACAGCCTCTCAAATTGTTTTTCTCTATTGTTTCTGCTGACATAAAAATAAATAAATAAATAAATAAATGACATGATCTACTTCAGAAAATGCTGCAACTGTCATTTACTCCTTGGCACACAATTTGAATTGATACTGTAAGCATTTGTGCCTCCTCAGAATTTTCTATTTTTTTTTTCTTTTTAGTGTCTGTCTAGACTTAACTTTTAAATATCTGTGCTGAGAATAATTAGATGACTAAATGGATGGTTGTATTTTTAGATAGGAAAAACAATCACTTATAAAATAAACTTTAAGAATAGAAAACATGAACTTAACTTACAGATTATTGGTTAAAATATACCCTAGTTTGTTTCCTATCAATATGTTTGAGTAAAGGTAAACTATAAAAATTAGTATTATAGATTGAAAAGAAATGAGTTTCTCACTGTAAAAGCTATGGGTAAACTCCCATCTTCTACCTGTCTCTTAAACATAACATTAAAATACTATTAGAGGATTTCTGTTAATGATGGTACCCTAAAAATGTACAATAACCACAGGAATTAAAATATAAAAAATGAAAAAATCATTAGTACTAGAACACAGAGAAAAATGTCTTTCCAATTTTACAGACTTTACAACTATTCTTTCTACTTAAAAGACACAGAACCAGAGAATCTGTAAGAAGAATCCTACGTCTTCCTAGTGGCTCTAGTTGGTCCATTCAAGCCAGAAGCCAGTTGACAAAGGAGTAAATAAATGTTGTGAGTAAATGTTGAGACCTGTATTTGAAAGCAAACTTTCAGTGATCTCCATTATTTGTCCACATATATTTATGATTTAAATAAATTATATAGGTCAGAAATAGAATAGTACCAGCTATGTTTTTAAACAAAAATATAAGAAAATAAATAGGTATAGAAGAATTTCTGCTGTCATATATAAATGAAAATTTCTAAATACCAGAGAAAAAGAAAAGAATTTATAATTAAAATAAAAGATTTTAGGAAATCTAAAAGGTTTTCTAAATATGAATAGCTATAAATCCAAAGCTATAATATTAAGGACAAATAAAATAATTGGAAAATGACTTGCAAATTTAATTATTTATTTTAAAAGATTCTATTTATTTATTTGTTTTTGGGGGGGGAGAAAGAGAGAGAAAGAGAGCACAAGTAGGTCACGGTGGGTATATAGAGGGAGAGGCAGAAGCAGACTCCCCACTGAACAGGGACCCCACAGAGGTTCCACCTCAGGATCCTGAGACAATGACTTGAACTAAAGGCTACAACTTAACTAACTAAACCATTCAGGTGCCCTGGACTTGCAAATTTATTATGGGAAAAAAAAATGTTATGTAATTCCTATTTGAAAATTTTAAGAAAAATATAATCATAAAAATAAAATATGCTAGAATTCACAAATGCTTTTAAATAGTAAGCATTCATAAAAAGGAAAAAAAACAAAATGAAACAATATTGACATACCTTACTTCTTTCGAATTGTATGTTTTGTGAAATAGAAAACACCCAATATTGTCAACGTGGGAGCAACAAAGTTTCTTTGTATGTGACTGATGAGAATATAAATTAATTCAACCTGTTCCCCCCAAAACTGGCAATGTATATCAAAGGCCTTAAAACTGATTATACTGTTTTATTTATAAATTCATTTTATAGGGATGCCTGGGTGGCTCAGTTGATTAAGTGGCTGCCTTTGGCTCAGGTCATGATTCCAGGGTCATGGGATCGAGCCCCACATCGGGCTCCCTGCTCACCAGGGAGCCTGCTTCTCTTTCTCCTTCTGCCTGGTATTCTGCCTACTTGTGCTCTCTCTCCATCTCTCTAATAAATAAATAAAATATTTTTAAAAAATCATTTTATAAAAGGCATCATAAGGAAATAGCCATGAAAAGATATCAGTATTGTTCTAGTTTGGTATTTGTTTCAGTTCACTCTTAACTACTACCTCAACATCTACCTCACTCTACTCATGGCCAAGAGGTATTGAGAATGCTTCATTTTCCAATTACATTGCAAAGCACTTTCTTTCTCATCTTTCTCTTTTCATTGGCAGCCCTAATCCTGAGTCACACTCAACACAGCTTTATTGGAGGGGATGCAACTTTTTTCCAACATGCACAGATACACAAAATGATTAGGTAAAACAATGATTTTCAAAAATGGAGAACTGAATGATTGAGTGGTTTCACCAAACTGCTGTTAGATTTGATTTCTGTCTTATTAAAAATCAATAATCTTAACTACAAAGCTATCATACTATCATACATACATACATACATACATACACACATACTATCCTGAGGTGTTGGTTAAATGGATTATGAGACACCTAAGTGATGAATGTTATGCAATCATTGAATAAACTACTATAACAATGTATTAATTTACATAGGGCATTATATGTTATAAATTTGTAACTATAAAAAACACCTGAACATAATATAAGGATCGGTACTTCAGTTTTGTGTTCATATATACACACATTTACATATAAATGTATAACCCAAAATAGTAACAGTAATTATCCTATGTAATGCAATGGATTTTCTGTTACTATTCTTCTTATGATTTTTTTTAAACTCCCTATTTGTTCATTTTTAACGTTTCTTACAATAGGTATTTTAAAAAGTAAAAACTAATTTTAAGAAGAAAGGCCACAAGAGGCTTACACAGTAAATTATCTGTACATAGCCATTATATATTAACAGCCCTTTAAAATCAATTACAAGCAAATACAATAATGGAAAATGAAAGGACCCTCAGAAATAGAATAAAGTACAAATAATTCATTGGAAATAATATCAACATGAAAGAAACACAAGGTTTCCCAGACAGATGTTTCATCTGTGTTGAGGATTTATGCATAATTCCTTGATGGGAACTGGTTAATCTAGCCACTCAGGGTGTTCTCAGATCCCCTGTCTCACTTTTAATCTTAATATGTCCCTCTCCTTTGATTTCTGAAAGTGTTGTCCCCAAAGTGCATGCTTTCAATTCTGCTTGGAGAGCTTCCCTAGAGCCACTGGATCTGCTTATGTGATATTTCTGGGAGTTTACATCTCCCTCTCCAAATTTTTTAGCCCATGATTGAGTTGCTAGAGAATTTGCCAATAGTCTTTCCTCAGACAGCAACAAATCTTAGGCATAATTTATGTGAGAATTCTCTTGAATTTGAATTTGCACTCTTATATTACTTCTTCCTCTTCCATGTTTTACTTTTCCCACCTTATATTGCCATCTATTGAGAGTACTTTTAGCAAGTCACTGGCACATTATGGTCAGAGATCTTCATTTCAGACTTTGCATTTAAGGACACATTCTTCAGGAAATAAGTGTGTGACTGATTTGAAGCTGGCTTGGTGAGAGAGTTAGTGGTCAGACAGAAGCTGATTCATAATAGCAACTCATAAACTACCCCCTCATCTAATATTTAAAGGGAGAGGTAAACTGAGAAGTTCATTAGTATGGAGGTCATCTTAAGGATGGTGGTAGATCATTCAAGAATCTAAGAAGGGTGGCTTAAATGTAATAACAGTTTCTTTCTTTTTAAAGAAAACAAAATAAAAGTTCTTTTTCAGAAAAGGTGACCTAGTTATAATGATATGAATGGATGAATGAATGGAAAAAAAGCAAGACTGGATTCAGGAATACGATGTGAGAGTTTGTTGTTAATATTTGAGTGAAAGATAATAGCAAACTAAAGTAGCTTTGTTGATATAGAAATATGGATTCAAGAAATGCAAAGAAAGTTAATTTCACCAGAATTGATCACTGATAAGAGACAAAAGAGCAGATGATTTTAATGAGGGTTTCCTTGTCATTTATAAATTGTGAGACCTTAAACTAATTTATTTGACTAGTCAAAATCTAATAAGAATAAGTAATAATAAGAACTGACTTGTCTTAGTTTAAGATGCCATAATGAAATACCATAGGGGTGCCTGAATGGCTCAGTCAGTTAAATGTCAGACTCTTAATTTCAGCTCAGGTCATGATCTCAGGGTTGAGATTGAGCACTGCATTGGGCTCCATGCCAGACATGGAGCCTGCTTAAGATTCTCTCTCCCTCTCCCTCTGCCCCACCCCCACTTTCCTCACACACTCTCTTTCTCCAAGAAAGAAAGGAAGAAAGGAAGGAAGGAAGAAAGAAAGAAAGAAAGACCATAAACTAGGCCTATAAAAAACAGAAATTGATTTCTCACAGTTCTGAAGGCTAGAATCCAAGATCAAGGCAGGGCAGACTTAGTATCTAGTGCGAGCCCACTTTTGGTGCATAAAAGGTCATTTTTCACTGTGTCCTCACATAGTGGAAGGAGCAGGTTGCTTTCTGGTATCTCTTTTATAAAGGCACTAATCTCCTTCATGAGGGTTCAGCCATGAACCCAAATGCCCCACTTCCAAATACGAACACACTAGGGATTACATTTAAACATAGAGACTTTGGAAGGACAAAAACATTCAGTCTAAGGTATTCCCTCATCAGTTCTTTGTGAAGATGAAGTAAAATAAAATTCTTGAAGGATTTAGCACAGTGAATGGCACATAATGAATGTTTAAGTGTTAAAATAGGATTAGATGTATGGAATATGTGAGAGGGTGAATAAAAAGAAAGTGATCCTGAAGATTCTTACTTAGGTAATGGACCAATAATTAATTATAAACAGAGCTAAATATCTACTCCATCAAAAGTTTAAACATGATGTTTTTACAATCTCTGTCCTTTTTTTCTCTGACCTCTGCTCTTCATATCTGATTAAAATTTTACAAAACCTATCAAAGATTTGAAGATAAGCCCAAAACAAGTGTATGTGGTTAGTCACGGGGGTGGGGGGATGGATGTGTAAGATAGATAAAAAGAAGAACACCAAAAATTGTAAGCCAATGAAATTTATTCTCCTATTGATATTAAAAAAAAACACATTTTTAAATGAAGAAACAAATGTGCTATTGACATTCTGAAGTATGTGTGTTATTGTATACCTATTGATTTTTATATGCATAAATAATATACTTTAATGTTCAACTTGTATTTTACTTGATGATAAAGACTAAAATACCTCAAAATTTAGTCATAAAATCAAGGCTCACAGAGGAATGTCATTCCATCTACACTAGTCTTTCTGACATGTAATTGCTTTGTGTTGACCAAGCAACATTTTTCTAACAGTGTTCTTGCTGCAGTGTCTGTCAAAGACCCATCATGCTTCCCTATAATAAACTCTATTTTCTAGAAGCCTATGCATTGGTCAGATAAATAAACAGTGCCCTGACATTTTTCTTGCAGAATATGGTCTTGTTCTGAAAGCAATTTTCCTTGTATAATTTCTATTTGAAAATCCATTCATTTGTGACAGCAGTGTAAAGAGAACATTAATTTTAGTAGTTTGGGGATTGTTTTCCTTAGTGGGCAATGCAACATTGCCTATGACAGTGGGGAAATAGTAAAATTGACAGCCTGCTGGCAGTCTTTCAGGAATAGGGCTAACAGAGAGACTAAAAAATGGGCTTCATGCAACTTTGATGTGGCTAGTTGGAGATCCCATGTATCAAAAACTAAACACGTTGTAGAACACCTTGGTACCATAATTGGAATAACCACCTTTATCAAGTGCCAACCACTCTCTGTGGAGTGAGCCAATTTCTTTAATTTATAGGGGTTTCCAGTTGGAATTTGGGGGCTTAAAAAGATTAGAAATGGTAAATAAAACTAGAATTTTCAGATCTTATAATAGCTTCCCTTCTAAATGCAATTACACAGAGACATAATTTGATAGAATTGAATTTTTGGGGAATCAGGGAGACTGCATTGCACAATACAAAATATCTCAGCTGCTGTACATAATATATACCAGAGGTAATTGCTAAAATACAGATTCCTAGGGGCGCCTGGGTGGCTCAGTTGGTTATGTGTCTGTCTTTGGCTCAGGTCATGACCAGGGTCCTGGCATCCAGTCCCACAATGGAGTCCCTGCTCAGCTGGGAGTCTGCTTCTCCAACTCCCTCTACCTGTCCCCCTGCTCATGCTCTCTTTTGCCCTTGCTCTCTCTCTCTCCAATAAATAAATGAATGAATAAAATCTTTATACAAGTAAATAATAGATAAATAAAATACAAATTCCTAGATCCCAACCTGAGGTCCTTCTCTAAAAGATGAAGCTTACATTTGTTTGTTTGTTTGTTTTTATAAAAAAATTGTTATATGTTACTCATAAGAGGTGATTTGGGAAAATACTAGTATCATATTTAAATATATGGGTTTTACTATAAACAAATTGTGAATGAATATCATTTCTGCAATTTACTACTTACTGATCTCAAGAAAGTATTTCATCTTTTTTTTTTTTATAATTGACACACAATATTACATTAGTTTCAGGTGTACAACTTAGTAATTTGACAAGTTTGTACATTATGTTCTCTGCAAGTATAGCTACCATCTGTTCCATTATAATCCTCTTAAAGTATCATTAACCATATTCCTTATGCTCTGTTTTATTTTTATTCCTGTGACTCACTGATTCAGTAACTGGAGCCCTGAATCTCCCCTCCTTTCTGTCAACCATTGGTTTGTTCTCAGTATTTATACTTCTGACTCTGCTTTTTATTCATTTTTAAATTCCATTTATGAGTGGAATCATATGGTATTGTCTTTCTTAGCCTGACTTATTTCATTTAGCATAATGCCCTTTAAGTTCATCCATGTTGTTTCAAATGACAGGAGCTGATCCTTTTTTATGGCTGTGCAGTATTCCATTTTGTATATACCCCACATTCCCTTTTTATTCATCTACTGATGGGTACTTACATTGCTTTCATGCCTTGGCTATTGAAAATAATTTTGCAATAAAAGTAGGGGAGGGGTACATATTTTCAAATTAGTATTTTCATTTTCCTTGGGTAAATACCCAATAGTGGAAATATGGATCATATGGTATTACTATTATTAATTTATTGAGGAACCTCTATATTGTTTTCCAGCATGTTGTACTAATTTTCATCCTGACAAACAGTTCATAAAGGTTCTTTTTCTCCACATACTCACCAGCACTTGTAGTTCCTTGTCTTCTTGATTTTAGTCATTCTAACAAGCATGAGGTGATATCTCATCATGGTTTTGACTTTCATTTCCCTGCTGATAGTGATTTTAAGAATCTTTTCATGTGTCTGTTGGCCATCTGTATGTTCTCTTTGAAAAAAAATACGCATTTTTAAATCAGATTGTTTATATTTTTGCTTTTGAGTTGTAGGATCTCTTTATATATTTTAGATATTAACCCCTTATCAGATATACAATTTGAAATATCTTCTACCATTCAGTAGGTTGTCTTTTGCTTTGTTGCTGTTTCCTTTGCTATACAAAAGATTTTTATTTTGATGTAGTCCCAGCAGTTTATTTTTTACTTTTATTTCTCTTGCCTTAGGAAACATATCTAGAAAAATATTGCTATGGCTAAGGTCAGAGAAATTACTGCATGTTCTTTTCAAGGATCTTAATGATTTCAGCTTTCAAGTTTAGGTCTTTAATTCATTTTGAGTTTATTTTTGTGTATGGTGTTAGAAAGTAGTCTGGTTTCTTTCTTTTACATGTAGCTGTCCAGTTTTCCCAGCACCATGTGTGGAAGTTTTCCCTACTTCCTCACTGTATATTCTTGTCTCTTTTGTCATAAATAATTGTCCATATATATGTGGATTTATTCTGGTGTGTCTAGTCTGCCCAGATTGTTAAAGAAGAAGTTAAACTGTCACTAGACACAGATAACACGATATTATACACAGAAAATACTAAGTATTCCACCAGAAAACAAGAATATATAAATTCAGTAAGTGGACAGGATATAAAATGAACATCCAGAAATTGGTAACATTTCTACAAACTAATAATGAAGTCCCAGAAAGAGAAATTAAAACACATGCACACACACACACACACACACACACCCCTTACAATTGCATCACAAGAATAAAATAGCTAGGAACAAATTTAACCTAAGAAGAGAAAGACTTATACCTCTAAAAACTATAAAACAGTGATCAAAGAAACTGAAGATGACACAAACAAATGGAAAGATATCAATACTGTCAAATGTCCTTATTACTCAAAGCAATGTAAAGACTCAGTGAAATTCCTATCAAAATACCAACAGCAATTGGCAAAACTGGAACAATAATACCAAAATTTGTATGAAACCACAGAAGACCCTGAATAGACAAAGTAATCCTGAGAAAGAACATAGCTGGATGTACTGCAATTATAAATTCAAGATATACTACAAAGCTGTAGTAATCAAAATAGTATGGCACTAATACTTCATATTTTTTAATCTCCATTTTCTTTGTGAAACAGAGATATTCAGTAAATTTTCCATTGTGTTATGGTTTCAAGGCATCTTTTTTTCCCAATAATTTATGTATTTATTTTGGGGGGAAGGGGCACAGGGAAATAGAGAATCTCAAGCAGACTCCCCACTGAGTCAAAATCAAGAGTTGGACACGACAGATGTCCAATTTACCTGGGCTACCCAAGCACACCAACAACAAATCTAGTTTTTATAGAAGATCACAACATACTTTATTCTGAAAACTGCAAGAACAAAAATAATTTCTCAATTTTTGTAAAAATTGATATTCCATAAAATGAAATTTAGAACCTCTTCTAGGTACCTCTTCTACTTCAACTACAATGAAGTAGTTGAAGACAAAGCTGAGGTCACAATTTAATCTTTATAAGCAGATTTGAGTTGTTATTATATTTCTTTTATTTTTTTTTATTTTTTTTTGAGTTGTTATTATATTTCAAGTAAGAGATGTCATTTTTTTTCTACAGCAAATTGTACTGGATTGAAGCCAGTATACTAAAATTTCCATCAATTTTTTAAGACTTTCTTCTCTTTCTTTGTTCTTTATCGAAGTGCAAAGATTCAGTGATTCACGATAAAGTTAGAAGTTTCCTGATGTGCTATTCTTAATAGAAAAAGCTAATATTGCAGCATCTCATCCAATCCCAAACCTCCCATTGTGATAGACAGAATAACATTCCTCTCCCAAGATCTCTCCCAAAATGTCCATGTCCTACTCCCTGGGCCCTGTGAATATATTTTGTTGCATTTCAAGAGAGAACTAAACTTGAACTAACTTCTAATCAGTCAGTCTTAAAATAGATTACTTGGATTATACAGATGAATCCAAGGTAATCAGAAGAGCCCTGATCATGGAATAAGGAGGCCAAGAAGTTAGTGAGAATCAGAGGTGAGGGTGGGAGAGACACAGAGAGTGAGACAAAGGAGGCTATGATAGGGGAGGGGAGAGTGATTCTGTGCCGCTGGCTTTGAGGATTAAGGAGCGGCCATAAGCCAAGTAATGGAGGCAGCCTCTAGAATCTGGACAAGGCAAGGGAAGAGAGTCTCCCCTAGATCTTCTAGAAGAAACAGCCTTGGCAACACCTTGATTTTAGCCCAAAGAGACCCATGTCTCACTTCTCACCTCCAGAACTATTCTACAATAAAGTTGTGTCCTTTTAAACCACTAAATCTGTGCCAATCTGTTACAGCAACAATAAGAAGTTAAACATCTAACCAAAAAGTGTCAACCTCACTGCTAACTTTCTTCCCTAAATGGCTTTTGCTTATGTTCCTACATCCCTGGCAGTTAGTGCTAAATTATCAATAGACACTCAGTCTATGCCCTCTTCACTCCTTCCAGTTTGGGAAAATTCCCTTCCTCAGGGTTGATCTGCTTTTCTCTTTCTTTCAAATTACCAGGCATCACTTACTCAGCTGTGGAAAGCCAGCTTAATTATTTTGACAGGCTTCCAACTTTGAAGACTATAAATCTTTGGGATGATCTCTAGGTTATAATCTCTAGATTATAAAATGAATCTTGGAACAGAAGCCCTTTACCTCTCTTATGATGGCTCTAAAAACCCTAACATTTAGAAACAAAGTTTCCATCTTTCCTTCCTCAAATAGCCATGAAGGGGAAAAGGATAAAGCTACAAAGACAAAACTGCAAAAGACAAGACGATACTTATTATTACTATTATTATTATTATTATTAAATTGACCATTGCATGGTTAAAAGTGTATGTTGCTTGCCTGTTTTTTTTTTTTTAAGATTTTATTTATTTATTTATTTGAGAGAGAGACAGTGAGAGAGAGAACATGAGCGAGGAGAAGGTCAGAGAGAGAAGCAGTGGAGCTGGGAGCCCGATAAGGGACTCGATCCCAGGACTCCGGGATCATGACCTGAGCCGAAGGCAGTCGTCCAACCACCTGAGCCACCCAGGTGCCCCTGCTTGCCTGTTTTTAAAAAGTGTTTATTTCCGAGGTGGCTGGCTGGCTCAGATGGTTAAGTGTCTGCCTTTGGTTCAGGTCACAATCTCAAGGTCCTGGGATCCAGCACCCTGCTGAGTAGGGAGTCTGCTTCTCACTCTGTTCCTACCCCATGTTTGTGCTCTCTCTCTCAAGTAAATAAGTAAAATCTTTTTTAAAAAGTGTTTATTTCCTACATATTTTCCACAGAGTCAGTTTGTTTTTTGTTTTTTGGTTTTTTTTCCTGAGTAAAAGGGAACTAAAGTGGAAAAAACAAATATTCACCTAAGGATTCAATCAGATCTTAGAAACATCTGTTTAGCAATATTGCTTTGTTTGGCATGGCATTACCTTACTTTTATATTGTGATTAGAATACTTCAAAATATATTCCATGAGCCCGTATTGCAATTTAACCCTCAATAAGATAGATCAACAAGTATTTTTTTTTAAAGATTTTATTTATTAATTCTTTTCTTTTTTTTTTTCTTTCTTTTTTCTTTTTTTTTTCTTTTTTTTCTTTCTTCCTTTTTGAACCTCTTTTTATCCCCTTTCTCCCCCCTCACAATTTGGGATCTCTTCTAATTTGGTTAAAGCATATTTTCCTGGGGTTGTTGCCACCCTTTTAGTATTTTACTTGCCCCCTCATATACTCTTCTCTGGACAAAATGACAAGACGGAAAAATTCAACACAAAAAAAAGAACAAGAGGCAGTACCGAAGGCTAGGGACCTAATCAATACAGACATCGGTAATATGTCAGATCTAGAGTTCAGAATGACAATTCTCAAGGTTCTAGCCGGGCTCGAAAAAGGCATGGAAGAGATTAGAGAAAGCCTCTCGAGAGATATAAAAGCCCTTTCTGGAGAAATAAAAGAACTAAAATCTAACCAAGTTGAAATCAAAAAAGCTATTAATGAGGTGCAATCAAAAATGGAGACTCTCACTGCTAGGATAAATGAGGCAGAAGAAAGAATTAGTGATATAGAAGACCAAATGACAGAGAATAAAGAAGCTGAGCAAAAGAGGGACAAACAGATACTGGACCACGAGGGGAGAATTCGAGAGATAAGTGACACCATAAGATGAAACAACATTAGAATAATTGGGATTCCAGAAGAAGAAGAAAGAGAGAGGGGAGCAGAAGGTATACTAGAGAGAATTATTGGGGAGAATTTCCCCAATATGGCAAAGGGAACGAGCATTAAAATTCAAGAGGTTCAGAGAACACCCCTCAAAATCAATAAGAATAGGCCCACACCCCGTCACCTAATAGTAAAATTTACAAGTCTCAGTGACAAAGAGAAAATCCTGAAAGCAACCTGGGAAAAGAAGTCTGTAACATACAATGGTAAAAATATTAGATTGGCAGCTGACTTATCCACAGAGACCTGGCAGGCCAGAAAGAGCTGGCATGATATTTTCAGAGCACTAAATGAGAAAAACATGCAGCCCAGAATACTATATCCAGCTAGGCTATCATTGAAAATAGAAGGAGAGATTAAAAGCTTTCAGGACAAACAACAACTGAAAGAATTTGCAAACACCAAACCAGCTCTACAGGAAATCTTGAAAGGGGTCCTCTAAGCAAAGAGAGAGCCTACAAGTGGTAGATCAGAAAGGAACAGAGACCATATACAGTAACAGTCACCTTACAGGCAATACAATGGCACTAAATTCATATCTCTCAATAGTTACCCTGAATGTTAATGGGCTAAATGCCCCTGTCAAAAGACACAGGGTATCAGAATGGATAAAAAAACAAAACCCATCTATATGTTGCCTCCAAGAAACTCATTTATTTATTTAATTGACAGAGAGGGAGACAGTAGGGAGAGGGAGAGGGAGAAGCAGGCCTCTGGCTGAGCAGGGAGCCCATGTAGGGCTCCATGTAGGGCTAGATCCCAGGATTCTGGGATGATTATCTGAGTTGAATTCAGGCAGACGCTTAACGACTGAGACACCCAGGTGCCCCAAATTAATGCTTATTAATGACTTGTTATGTTCTTGGCATTTAATGCTTTTTGCCCATTGTCTCATTTAATTTTCACAACCACTGAATTAAGAAATTATATTTTTATTCTCATTTTGTATATTAGGAAATTGAGGTCATAGATATTAAATACATTGTCCTAGGTCATACAGTTCCTGGATAAGTAACGTGCATCATGGTCAGCTGCTTACTTAGATTCTGATAGACTCAAGGGTTCCAAACTATGGTTAAGATGAAACTGAGGAATCTTACTCTCTGTAACTTCCGTATCTACACTGTAAAAAGAACAATCATATCTACCATATAGAGTCATTTTATTAAAAATAAATAAATAAAAATAAATGTAAAGTATCCAGAAAAATTCTTAAATTATTTTCCAAAAATTTCATCATTTATGTAGAACTGTGTCGACAGAGATGGTGAATCAGGCTAAATCACCAATTAATGACCTAAATGACAGCTCCAAGTTTCCACAACACATGGATCCAGGACCAGAGAATAAAATATCAGACCCAAGATTAAAGGGACCAATGCTCTACATTTTCCAAGATGAAGAAAATCAAGAAAATAAATGTGATAACTAAAAAACAAAAACAAAACAAAAAACAAGTGGGTGTTCTGGGTTTTTTTTGTTGTAGTTGTTCTTTTTTGTTTTTTTACCAATCAGACTAGAGATAAATAAAAGGCATACCTAAGAATTAAACTAACGCTTTGTAACAGTGGACTTTCCTTAAAAAGACAAAATTTAACTAATGAATATTGGCAGAAGGAAAACAGACAACTTGATTACTCAAAGATGAGTGTCAAGGACTGGTCCTGAGTCAGAATCAATCCTTCTCTCCATCTATCTCTCTGTCTCTTGGTCTCTGTCTCTGTCTCTATTTGTTTTTGTCTCTGTCTTTCTCTGTATTTCTGTCTCTCTGACTCTTTCTCTTTCTCTCTCTACATATGCACATACATATATTTATTTATTTATTTACATATTTATATAAATATTACATATTTATGCAGAACTGGCACAAAAGACTTTTTCTTCTTGTCTAAGTGTGTTCCTGTGATAACTATTGAAAAGTTGATGCCTCTCCCTTTGTGAATAAGACAAACACAAAACCATTCATTTCTGATGGTATTATACTTTGTATAAAGTGCTCTATTTCTTCCCCATCCCCTTGCAGTTTCATCTAAGTGACCTCAACTCTTCCTTCCTTGACTTCTCTACCTACCCTCTCTTCTCAAATTATCCTCACAATTTTAAGAATAATGATTATGTTTATTGCCCTATTCAATTATGTATTTTATTTGAACATGTATTTAACCCATGTATATGTGTAGGTATATAATTAAACCTATGTTTATGTGTGGGTATATTATTTTTCACCTAAGTATACTAATGAAATTACAAATTTGTGTTCTGACAGCACAAAGGGAGTAATTGTAAAGGGATATTGCAAAGGCACTTATGGTGATAATAAAGCTATTGCTTAATGAATCCATCAGTTACATCAGATCTGCTGGTATTCTATTTCATTCGTTTTCTGTTGAGTGGGGCAGCACTGAATAACAGGTACATTTTATGCTATGAAGAGCCTCGGCTCCAGTGTTCAAATATTTTAAGATCTCCAGTAAACACCCCTCTTGAAATACTGTGATTGAAATTTTTATACTTTTATACTGTTAAATTGTTATATTGTTATTTCTGAACATTGTACAGAGACTTCTTTACCTTGGCTGCAAAGGCAGATATAAAGAATTGGTCTATACTCAACGGTCAGGATGGAATTTGATCTTTCATGATGTCACAGACCTGTTTTATTCCTCACATTTCTGCTGCAAACATTAAAGAAAAAAAAAAGAAAGAAAAGAAAAGAAAAGAAAAAAAGGAGGAAAGGGAAGGGGGGAGGGAAGGGTAGAAGAGAAGATAGAGGAAAGGAGAGGAGATGAAAAGAAAAAAGGAAAAGGAAGGAAGGAAAGGGAAAGGAAAGAAAACAAAGGAAGGGAAGGGAAAGGCAAGACAAGGCAAGCCTGGGGGAAAGAATAGAAAAGAAGAGAAAAAAAAAATAGAAGAAGAAGAAGCAGAAGAAGAAGAAGAAGAAGAAGAAAAGAGAAAAGAGAAGAGCTATTGCCCACAGGTCTTTTCTTGGAATCCCTTGAAAACCTCCAAATACTAATGCCATGGTTATCAAACACATCTCTGTGAAACCATCATGGATATCATAGGACATAAGGTGATCCAAATAGACTTCTACTTCTGGCTCAACCAGTAGTCTATTTCTGTCTATATTTTTGAAAAGTATCCTATGTTAGATTTTGATTATGAATGACAACTAACCTGTGGTTTCAAATTAAAATTGGCCTTTTATGCAGAATGACCACAAATTGGTCCTCAACTTATATTTCAAGTCTTAGTTTAAGCAGAAATCTCCATCTACTGTACACCATTCAGATAAACCCACTATACTTGTTATTATAAAATTTGCTTGCTTTCTCCTTTATCAATATTTTCATAAGTGTTGCTCCTTACATCCAGAATTTTCTTCTTCCTAAGTCAATCTATCAAAACAGGCAACAATGCAAATTGTGTTACCTCTTTTGATGCCCTCCAGAATTAAAAAAAATCATGTCTTTTGTCCTTCTCTTTCCTTGCTTGTTTGTCTATAATGCTTTTATAGGTCTTGCTGAATCCTCTTTTTTTTTATGTAATAATATGTCTCTTAATTTAACTTTCTATTTTATAGAATCAGCTTGGCAAGAAAAGAATGTTGGGTATTTGTCATGGAGTATAGACATACTCCAATGAACCAAGTGGAGCTCCACTTTGCACGGTTCATTGGCTCTCGCTAGAATAGAATATTCAAGGAGAATACCAACCATGCAATTAAGGGCAGGGGAGAAAAATCTTCAGCTGTTAGCTATCCCAAAATGCATACTGAAGAAATGAAAACATATTTGGGGGTGAGTTCAAGCTTTGAGAGGGAGATTGGCATAATTCAGAAAGGACCAGGTGGTCCCTGGGTGGCTCAGTCATTAAGTGGCTGCCTTGGGCTCAGGTCATGATCCCAGGGTCCTGGGATTGAGCTCTGCATCAGGCTCCCTGCTCAGCGAAGAGCTGGGCATCTCCCTCTCCCACTCCCCCTACTTGTGTTCTACCTCTAGCTGTCTCTTTCTGTCAAATAAATAAATAAAATCTTTAAAAAAAGGAAGAGAGAAAGAAAGAAAGAAAGAAAGAAAGAAAGAAAGAAAGAAAGCAAGCAAGCAAGCAGGCCTCTGTTGTCATGGGGTGGCCACTGGGGTTTTAAAGATTATCTGAATGGACATGCACGGGCATCTATCCAAAAAACAGCTATTAGAACAGGTGTGCCACAGTGAAAAATAGTTCAGGAATGAGGCAGCCGTCCATTTATCAGAACTGAGAAATAAAATCTGCATATTAAATAGCTAGAGTAACGTGATACTTATTGCAGATCTGTAAATTTCTCTCACTGGTTCTGAAAACTGGGGCAAGGTCAGATCCTGCAAATGGGAGAATTGAAAAGTGAGTTCCCTATGTATGCCTCTTCACCAATTAGAAAACTGTTACTACCAACATAATACTAGTAGGCAAACAAAAACTGATGGTTAAAAAAAAGTATATATATATACACACTTATATATACTTTATATGTATATAATTATATATTTTTAGATTTTATATATTTACATATTTTTTTAGATTTTATTTATTTGACAGACAAAGATCACAAGTAGGCAGAGAGGCAGGCAGAGAGAGAGAAGGAGAAGTAGGCCCCCTGCTAAGCAAGGAGTCCAATTCAGGGCACAATCCCAGGACCCTGGGATCAGGACCTGAGCAGAAGGCAGAGGCTTTAAACCACTGAAGCATTCAGGCGCCCCAGAGAACAACATATATTTTGGTCATTTCTGATTTGGTCACTCTGTTGTATGGGGGAGATTTCTTTCCTTCCTTCCTACCTTCCTTCCTACCTTCCTTCCTTCCTTCCTTTTTCTTTCTTTCAAGAAAATTAATCAAAAACTCAAAGTACATTGGGAAGGGTATGTGCTTTGGTGAGTGCTGTGAAGTGTGTAACCTGGTGATTCACAGACCTGTACCCCTGGGGATAAAAATATATGTTTATAAAAAATAAAAAATTAAAAAAAAAAAAACCTCAAAGTGTATGGAACAATTATCAAGTGTGAAGTATGTGTAATCAATAGCCCAAAATTTGAAGTATAGCATCAATGATAAGAGCATATAAAGGTTTAAAAAGAATTAGGACCCATTGTACACTTTTTTGAATATGGTGAAGATAGTTGAGTGGATATTTGTAGAAATTTTCAACAGTTCTTACTTCTTTCAGGATATAATATAGAATGACAAGATAAGCTTCTCCCGCTGAGATCATTCACATTGAAGATATCATTTAAAAAAAAAAAAAAAAAAAGAAGGGAAAAAGAAGAAAAGGAAAAACAGTTTTGTTTAACAGGGCCATGCGAGGAATGACAGCAGGAAACTAAGCAGCGAGCCAGCTGATGATGAGTTGAAGAGAGGTGACTGAGTGCTATAGGCAAAAGTGACACAGTCAGAGAACATGTAGAAGCCCAAGTCAAACAAAGTATTAACTTTCTGAAAGGACTGAACTGGACATGCCATCCCAATATAAAGCCTTCAGAAATGAGGAAACTGTTTATCAACAATGTTGTGTTACAACTCACAGGGTGAAGAGGTGAGAAATTGGAGCTGCCAAGAGTGACAAGAGAGAGCATATCTAACTTTTGATCTCTGTTCTACACGAGGATGGTTGCACTGTCAGGAAAGAGATTTTATTAGTGTCTTTCCCGGAAGCTTTAGCTTTATTACTCACCATTACGTGGAGCTGCTTTCAACTAAAACAAGTCAGTGTTCTAGGACTGATTACTATTATCACCTGTATTGGCCATTAGACTGGAATATTGCAAGATATCAAGACTATCCCAACTATCTAAAGTCAACAAGATTAAGCAAAACTTTGCTAGGACCAAGCATAAACTTAAGTCCATGACTAGCCAATTCTTAAACAACATGAAGTGTAGAAATATTAGAAACCAACTCCTCCAATGCTATTATTTTAACTATAACTATTTCTTCCTCAGAAAGAAGGCTTGATACAATCTTTCTTATCTACTGCTTAAGGTGTTCTTGGATATAATCAGATAAAAACAACAATAGGGAACACTTCTAGTTATTTTACATGTATTAACTATTAACTCATTGAATCTTACAAATCTTAGGATGTACATATGGTTGTTTTCTCCTTTAACTCTCAGGTATGCAGAGATGAGTAAATTTCCAAGGCCACACAGACCTGTTAAATGGCAGAAATTACCCATAAGCTCAAGGATTCTGATTCCATCATTGGCAAATATAATCAACACATTACTCTACATGCTACCTTTGGCTAGTTGCAAAATTGTTTGGAAAATAATGAGTAAAATAAACGCAATAGTTTATTCTTCAGACTATCATTAACAAGCATGTAGTAATGGCTGGACCCTATGCAGCCTTTTATGTGGTGCTTTATGGTATGATCTGAAAAAGAAACTGACTTGAAAAAAATAATAATAATTTTAAGATGTACATTAGCATTGATTATTAAAAACATTTAGGAATACTTAATTTTTTAAAAGATTTTATGTATTTATTTGACAGACAGAGATCACAAGTAGGCAGAGAGGTAGGCGGGGTGGGGGGGAGGCTTTACCCACTGAACCACCCAGGAGCCCCTAGGAATACTTAATTTTTAACCACAGGAAAGGAGGAATGCAGGCTATTTTTAGGGAGTGGAAGGAAAATATAAAAAGCCATCAAAAATTCAGTTTTATTCCTCCTTGCTGACCTAAGTTATCATTCTCTCATAGGCATTTATTTTTTCTTGAATTCTTGGAATACACACTATTCAGAAGATGACCCACCAAGAGTCCCAGATTTATTTAACATGACATAATCTATCACTCAAGAAGAAAAGCTGACTTCTGAAAATCTAGGCCAAGAAATGGGTGTGTGTGTATACACGCTGATACCTGCACTTAAGATTCCTGAATATCTAAAAGACAGAAAGCAACCACTTCATGTTTAAGGAAGAAAAATCATATGTGTCCTTAATATGCATTGTGGGGTTTTCTGGTCTTTTGGCTGATGTATGCAGATCATGATAAAGATTCATTTAAGAATGTTAAATGTAAAATGCTGATCTATTTTATGTTTGGTATTCTGGGGTTTCACTGCAAAGTTTTTGCTTATTTTGTGCCATTGTCCAAAATCAAAGAAATCTCTCCTGGAGTTAGAAATTGCTCTAATTCTTTGTTTGAAGGGTTATATATTTTTTTTTATTTTATTTTTTTTTCAAGTGGGCTTTTTTACTTGGTTTAATTCGACTGGTTCTTGTTTGCTTTTTCTGTCTCTCCTCTCTAGGAAGCTATTTTGGCAGCCACTTTATGGAAAAGGAGAAGTTTAACTCAATCACCCTGATGGTTTTGTTGGATTGAGAACGGCAATCTAACTTTCTGGAGAGAGGACCAATAGCGGTGTGGTGTTATCCATTAATTCCACCTGGGGCCAATTCAAGCAGTTGCATAAGAAGAAGTTTGGAATCATTGGTTCAATAGCTGTCGTGACTTGACCCAGGAAGCCAGACTGCAGCATTTTGGGTGATGCTGGTCTCTTGGCACTCGAGACGGTGGAAAGCTCCAGAGACTGCTTGGTAATGAGGACATTTCACAAAATTCAGCTCTTCTAAGTATTCCAGTCTCTACCTAAATGCCATCTCTGTAGACAGCCCCTTCCGAACCCTCTCGCCTGCCCTCTACTTGCCTTTTTTTTTTCCTTTGTAACACTTAACACCCTATAAGCTTTTATTTCTCCGTCATTTCCTATGTTTATTATCTGCCTTCTCCTTGACAAGGTAAACTTCACAGGGCAAGGACTACTTTTACTGTTGTGTTCCAGCACCTAAAACAAAGCCCAGTACACAATGATAAGCCCTTAATAAAGATTTGTTGAATGCATGACCAAAAAAGTTTTCCATGACACCTGAGTTGATATTAGACTATGTCCCTCTTGATTCATCTACCTTATTCCTTAAACTTTTATGGAGGATAAAAGCACCCAGTCTCAGCATTTGTAATCACAGCTGCCATATGTCTATTAAGCAGTTACTGAGTGCTAAGAAAGGAAATAGAGGTGTTTCAGATATTATTATTATTTATTATTTAGTTGGCTTCACACCCAACACTAAGCCCAATGCAGAACATGAACTCACAACCCTGACAACAAGACCTGAGCTGAGATCAAGAGCCAGATGCTTAACAGACTGACCCACCCAGGCACCCCCTTTAGACATGATTTCTAATCTTCATAAAGACTCACCTGACACAGGATTTATTAATATTCCCATTTCCTAAGTGAGAGAACTAAGGTGTGAAATGATTCATGGTAATAGGTACTTATGCTGTGCAGCCTATGTTGCAAGTATTGTTCTAAGTGTTTTCTATAGTGTTTGGCCCCAGTCCCAAAACTAGATCTGTCTGTTCACAGATCAACAACCTTCCCTTTGCTTCCCATTGCTTCAAAATATCCAGCCTTCCTTCAGAAACTCCCCATTTGGTGAAGTAGACGAACATAAAGAGGAAAGGTTTAAGGAACAATAAAGGTCTGAAGTGATTTAAGTCTAGAAATTGAATGGAGACCCAAGTAGACTATAGTTTCATGCTGATGTTGAGAGGACGTGGAGGACACGGAGCAAGGCTTTGGAGAGTGGCTGGGTTTTCACCAGCAAGAAGGGGCGTTCCAGCAGTGAGGCACAGAGCACAGGCCTAAAAGCATTTGAGCTTTTGTTGAATCACCAAACATCTACTGAGCATCTATTATGTGCCAGGTACTCTGATAAGCTGAAATGAGCATGGTTTGTCCCTCCTGGAACAAATAAGGAAACAAGTTTGGTTGGGAATGAACATTTCCTGATAGTGAAACAAGATTGGAAAGGTAGGTGGGGGCTCTATTACTGTAAAGGTTCCCCCCACCCCGTTCTGTAGGCTATGGGGAATATTTAAGATTTTTAACAAGATAAGTGACATAGAGAATTTTTCATTTGTTTAGGAAAATTAATCCGGTGATATTCTTTTATCTCAAACTCTAATTAAAAGGAATGTTTTATTGTTCTTGGTTTTATCCATTTTTTCTGGACTCATCTTCTTTCTTGGTCCAGTGGTACTTTGAAAAATACCAAGGCTTTTCAGCTTAAAATTGAGTTATGTGCTGGCTCCTAGGTGACTCAGTCAGTTAAGTGTCTGCCTTTGGCTCAGGTCATGATCCCAAGAGTCCTGAGATCATCCCCTCTTAGGGCATCCTGGTCAGTGGGGAGTCTGCTTCTCCTTCTCCCTCTCCCTTTGGCCTTGACCTCCACCTTCACTTGTGTGCACACACTCTCCCTCCTCTCAAATAAATAAAATCTTTAAAAAAAAAATCAGTTGTGTATATATACCACATCTTCTTGATCCATTGGGGGCTTAAGTGGGTAGGAGAAGAATAAATGAAACAAGATGGGATTGGGAGGGAGACAAACCATAAGTGACTCTTAATCTCACAAAACAAACTGAGGGTTGCTGGGGGGAGGGGGTTTGGGAGAAGGGGATGGGATTATGGACATTGGGGAGGGTATGTGCTTGGGTGAGTGCTGTGAAGTATGTAAACCTGGTGATTCACAGACCTGTACCCCTGGGGATAAAAATATATGTTTAAAAAAATATATATATAAAAAATAAAAAAAATTAAAAAAATCAGTTGTATGAACTAATACTTACCACCTACCCATTCTTTGATTTTGTTAACCCAATTTACACTATATTGACAGAGCAGAAAGACTCCCCATCCTCCCTTTAGAGCCAGGTAAGAACTGTTCCTCACTCATCAGGAACCAGATCATGCTTGAAGCAAGTCTCTTTCTTTTCACATGGACTTATCATTTCCATAAGTTTCCTTCTTTCTGTATTCTGTCTTCTAGTATCACCTGACACAGGATTTATTAATATTCCTAAATTCTAAATATTCTAAACTATTATAAAACTATTTTATAATAATTTATATATACATATATTTATATTTATTTTTCACATTTATATTTAAATTCTGACCTTTTAAGGACATAGAGATGATTTTAAAACAAGTAAATACTTTTTTAGGTTCATTTTGAGGTTTATGCTAGCTGAAAAACTTTCCTAAGTGTCTCTCTATCTCTATTTCTCTTGGATTGAATTATAATTAAAATACAAGGCTATATTAATTTTGGGTAGCAACATAATATTCAATAATTTTATACATTACTCAAAGCTCATCACAGTAAGTATGCTATTAATCCCTTTACTTTATCTTATTTTATTTTCAAAAGTCTCTTAAACTAAAATATTCTATGGCCAATTCATAACCCTGATAGCAAAAATGCTGCTGTCCCTGAGTCCAGCCCTGTCCAACAAACTGTAGCTAAAGAATTTAGTCACCCAGAATATATAAACAATTGCAGGTTTATTTGCTAAGAATGGACAACAGTCCATTTGTTGCCTACAGCAAGATAGAAATAATATAAGATGAGATAATGGTGGGGATGGTCAGCATCTTTGTTGGAAGAGTGAAAGGCATTGATAGACTTTTTTTTTTTTCCCAGATGCTGACTCATTCTCATCTTAGGTAGACATTTCCTTATAGAATCAAGTTTATGTTTATTCCTTGGTTATAACTTCAGACCAGTTCAAAAAGTCTCAACATATACAGAAATGGTAATATAATTTTTAAGAAGGAAGAATAAGTTTGACCATGTCCAGGTGGTATCATAGACTGATATCACTAAAACCATGTATTTTGTGTCTCTCTCCTTTTTTTTTTTTTTTTCCCATCTCATAGGTCTTATCCTTGAATCTGATGACTTTATTTCTTTTGTTATATTAAGTCTTTCACCTCAGTTTGGGGATGATGACATTAATTTTCCTTTAGAAAGCTGAAAATTATTTTCACTCATTTATGCGTAGCTGTGGACCATATGAACCACCTGTGTCTCAGCAGCATTAGAAGGGCATGAGGAGCAGAATAGAAAAGGAAAAGAAGAGCTGCACAAAGGTACCACAATATTAACCGATGTCATTTAATCAATTTCTATTTTTTGTATGTTCCACAAAGAGAACTCAGATAAATTTAAGGCATTTGGGTATAAGTCTGCTTCTCAGTTCAAAAATCCTTTACAAACACTCTGCATGAATGTATGATAATGAATGCGGGATATAGAGGCCATATGGGAGTGACTTAGATAAGCTCTGTAAGGGGAAACAGAGATTTAGAAGGACCTTGGCATTAATCTTTCTCTCAGCTCGTAGCCTCATCTCCCACATCTTTCCACCCAATTTGGTGAAAGAAACAGGCTGTGCACTGAAGAGTAGTACCCTTAGAAAAAAGAGGGTGCAGTGAGGAGAAAGGCATTAGCCCAGATGTCATGTAAATAAGATTGTGGATTTATAGAGAAAGGGAGTTCCCTTGAAAGATACATATGGAATATGACACTAATCCTCTTAAATGTTCTATCATGAAGAAATACAGAATTACTCACTAGATATGGGTGAGGTTAAGCCATGTTGGTGAGGTATGTGTTTGGGTTCAGTTAGGTACTTGTGTGTCAGAACAAACCAAGCTGTCTGTTAAATAAAATGAAAACAGAAGTGATGCTCACCTGATACTCTAATAACCACTTAAATCAGAGACAAAGCTAGTTCCCTAAAGAGTGAAACATTCTATGACTCATTGAATATAATCCTGAAAGAAGCAATATGCACTTTACCGCCAAGGGCTCTTATAATCTTGAGAGACTGGTTGATTGCTCTAATTTTCATCTTTCATTCCACACTTCAGGAATTTAATTGAAAATATCAAGTGATAAAAAAAATCAGAAAAATAAAACTGAATGGCAAATAAATCATGAAAATAAGATCCATCATATGCAAGATACAAAGTCACAGATATTGATGAGTTACACTAATAAAACAGATATAATTAACCATCATAAGAAACCATCTTAAACATGTTGTGGCAGAAAGCTAAAATCTAGTTTTTGTTTTTAAAGAAGAAGTGTGTGTATGTGTATGTTACAAGCATATACATATACAATAATTATATATTTTTCAATTCAATGAGAAAATGTGGATAGAATTCATACAGTTTTGACAAAAGCTTCTTTACATAGACCATACTTGCTAAAGCTTCTCCATCCTCTTAACTTAGGTCATCCAACATGCCTTCATTCCCTTGGAAAGAATGGCATCAGGAAGTACGTGTCTGGTTCCAATGATATAAATGATAAAAACTTTAAAAATGTATGATTATCTCAAACTTCCACACCCTTACAAATCATTTTGCATATAAGTTGGGGGAGGTGACATATAAAGAAATGGAAGTATTAAGAACAGTAGGTAAATAACTCAGATACATCATAGGATCAAAAGAATCCAAAGAAATTTATCAATTAAATAGAATTTTAACTTGGAACTAGATAGAATAGCTTGATTCTCTGTTCATCACTTCAATTCATCTTTTTTCAGGTTGTTTTGTTATCTGCCTACAATTACCAGTATAATTTATTTCAGCTTTTAAACCTTCTAAATATGATAGGCATTAAGAATCCTGGGGTGCCTGGGTGGCTCAGTGGGTTAAGCCGCTGCCTTCGGCTCAGGTCATGATCTCAGGGTCCTGGGATCGAGTCCCCTATCGGGCTCTCTGCTCAGCAGGGAGCCTGCTTCCTCCTCTCTCTCTCTCTCTGCCTGCCTCTCTACCTACTTGTGATCTCTCTCTGTCAAATAAATAAATAAAATATTAAAAAAAAAAAAAGAATCCAAAGGAAGAGAGATTACACTTTGTTGTGGGAAATTTAGAAAATACATCATAAAAGATAATAGTATTTAAAAATCATTTTGAAGTAAAGTTATTTTATATATACTTTTTAGAAAACATTCATTTATTTATTTATTTGAGAGAGAGCAAGAGAGCACCATGGGAAGGGGCAAAGGGAGAGGGACAAGCAGACTCTTCCTTGAGGGCAGAGCCTGATGCAGGGCTCCATCTCACAACCCTGAGATCCTGATCTGAGCTAAAACCAAGAGTTGGATATTCAACCAACTGAACCACCCAGGGACCCTTATGTATACTTTTAAAACAAGTTCAAAACGAATCTTGAAAGAGTAAAACTAACTTGAAACTAACTTAAATAAATGATGGAAGTAAAATATAAACTCCCCAAAGAAATAAACGAAATTCAACATTCAGTTAAGTTCAAAACGAAGATACAGAGAAATCTTTTTGTGATCTCTACCAAGCAGAAATATCAGACAGTAGAAACATAGCAAAGAATGACAGAATGGATAGGATTAGCAGACAAGGATTTTGAAATATCTAATATAATATTTGGCATAGGCTCAAGGAAAGTTGTGAAAGGAAATATGAACATAGTGAGGAGTAAAATGGAAGTTATAGAAATACCTACATTGTACTTCTAGGATAATGTATAATAACAAAAATTAAAAATATTTTTGTTGAATAAGCATAGAAGACTAGACATTGCAAAAAAAAAAGATTAGAGAATTTGAGGATCTAACAATAAAACCTTTGCAAAATGAATCAAAGAAAAGGAAGAATTGAAGAATAGAGCACAGTGTCAACCATTGTTGGATAAAAATGTCATTGGAACCCCAGAATAAGTGTGGGGAGACATATAAAAAGATATAAAGATCTAAAAAGATATACCATGGAAACAATGATCAAAAATGAGCTGGAACAGTTATATTAATATCAAGTAGACCTTAAAACATGGAATATAGTAACTAATCATGAAAGACACTCCCCAGTGATAAATGGTTCAATTCTTCAAGAACATAAAAATCCTAAAAAAAAAAAAGAAAAAATCCTAAATAAAACACATAATATAAGAGCTTTGAAAAATGTGAATAAAACACTGAAAAAAATGAAAGAAGTAATATGCAAATATATAATTATTATTGTAGATTTCAACACGATAATACAACCAGTAGTTAGTAAGATACAAAAGAGTTGAATAATATTACTAACCAATGAGATTGAATTTATATTAAAAAAACTGTTGAATACACATTTAAAATTAAGTAGAGGATTTATCAAGATAGAACATAATCTGGGCCATAAACCAACCCTCAAATACAAAAATATTGAGATTATACAAGTATATTTTCAAATTCTAATGGAATTAAATTAGAATTTATTAACAGCAAAAATGTTTGGGAAATACCCAAATATTTGGAAATTAAGTAATAGATTTCTCAATAAGTAAGAATCAAAGAAGAAATCCCAAGGAAATTTAAAAATTATGTTGAGTTGAATGAAAAGGAAAATCTAGCATGTCAAATTCTGAGGGGTGCAGCTAAAACAATGCTTAAAACCTTAATAACCTGAGAATTACCTAATGGGCAATTAGAACAGAAATAAATAAGCATACTACAAATTACCTCCATTTAGAGGTCTGGAAGGAAATGTGGAATGTGCACACCAGCCTGGGGTTTGGACTTCTTCAGCTTAGTCCCATTACAGAATACACTCCTTCCCCTCATAACTTCTGTCCTGTGCCATTGTCCTCATTAGTCATCGGGACACTTCTGATGCCAAACACTGTTGAACTCTGTAGTGATGATCACCTCTGCTTTTAAGTATCTCAGATATTAGAAAATGTTTCCTGAGGGAAGTTAAAATTTTTGAGCAATGCTCATCTGTTAGATAAAGGGTGATATTTACTGAATGATATGTGGACCTTTTCACAATGCTAAATAGAAATATTCTTCCCCAGGAAGTGGATTTAGGAAAAATAAAAGTGTAAGATTATAAATAATAATCTCCAATCATGTGCTCAGTGCTGAATTAGGGATCTGCATTTATGTCTTTAATTCTCATAACAATTCAGTGAAGTTAAGGACATTTACGAGCAGGTAATAGGACATTTTTATTATGAGAAGACTCTCCAGGAGTTTTGGTGATGATTAGCAAAATAAAAATAATGGTCCATGACACATGAAGACAGACCCCAGTAAACTGAAAAGGTTTTCAATGAACCTAATAGAAACCCTGATCTTTTCTGTTAATCACAGAGAAGGCATACTCTTAACAGGAAATGGAAAGCATTTTTGTAGTTAAATTGTGTAGATACTTGAAGTCTAAATACTTCTTGATTTCTAGGTGTAGCCAAACCTCATGTTTGGTTTGTTCTTCTATAGGGAAAAGAGACATAGCAGGGGATGTATTTAACACATTTACTGTATTTAACACATTTTTTTAAAGATTTTATTTATTTATTTGACAGAGAGAAAATAGTGAGAGAGGGAACACAAGCAGGAGGAGTGGGAGAAGGAGAAGCAGGCTTCCCATCCATCAGGGAGCCCAACACAAGACTCCATCCCAGGACCCCGGGATCATGATCTGAGCCAAAGGCAGATTTTATGACTGAGCCATCCAGGTGCCCCAAAGATTGATTTTATTTATGTATTTATTTGTTTGTTTGTTTGTTTATCTAAGAGAGAGAGAGAGAGAGAGCAAGCACAAGCCGGGGAGAGGGAGAAGCATTCCCTGCTATGTGGGCTCACAGTCCCAGGACCCTGGGATCATGACCTGAGCCAAAGGCAAATGCTTAACCAACTGAGCCCCTTAACACAAATTCTTAAAAGAAAGAAGCATCTCATGTGATGCAGAAACAGAATAGCATGGAAAAAATATCAAGTTCACATTTCAAAGCTGGTGCCAGCAAAAACTGTGACATCACACAGTTAGTTTCACTCTTTCCATATCTTGCCACTATAAATGGTTCATTGAATAATGCCTTTTTTTTTATGGCTCTTTTCCTCAGTTATCTAGTTTAAAATGCTCTTTCTGATACTTCTTGCAATAAAGTAATTGACATTAATAATGCACATTGGGCTTATATTTTTATCAAAATACTCTCTCAATTTAAGACTTGTATTAAATTGGAAAATGAGAAACTTTGCCTCCAGTAAAGAAATATAAAATTATAAGGACATGTGGGTGGCTTAGTCTGTTGAGCATCTGACTCTTGGTTTTACCTCAGGTTATGATCTCAGGGTCTTGAGATCAAGCCCCATGTCAGGCTCCACGCTCAATGAGGAGTCTGTTAGTGATGCTCTCTCGTCCTTTCCCTCTGCCCTTCCCCCACTCAGGCTCTTCAAATAAATAAATAACGTCTTTAAAAAAAAAATATATATATATATAAAATTAGGGTAATGAAATGGGCGGTTTGTTTATAATGGCCCTAAAATCTAACTTTAGGTGTCAGTTATGTCATTCCTGTGGTGTCTATTCACAATTCATATATTTTAAGTTTTAATTCTCATCTTAACCAACTGTTCTGCAACCATTTCCTAATTTCTCCTAACTCCTTTTCTATCTTCTTTGAAATCATTTTAGAGTTTTAAAATTTAAGGATATCAAAATACAGTATTTAAAAAAAATATTCACCTTTTTATGGAATAAGTTATTTAATTCAGTGAACTAAAATAAAATGTAAGGTTGCTTTGGCCATAAAATATTAAACAGATAGCTATAGTATTGCTTTTTCTTTTATTCTCTTTAGATCCAAAAGGTAAGGTATACAAAGTAGGAAAAACTCAGTGTAAATAAAATAACAAACTAAGTATTATTATTTTTTATCTGTATTTTATCTCTTATCTCTCTAATAGCTTAAGCACATTTGAAGGCCAATAGTTTTCACATACACAAAACAGCTTTTCCAGTAACACTGAAAGAAAGTTGAGTTACTTACTCTTACACCTGTTTTAAAGCCTATTCTAAGAAACAGGTAATGTTCTATTAAGAATGTTTCAAAGTTTTCTGAAATCTGAACTTGAACAACTTTTCTACTACATATATTTCCTAAGGAACATTATTGAAGAACATTCTTAAAACATTATCAAGTTTTCTACTACACATATTTGCTAATGAACAGAAAACTTCTGACTCATTGTTATGTTATGCCCATAAGCTGGAGAGTTTCATAATCAAATCTGATTTCTGTAACCGTATTGCTCTGGGCATGTCACAAAAATTCCCATTACATTTAAATTAAGACTTTAACAAAATGTAGATGGATCTCAGTAGAGTGTGCAGCAGTTAAAGTAAGTAATTCTTCTCAAGTTGCATCTTTTAGCCATTCATCTTACATGATTTCATGGTTATTTAAAGCTGAGTTACATTGGGGAGGAACATGAGGAAGAATTGTGGCATGATTTTGAGAGCTATTTTGACAGACTGTGGACACCCAGTAAATGCCTCCTACTGTTATTACTATGTTATTACTAGCTTTTACTGTCTTAACTTGTAAAACAGTTGACTTCAGATAATGTCTAAGGATATTTACCCAATTCCAGAATGATAAATTCTCCAATGTTATTTTAAATTGGGCCTATTTTCATAGACTTAACAATGATATCTAATGTTATTTTGTGTTTTACTGTTAAACTATTATTTACAATTAAACACTTGAACTTACAAAAATTTCATGACTTGAAAAACGACACTTCACAATGTGTCTTGAGTAATAAGAATGCAGAAACAAAGCATATGAAAATTTTGTGTTAGATAAAAAATAAATTGGTATACTATTCAGGGAGAGACAATTACAATCCAGACAGATCAGACAAACCTACTAATTTCACCTAAATGGGTGTTAGGCTAATGACCTTGACAGAAGAAAATTATTTTATAGTTCATATAATACCAATGACCCTCAAGCCTAAGGCATAGCTAAAAAGACAGTAGAGACTCTATGAGAGCCATTACATTTAAACCAGAGCAATCTGTATGATTCTGGACATGGCTGGGACATGTTGTAAAATACCAGTTGGCATACTGCCACTTAAAGCTGTAATTACCCTTGAGGGAGTGCAGCCCACAGTGTAACAGAATCAATGATGTTATTTGAGAGAGAGGTTTGAGGAAATTGGGCTTATTCATTTTAATAAAGGAGCATTAACCTTTCATGACCTTATTGAAGTTACAGGATTCTGAAAGCGATAGATAAAATTGATCCTAATAAATTCTTCTGTCCACTCTAAAAGTCAATAAAAAGAGAAAATGATCTCAAAATTGGGAAACTGGGGGCTAGAAATGAAATTGAGATACAGGTATTTCATTCACAGCGTGGGATAAATTGCAACTAAGGCTGTCAGAACAGAGAAGCAGTGTGTGTGTTGGTGAAATGCAGCAGAACTTTAGAAGAATAGAATGCATGGCTCCGGATGTACTGACCCACCTAAAACCTCACCACCCAGGAGATACTGTTTCAAATATTTATATTGAAATCTGTATGTGATGTGATTGAATTAATAAAGCAGGGGATGTCCATTGTTACAGTAACCTCCTGGGCTCTTGCTAGCACAAGCCTCTTCCCTAGGGGTTCTCTCTGCACACTGATGCTGGATTCAGCTGAAATGGGACCCTATGGCCTTTGTAATTGAGTGGAAACTATCTTGATACTCATCCATTCTTGGTCTGATCCCAAAGTACATTTACATAGACACTTCTTTAGCATCCCTACTAAAGGGTATAGCCAAATATGCATTTTTAAACACTAGTATCCAGAGAGACTCAAGGCAAAAAAAGGATGAAAAACAAGTGTGTAAATTGCTACAAAGGAAATCTTCAAGATAAAAATATAGTATGCCCAGTATGTCAAAGGTATTTGACAAGTCTCTTCTTGTGCAGCCCACAGTGTAACAGAAGGAGCAGCACATGTGCAGACTTGTAATCATGGGAGACATTTTACTAACGTTAAATTGGGATATGAGCCTAGGATATGAGCCTAGGTCACTATTTATTAATCAATTTTAGTGTCACAGAGCCAAAAATAAATTTCAGGGAGGAAAGTTCTGGACCTTATCCCATCCCCCAAATTCACATACTTTCATTTGGACATGAAAGTCCAAATGGTCTGTGTAGCAGAATTCACAGACCCTCTGACAACCATGCAGTCTTAAAATTCTCTTTTTTATACTATGAACTGTTTTCCATAGAAGAAACATATTATTGACTGTATTCTAATGATTAATTCTGATTTAAAATTAAATTTCAACCTAAAAAAATAAATATAAATAAGTAAGCTCATTACACTTTTTTTCTCAGAAAGAACATGGAGTAATTCTGTGTTGATAAGAATTTAAATGATTTCTGAAATATCAATGTTACACAGATTTTATATTGTGAATAAAAAATAAAAATAAAAAGCTACTTGTAAATGATTCTGGTTACTTTTACCCAGAGATTGTCAGAATATTTTAACTGGAGGAATGTTACTCAATGTCTATTCCATAATGTGTTCTTTTCTTCCAAGATATGCTTCTAGTCTTTGGTGTGTCTTAACTGTATTCTTGACTGGTTTAATAACTTTGTAAATTTGTATTTTCTCTAGAACCATGTTTCTTTCATCAAAATAAATATTGATTTTTGAAAACTAGAATCTATTAACCTTATTTTGAGGAAGAAGGATATGACAACTGGAGATTTTATTGATTTAAAACGCATTTCTTTGAAATCCATACCCTTGATAGTTTTTATTGTTATGGCTCCAGAAATAATCAATATTGGTAAGTCTGTTTGGTAAATCTATTTATGACTTTTTTCAGTATTCTACTGACAGTAAATAAAAAACAAATTCATACTTAGGTCTTCAAAAGTACTTAGTGCAATAAAAAATGTTGTATTTGTCATTAGAACTGAGAAGTATCTTGGGATATTAGGTATATATTATAATTTTTGTATATTGGCTTCTACATAAGATAGGGTGCATAATTTTCATAGTTTACAGGTACTTTCCATAGTTTACATAATGTTTTAAAGCTTATGAATATTATACAAAATAAAAATTGCAGAAATAGATACATACCTACTGCCTATATCTACCAATATGATATATATGACAATATAACAAAATATATGAGTATATATGTAAATAAATGTAAATATACATGTGCATGTATATATCTGTATTTACATATGTGTAGATATAGATAGACACACAAACATATATACAAACAAAATTTACATTGGTGTTAATATTAAACACATATAAACATACCTGTACTTATATGTATATATACATACACACACATATATGAAACAGAATTTTTCTGAAATTCCATGATGAAATGCTGAATTTAAAAAATATAAATCATGAAGGCATTTTTTATCTCTTGAAGTAAAACAAAACAACTACAAATCTGTTTCCAATGGATCCTTACAATCTACATGGATATTCTTTAAATCAATGACTAAAAAGTGTTGCAGATCTTAATAAAGTTCATATAGGACAGTTTAGAAGACCTGTAAGGAATAGTTTTCTGTTTTCCTCTATGAACCAGTACCATTTGCAAATCTAAAAGCAACAAAAACTTTCCTTGTTTGGGCACCTAGTTTCAAGACGGCTTTCCTCTTTATTCTGGGTTGTTCAAATTTTGATAGGGAAAGAAGGCCAATTACTGACCCATCATAATGGGACATGATCAAAGACCAAACTTAGATATAGTTAAAATATGATTAGGAGCAATCAGAGCAGTAAATTGGATTAAAGAGAAGTTGAATATGGCCAAACTAATTTAGTGACACTCACTAGCACAAAGATCAAAAGCTTAAAGTCCACAGGCTTAAGCTCCACCTTTGAGATCCACTGTCATATAAACAAGATTTAAAGTGTGATTTTATAATTAGTCTAAGAACTTATTCCATCTTTAATTTTTTTTTTTTTTTTTTTGGTTTCTGGGTTTTGTGTTTTTGTGTTTGTTTGTTTTTGCTTTTTGTTTTTTTGGTATCCTATGGAAGAGACCCTTCTTGTGTGAGTAGAATTTGCAACAGAGTCCATTATGCCATTCAACTTCTACACTCCTCTTTATTATTAGGAGAGCCAGTTTCTTGAATTTCTCTGAAATGGTATGTTCTTCTTGATTCATCTCTTGGTCAATCCAAACATCACTGATTTTTCTCTTTTACACTTTTATTAAAACAAATTATTAAATTTAATTACCATATTTCATTAGCTTGAGGTGATTTAAATTTAGGTGTAGAAAAGAGCTGAGTACTGGTATGATAAGCAATGTAGTAAGAATAATGAAAGAGTGTGCTGTAATATAGAAGCTTCAGTTATATTATCATCATAGCTCTTTTCACTGACCATGTTTTGTGATTAATTTATTTACTTTTATGATTTTTTTCCCCATGAAGCTGTATGCTTCATGATAATGGAACCCTTATCACTAGATCACTGTTTCAAAATAAGAAACTGTAAGTATTTGGTCAATGAAAAGATTATTGGGAACAGCTCTGCATGACCCATCTAGAAGCCTAAAAAGTATTTCATATAAACTAAGAGATATAGGAAGGATATGAGAAAAAATATTAAAGAAGTTTCAGATGTAAACAATTTTTACTTAGGGTCAATTTTCCAGATAATTTTATACAAATAGTTTCATTTTCACAATTTGAATGATAAATGAAATTGTGGTCATTGCCATAGGTGAGGAAGCCAGGACTCTAATTCTGCCATGTGTAAAAGTAGAAAAATAGTCCAAAAGCATGTTTTCTCCTTCATCACAGTAGTATACTGTAAATCCAGAAGTAAATTCAGAATATTTAACAATACCTGATATAAAATGGGCATCTAACAATTAGAATGGATACTAAACTGGGGCACTTGTATGGCTCAGTTGGTTTAGCACCCAGTTCTAGATTTTGGCTCAGGTCATTGTCTCAATATCAGGAGTTCCAGCCCCATGATGGGCTCTGCATTCAGCACAGCATCTGCTTGAGCTTCTGTCTCTCCTTCTGACCCTCCCCCAGCTCACACTCGCAATGAATAAATAAATAAATAAAGTCTTAAAAAAAAAAAAAAGAATGGACACTAACATTTTGGTGGTGGAGTTGAGGACTTCTTCTTTGTAAGGCATTGATTCCCTCAATTAAGTAAATTATGGGGAGCTCCAGGGAAGGGCCAAAGCAGTGGTAGCAGTCATTGTGTGGCTCAGAGCAGTCAGTATTTATAAACTGCTATGAAAGTGCTGATAATTTCCTAACTGATATAGTGACAACAATGCACAGTTGTGGCATACAAGTCCTTTGTACACAATGATGTAAAACTTAGAAGTCATTGGTCATTTCCATTTATCACTTATTTTGAATAAATTTGTAAAATATCAAGAAAATAGCCTACATTCATGTGTTTTTATTTTATTGAAATAATATTGGTAATTATACTTGAGGGATTTGAATACTAAGTTTCCTTTAGCTTCTTTAAAATAAAAGTGGTCTATACATATTAAATAATTCTTTGGTAACATGTTACATTGACCATTTCTACAAGTTTTTTAATGTTATACCTATCAAAGAAAAATTCTGAAAATACTATAGGTAAGCTCATTTCAGGGTGTGAAACTGAAATGTTACCATTTAAGTCTCAGTCAGATGGTTGCCTGAAAACTCTTTTCAAATCGGCAAAGTAATCTTTGGTATTGCGGGAAATAATGATGTCATTTCACAAGGAAAATCTTTTTATTGTGGAGGACATGCAAACTCCTCTCCATGTGCTTATCTTTATGAGGACCTTTTACACATTTGAGTAGAGAAAAATAAAGTCAAGAGATACTCTTTACCACTGATCTATGAAAGAAGCATCTTCAGTAGTTGAAATCAAAGTCAAATGTTTGCAAATCAGATTGGCATTGTGGAAAATTGAACTCTGAGAAGAAAAAATATAGTTTTATGACAAAACTGATTTAGATTTCAAATCATAAGATCTGAGCTAAACCATGGAGTCTCACTTTTATTTTTTTTTTTTTTTTGCACTGAATGTTCCCACCTCTGAAAACAACTTTATATTTTATTTATTTATTTGACAGAGAAAGAGAGATCACAAGTAGGCAGAGTCAGGCAGAGAAAGAAGGGGAAACAGGCTCCTCACTCAGCACAGAGCCCGATGCGGGGCTCAATCCCAGGACCCTGAGATCATGACCTGAGATAAGACAGAGGCTTAACACACTGAGCCACCCAGGCACCCCTGAAAACAACTTTAATATAAAAAGTTAAGTTTAAAACTTTGATGATTCATTATATATAACAATACTCATATTTTTCATTTATCAACAGTAATTATATAAATTAGTGTGTTCTGTATTGTTTTCATGTAATATAAGTTTATGATCAGTAATATGCCAGTTGTGATTTATAAACAACTAGAAAACCATATTATTTTTTAAATGACAATAATTGTTGAAAATTAGTGAAGATCAAATTAAACATTCTCAACTCCCTCTCTATTTCGGGTGTTATTTGTCCTTATTATCAACTTTTTTTTTTAGTTTTATTTATTTATTTGTCAGAGAGAGAGAGAGCTCACAAGTTGGCAGAGTGGCAGTTAGAGGCCCAGACAGAAGCAGAATCCCTGCCAAGCAAGGAGCCCAATCTAGGACTCCATCTCAGGACCCTGGGATCATGACCTGAGCTGAAGTCAGCGGCTTAACTGAGACACCCAGGGGTCCCCTTATTATCAATGTCTATGAAAGTTGCATATGTATATTGCTTATGTATCTTGAACTCATCTATACTTTCCTGAATGAAGAGATTGAGGTTTATTTACTTTTATATTCCCAGTGTGGACATAGTAGTGAAACATAATAAGCATTAAGATATTTTTTTGAGGTCGGAGCCACTGCCGCCACGTCCAGATCCAGTCTCGCGTGCCGCTGACGCCCACCGTCCCGACCTGCACTCCCGATTCCTTTTGGTTCTAAGTCCAAAATGGCAACTCTCAACGATCAGCTGATCCAGAATCTTCTTAAGGAAGGACATGTCCCCCAAAATAAGATTACAGTTGTTGGGGTTGGTGCTGTTGGCATGGCCTTTGCCATCAGTATCTTAATGAAGGACTTGGCAGATGAAATTGCTCTTGTTGATGTCATGGAAGACAAACTGACGGGAGAGATGATCGATGTCCAGCATGGAAGCCTTTTCCTTATAACACAAAAAATTGTCTCTGGCAAAGACTATATATGTGACTGCTACACTTCCTGGGCCATTGGACTGTCTGTGGCAGATTTGGCAGAAAGTATAATGAAGATTCTTAGGCGGGTGCATCCGATTTCCACCATGATTAAGGGTCTCTATGGAATAAAAGATGATGTCTTCCTTAGTGTTCCTTGCATCTTGGGACAGAATGGAATTTCAGATGTTGTGAAAGTGACTCTAACTCCTGAGGAGGAGGCCCGTTTGAAGAAGAGTGCAGATACACTCTGGGGAAGGCAAAAGGCGCTGCAGTTTTAAAGTTTTCTAATGTACCACTTCATTGTCTAGACCACAACAGGGTTTTAGTTGGAGGTTGTATACATTGTTCTTATTATCTGATCTGTTACTTAAATATCAAAATGGCCTAAGGAAAAAACAATGGTTTCCTAATTTTTAAATACGAATGGTTCAGCAAACCCTGTAGCTATACCCTAATGCTGGATGATACCTGCCTTTGTAGTCCTAAATGGGTTCATATCAGAGGCACCACTGCCAGTATTGCATATGCAGCAGGTGCTCTTTAAACCAGATGAGTATTTCCTGTGTGTTCTATGACTTCTGGTTCCTTCACCCAAAATGCCTAGTTCATCTTTTCCAGTCAGTCACATCCTGGGCTCCAAAGTATAAATTCATTATTGCATGTATTGTGCGTAACTGTTCCAAAGGATCTTACTTTGTGTACCACATATGTCAGAATATAGTGTACATTGTCATATAATGTAAAAAGACCATGCAACCAACTAAGTGTTGTACCAACTAAAATACCAAATAAAATTTGAACAGTGACTTTTTTTGAAAAAAAAAAAAAAAAGAAATTTGTTTTGAACTGAAGAATTTTAATTAAATTTATAATATAAAACTACTAGTTATAGACAATTTGTTAGGAAAATAATTTAATTAGCACCTCCCTCCAATAACATAAAATAGCACTGAGCTCTGATTCAGTTTAATGACAGATGACTGAACAACGCTTTTTGGTTTTGCTTTTATATACGTTGGCCTTATTTTACATTTACATTTAGCTATGGAATTGTGGGATACATGGTAACATTGAACTATAAAATGATGTTGACTTTCAATTTAAAGTAGTAAAGTAATAAATGGCATCCAAGAATATTCTACAGTGAACAAGGTCTGCATACAAATGTGTTCCATTTATTATTTAATTGAATGCAGAGAAATTTGGGGAGTTTTATAAAGAAAGAAAAATCATATTAGAGTGAGTATTGATAAATGCCGGATGCATCCATCAAGTATCTTGGCAGTCATCATGCAGCGGGGATGGTTTGCCCTGTAGTTCAAATCAATATGTTTTTGTTGTAAGGTACAACACAAAGTAGTTAAGTGTTGCTTTCAAAACTCTAGAAATGTATTAGTTTACAATAATACGTCTAGGTCTGCAATGTAAGAACAGACATTTTTCCCTAGGAATAACATGTATCTACTAGATAATAGAAGTTTGAACACAAAAAAGGTTATGGAGGAAATATTGGTAGAATTACTCAATAAGAACTTATGACTTGGATTTGCTATGTGTGTATAGAAAGTACATTCAAGTAAGGTCTGAAATAATATAAAAAACATGTGACACATTCACATGTATCAGTAAAATTTGGACAGCTCACAGTTTAGTGTCAAACACCTTTATGCAGTCCAGTTCTCTTTTTCACAAAGGAAGGTGTTAGCAACAGGGTTTGTGGTATAGAGGAAAGGTATATTTGGCTTCCCTTTTAAACTGGTTTTTGTGGGCCTGTGCAATCCCCATTTGATTCTAACAGTGCTTATTCTTGGAACATATGTGAACAATTAGTTTTCTTGAATGATCTAAGCTTAGTCTACCTGCCTTGAATGTTAGACTCTCTTTTTAAATTGTGGGATTAGGAAGGAAAAGTGTTCCTTTATCTTTTATCTTTTTTTTTTTTTTTTTTTTTTAAATTTGTCAGGGAGAGAGAGAGAGCGAGAGCACAAGCAGGAGGAACAGCAGGCAGAGGGAGCAACAGGCTCCCTGCTGAGCAAGGGCTCATGAACTGAGCTGAAGGCAGATGTTGAACCAACTGAGCCACCCAGGCATCCCAAAAATGTCTCTTTAAATTTTGCAACTGAATGATCCCTTTTTTTGTGTATTGTTATGGACTATCTCATTAATTCTGTTGCAGACCAGAGTTAATTATTTCAAAGTATAGGTAAGAAATACAAGTATTTTAGAATTGTTTTTCTTTAATCCAATCTCCCTTCACAAAAGTCTTTAAAACCCATGATTTTTAGCATGACACAAAGATGTGTATTAAATTATTTATGTTGTCACAGGAAGTATAATATGTATATCCATTTAATATATTTATTTGAGTTTTGACATATTTGTTCACTACATCTCCCCACCTTCATTGACTTCATTGTGAAGAAAACAAGACTGAAACATAGTTAATATTTCTGGCAACACTAAATACCATATCAAAATTCTAGGACAAGATGAAATCTGAGACTGTCATGTTCCAATGACTAAAGGACAAATAAGCTTTTTAAGTTACAAGATAATATTCTTTAACTATGCTCACTTTTATAAAATATAGTTAAATTAACAAAGTCTACCATCTAGAGACATTAACTGGCATTCTGTTTATTTACCTTTTTAAAAAATATTTATTTATTTATTTATTTATTTATTTATTTGACAGGTAGAGATCACAAGTAGGCAGAGAGGCAGGCAGAGAGCCTGATGTGGGGCTCGATCCCAGGACCCTGGGAACATGACCTGAGCCAAAGGCAGAGGCTTTAACCCACTGAGCCACCCAGGAGCCCCTATTTATCTTTTTTAAAAAGATTTTTATTATTATTTTTTTAGTTTAATTAAGAGAGCAAGAGAGGGAGAGAGCTCGAGCAGGGGGCAGTGACAGACAGAGGGAGAGGGAGAAGCAGACTCCCCACTGAGCGGGAAGCTTGATATGGACTTGATCCCAGGACCCTGGGATTACAACCTGAGCTGAAGGCAGATGTTTTACCATATTCAGGTACCCCAGAATTCTGTTTATTTTTATAAACAATGAATAAAATAAGTAATATGCAATATCTATTTTATAATCTATTTAATGATTTAACATCATTAAAAATTAAAAGTTTTTAAAAATAAATCAATAAGATAATGAAAGTACCAATAGAAAAGTAAATTCAACTTAAAAAACCAGTAGTCAAAGGTGATATTTGAAATATTTAAAATCAGTGTAGAAACTTTCTAATCAGAATGAGCAACTTAATAAGAACAGGTCTACACTGAGCTATCATACTACAGTGAGAATACTAATTACAATAAGAAACTATATTGTATGATTGACAAATGGAATTTAAGGCTACAATGCCTTGAAATAGCATGTCTGTAGGAAAATAGAGTGTCATACATATCTCTTGTCAATGTAAATACATTCAATTTTGGATGGAAATAGGTGTAAATGTATTTATATACATTTATATGTATTTATATACATTTATATGCACATGTATAAATGTATTTATGTATGTGTGTGTATACATATGCATACACACACACATATATGCGTACACACACACACATACACACACATTCAGGTTTGGTTTTGGGTTTCTTTTTCCAAAAATTGTTTTATTTACTATTGACTAAAGAAAAAAGCAATATTTACAAAACATACATAAAGAAAAAGGAATGATGCAGTAAAATTGTGAACTTGCTATCTTATTTTAAATGTTTTATTTTTTTTAATTTTTAAAATTTTATTTTTTATTTTTTTATTAAATATTTTATTTATTTATTTGAGAGAGAGAGAGAGAGACAGTGAGAGAGGGGACACAAGCAGGGGAAGTGGGAGAAGGAGAAGCAGGCTTCCCGGGGAGCAGGGAGCCGGATATGGGGCTTGATCCCAGGACACTGGGATCATGACCTGAGTGAAGGCAGATGCTTAACAACTGAGCCACCCAGGCACCAATTTTTTAATATTTTAATTAACATATAATGTGTTATTTATTTCAGGGCTACAGGTTTGTGATTCATCAGTCTTTCACAACACCCAGTGCTCTCCAGAACACATACCCTTCCCAATGGCCATCACCTAGCCACCCAATCTCCCCACCAACCTCCCCTCTAGCAACCCTCGGTTTGTTTCCTAAGATTAAGAGCCTCATGGTTTGTCTCCCTCTCTGGTTTCATCTTGTTTCATTTTTTTCCTCTCTTCTCCATCTTGTTTCATTTTTTCCTCTCTTCCCCTCTTTTCTGTCTTGTTTCTTAAGTTCTGCAATAATAATTGTCTTTCACTGATTGACTTATTTCACTTAGCATAAGACCTTCTAGTTCCATCCACATCATTGCAAATGGTAAAAATTTCATTTTTGATGGCTATGTGATATTCTAGTGTATGTGTGCCACACACACACACACACACACACACACACACCATCTTTATCCATTCATCTTTCCATGCACATCTGGGGTATTTCCATCATTTGGCTATGTGGACATTGCTGCTATAAACTTTGGGGTGCAGGGGCCTCTTCTGATCACTACATTTGTATCTCTGGGGTAAATGGATAAAAACATTTTTAAAAATCTTTCCACTAAGGGTGTTTGGGTGGCTCAGTCAATAAAAAATCTCAGATCATGATCTCAGGGATGTGATTTCAGTTCAGCTCATGATCTCAGGGTTGTGAGACAGAGATCTTCTTCCTCTGTCCCTCTCCCCCTTTGCCTCTCCCCCACTCTCATCTCTCATTCTCCATCTCTCTCTCAAAAAAAAAAAAAAAAAACAGTTTCCACCATATGATTCTACTCTCAAAAGATTATTCTAAGGAAATAATCATTGTAGTTAATTGTTTCTTTCTTCAATATATCATTGATCAAAAAATTAAAAAAAAATCTAGATATGCACCAAATATGCAATAATAGAAGTTAATAAATACAATATTGTGCAACCATATAACTGTATATAATATATCGAGCTAAAATGATGAGTTTAAACATCAATTTTCATGATGAATATTGAGAAAATGGCTCATAATTTTGACTTCCCTGGTTAAAAAATTCTGTACATAAAACACCCAAGTGAATTCCAAGAAAAATAACTGGCATATATAGGATATACAAGGAAATCAGTATTGTGATGTATTCAAGACAAATTGATAGAACTCATTACATATGCATGTGTGTATACATTGTATACATGTATGTATGTGTCTCTCTCTATATATATATAGAGAGAGACTCTATATATAGAGACTCTCTATCTCTCTCTATATATAGAGGGAAAGTTTTACAAAAGTTATTTAAGTTGTTCATTGAGGACTTCAAAAGATCAAGGGTGAATAAAGAGAGAACTATATTACTTTTTTACATAAATTCAATTTGTTAAAAATGTCATTTTTTTCTAAATCAAATTAAAAACTTAAAAAGTAGAGGACTTGATTCTGTAATTTATACTAAAGATATAATTTAAAGAATAGTTAAAAACATCTTTATGGAAAACAGGATGAGTAGACACAAAGGAATTTGACAGTGCAAGTTGATTTTGTTTTTGGTTTTGTTTTTTTTAAATTTTTTAAAATCAATTTCAATTTGTTTTTGTTTTAAGGAAAAAGAGGAAAGAAGAAAAAAAAAGAGGAAAGAAGGAGTGGGAAGAAGAAAGGAGGGTGAGAGAAAAGGAGGGAGGAATAAGTAACTTTTTGGTCTTCAGTGTTCCATAAACATAATTGAATGCCATATTGTTCTTTGCTATTCTCCTTTTGTTGTACAGTTTTCGTGCATTTTCTCAATGTTTTCCATGCAATGCAGTAAATCTAAGAAAATTTATAGCTGGACATTTAGCAATGTCAAAGTTACCAGCAAAATCTATGGAGGTATATTATGTATTTTGACAATATACAGCTTCTGGAAATTTGATGCGAGTACATGTGTTATAAGGAGATTTCTGCCTATGCAAATTGTTTAAATTACCTGATTTTAAGTTTTTACATTTTAAAAATCTGCCTTCCTATCTTATAGGATGTCTGTGACTAATAAGTTTTTTTTCCTCCCAAAAGTATTTGTAAATAAAAAGCAATCAATAACACATAATATTTTTGTCATTTTTATGTCTAAGTGATATAAAAGAAAAGAAAAACAGCTATTTTTTTGTGGTTTTCAGTTCACAAAAGAGTGAGAAATATGCAATGATCACTTCCAAAGAATCTCATTAGAGTACAATTTCTGAATGTACAATACACTTTACATTGTATTTTAAAAAATATAATTTGCTGAGTTTTGACATATGTATGCACCTATGTACTAATCCTCATGACCAAGTTTCCCTCTTAAATATTATAATAGTTTCCATTTATTTCCTTTATGTGAAAGATTATATACAAATTTATAAAAAACACAATAGCCCCACAAAATAAGAATTTTCATTATTTTACACAATAAATTCTAGCTGAGAAACATAGATGGTTTGCTCCTGATTCAAAGATAGTAATAAAAATAAATACATGAATAAATAAAAAGCATTCAGCATTGAAGCTTTGTTTCCTATGAATGCTATTTTACCCTAAAATATCTGCTTTTTCAATTACATCAAATTTCACACCCAACTTATTAATATGAAGTTGACTCAAGATATACAAATCATCATGATAAATTAATTACCTAAAAATGTTAATTAGCTTTTTATTGCTTATTGTTTTAAAGTTACATTTAGAGGTATTTTAATTTGATATTATATATTTCATAGTTCTTATTTTCTGTTTCTAACCACTAAGGTAGTAGTATTAGTGTTGGAGGCCACAGCACGGTTGGAATCATGGACGAAACCAGGCCCTGACTTGTGTATCCCTTTAAGCCCAAATACCTTAATAAAGGGTTACAGACAGGTAAGTTTGAGTAGCACTGAGAAAGGGTCTGTGCTACACATCGTGCACTCACCTATGTGACTTCCCACATATTCCCCAAATGGAAGGGAACAATGTGGTCAGGGTCATGAATTCTTAGTCCGTCCTTGTTGTTCCTGTACTTCCCATAACCCACTCCCTGGCTGATTGTAACTTCTTGCATCAATAGTAGCTAACGGCATTAGCCGTGACTACCTGGCATCACAAAATTTGTTTGTAGTTAATGTGAACTTGTTATAGGAACTTGCGGTTATCTGACTAGATACTGATGTATTACTCCTCCTATTGTGGTCTGCCTTATAAATGCTTATAAGATGTGGAATAAAATTGACACTGTTGGACATCCTCCTCAGTGCTCCTCCTGCCCCCATCTCTTTGTCTATTCATTTCTTTTCACCATCCTCTTACGTTCTGGTGGATTTGTCGCGCTGGCCATGACATATTAGGGAACAATATCATATGCATTTCTTTAAAGATTTAATTTATTTATTTGACAGACAGAGATCACAGATAGGCAGAGAGGCAGGCAAGGGGCAGGGGGCGAAGCAGGCTCCCCACTGAGCAGAGAGCCCGATGCAATGTGGGGGCTCAATCCCAGGATCCTGGGATCATGACCTGAGCAGAAGGCAGAGGCTTAACCCACTGAGCCACCCAGGCGCCCCTATCATCTGCATTTTTTAAAAAGGTTTGCTACATGAGTCCAGAAGTAACCAAAATATATTTTTAATTTAAAAAATCCACTTATAAATTCGTTATAATTACTATTATCACCAATAATCACTACTGGTAATAATCAGCATGGTGCTTGGTGATTTTTTATCATCATTTTATTGGGCTTTTTGTAGACTTTTTCTCTTAAAAATTGTCAGATGCAAAGATTTGAGGTGAAATATAATTGTTAACGATGAAATCCCTGACATGCCCAGCTTTATGTAATGATAAACAGCATAACAAAATGATTAGTCATCATAATGTCTATGAACTTTTGGTATAGCTTTTTTTTTTTTTTTTAATTTTTTTTTTTTTTTTTTTCTTCTTTTTTGCTGGGCTTCTAAGGACATATTCTGACGTCCTTTAATGCCAAGAGCAACAAAGCAGTCTGGTTCCCTCACTCTACTCCTAAACTCCACTTCCCTCTACCAGTATGCTGACCTTTGAGTCAAGTACACGCAGGTAACAAGATAATGAAGCTATAAGGCCAAGGATCCTTCTTGACTTTTTGTTAGTACTATGCCTTTGGTACATCATTATGTCTGCCGAGACAGCTGAGTGTTTTATAACATTTTAAATAACATTCTGTATTGCTGACTCATAGGCAATTCATTGCTTATCATGAGCATCACATAACAGATAAGTGAATCACAGAAGAGCTCTAAAGAACTATGCTGGGAAAACAGCCTTCCTAGGCAAAGCAGGCAGAGTGCACTTCCCCATTCCTCTGTAGAATTAACTCTTAGCATATTTATGTATTTCTTCATTTTTTCTTTATTCTTTAAGTGCTCTCACCATCCCAGGCTTCTTCATGTCTATCAGCCTCCTGGATACTGTTAAGCACAAGATACAATGGTCCAGTCAGAGGGGCAAGAGACAAAGGATGTTTCAGAGACTTACCAAATTAAAAGCTACCAAGAAATCCTCTAGTTTAGGATTTCTTCCCAGCTGACTTTCATATTGTGCTAACATTATACCAAATGTTTCTTGGACCGGAATAGGACATACAAGGTTTTTTAAAGTAATCATATTTCATATCCAGAAAAAGAGAAAACAAAACAAAACAAAACAAAAAACAAAAACACTGCATGAAAATAAAAATAATATTTAATTTTAACAATAAAGATAAGAAAATAAATAGATTTCCTATAATACTTATGATGGTATAACACAAAGTATATATGACTAAATTTTGTTATTTTCATTTTTTGTGATGATTTTGGAACATAATATTTGCCAGTTACTAACTATTTTATCTTCACAACTATTCTATACAATTGATGCAGTTATTAAATTTTATAAGTGAGGGCGCCTGGGTGGCTCAGTGGGTTAAGCCCCTGCCTTCGGCTCAGGTCATGATCTCAGGGGTCCTGGGATCGAGTCCCGCATCGGGCTCTCTGCTCAGCAGGGAGCCTGCTTCCTCCTCTCTCTCTCTGCCTGCCTCTCTGCCTACTTACAATCTCTCTCTGTCAAATAAATAAATAAAATCTTTAAAAAAAAATTTTATAAGTTAAAAATTTAATTTCAAGAAGTGAAGTAACTTTTTATTCTGTAATTAAGCTGAAGTCTTCCTAATGACAAAGGTTGTGCTCTTTCCAATAATCTACCAATTTTTAAAATTTTGTTGATATTCAGATTGAATTTCCTTTTATTTATTTTTTAATTAATTTTTTATTTTTTATAAACATATATTTTTATCCCCAGGGGTACAGGTGTGTGAATCCTTTTATTTTTTTTTTAAGATCTACTTTATTTACTTTTTACTAATTTATCTAATAAAATATTACAATAATACTAAGAAAATAAATGCATGGTTTGGTCATAATAAAATTACCATTCTGTCTATAATTTATTTCCAGAATGCTACCATATTTGTTGCAGTAATAGCCCATATTCCCATATCAGACTGACCAGTTTTTACTTATCTAATCAGCTTTGGTTTAAGAGAATCTCATACTGAGTTGTACATATCTCTACAATAACAGTGTATTGATAATGTCCCTGATCCTTCCTTGGCTGTGTATAAAACATGTATTGGCATAGCTACATCTGTCAACATGTCATTATTAATCAAAACACTTGCTAGACCCAGTAGATATTTTGTGGACTTCTCTATTGATAATCTAATATATTGATTACTTCACTGGGACTTAAACATCTCTGAGCTTCAACATTGAGAAACAGCCATTAACATTTCCCACTCACCCATGTTTTGTAAATATTGCAGCTAATCTGGTGTTTTGCCTGCAAGCTACCCATTTCGATCCCATTTTAATTTTTAATTTGTTGCTTGTTTAACTATGAAATAAACTGTTGCTTGTTTAACTATGAAATAAACTGTTTTGGGAAGTGCAGCAAACTTCAGTATGTTACCCATTTATTAAAGGAATGAAAGAATGTATGTATAGTAAGAACTTGAGTAAAAACACAATATATTTTATTAAAGACCTGGTAAGTTTGTATTCAATCATGTGTAAAACAATTCTAAACAAACATTATACCCAAATAAACAGCCATTTCTGGGTCCTTAGCAAATATTTAGATTTGAAGTTATATAGAAAGTTCATATTTAAACTTGTCACAGAGTTAAGATGCAGAATTTTTATTCATGACCATCAAAGGGATCCGTCCCTAATCAAAGTCATTTAAAAAAAAACTGTTAAAAAAACCACATTGGATATAGATAATGAAAAGATAGTCTCATGAGAAATGAACGAAGACTAGAAAACAACCCAGGAGGCTTTTCTAAAGGTGGCTGCGGGCAGAGTTTAGACAGAAACACAGGAATTGGCATTTTCACAATATTTATTCTTCCAATCCAGGAGCATGGAACATTTTTCCATTTCTTTGTATCTTCCTCAATTTCTTTCATGAGTACTTTATAGTTTTCTGAGTATAGATTCTGTGCCTCTTTGGTTAGGTTTATTCCTAAGTATCTTATGGTTTGGGCAATTGTAAATGGGATTGACTCCTTAATTTCTCTTTCTTCTGTCTTGTTGGTGTAGAGAAATGCAACTGATTTCTATGCATTGATTTTATATCCTGACACTTTACTGAATTCCTGTACAAGTTCTAGCAGTTTTGGAGTGGAGTCTTTTGGGTTTTCCACATATAGTATCATATTATCTGCGAAGAGTGATAATTTGACTTCTTCTTTGCCGATTTGGATGCCTTTAATTTCTTTTTGTTGTCTGATTGCTGAGGCTAGGACTTCTAGTACTATGTTGAATAGCAGTGGTAATAATGGACATCCCTGCCGTATTCCTGACCTTAGTGGAAAACCCCTGGGGATAAAAATATATGTTTATAAAAAATAAAAATTAAAAAAAGAAAAACAGGAATTGGCAAAGACTTGTCTATAACTGGTAGAGGGAAGAGTTCATAAGGAATTTGAAAAGTGCCCTTTAGTACTGAAAAAAAAGAAAACAATATGAATGAAAACTCAAAATTGAAAAGCTTAGGAGAAGACTAACTTATTTAGTCCACAATCCAAAAAGTTAGTTGCTCTCCAGAATGAAGAAATTATACTCATTGTTCTACAATCAATGGAATTTTAGAGCTACATCTAAAAACAAATACCTTTATAGAGAAAATTACTCCCAGATTTTCAATAAAAGGGGGACCCCAAGTGATGAAGACATCGTGAACCTTCTATCATGGGATGGAGTTGGCTGGGCATGAAACAGGGAAAAAATTCTAATTAAAGAGATAATAAGGGGGCGCCTGGGTGGCTCACTCAATGGGTTAAAGCCTCTGCCTTCCGCTCAGGTCATGATCCCAGTGTCCTGGGATCGAGCCCCGCATCGGGCTCTTTCCTCTGCAGGGAGCCTGCTTCCTCTTCTCTCTCTGCCTCCCTCTCTACCTACTTGTGATCTCTGTCTGTCAAATAAATAAATAAAATCTTTAGAAAAAAAAAAGATAATTAAGAACTATACATCACAGATTGCTTTTCTCGGATTATTAAAAGATCCTCAAATTTGTGTCTGTTATTGTTTTTAGTGCTTATTGGTACTGATAAACAGAAATATAATTAAAATGAGAAAAATTGCATATTAAAAAATTATGTGTACAGACAGTCCCTGACTTCATGGTTTCAAGGTGATTTTTCAGCCATATGGTGGTATGAAAGGGATATGAATGCACTTCAAATTTTGAATTTTGATCTTTTCCCAGGCTAGCAATATGTAGTATAATGCTCTGTCACAAGGCCGGGTAGTGGCAATGAGCCACAGCTCTCAGTCAATCATGAGATCATGAGGGTAAACAAACAGTACACTTACAACTATTCTGCACCTATACCACCATTCTGTGTTTTACTTTCAGTTCAGTATTCAATAAATTACATGAAATATTCAACACTTTATTTTAAAGTAGGCTTTGTGTTAGATGATTTTGCCCAATGTAGGCTAATATATGTGTTCTGAGCACATTTTAAGTATACTAGGCTAGGCTACAATATTTGGTAGGTTAGGTGTATTAAATATATTTTCAACTCATGATAGTTTCCATTTATAATGAATTTATCAGGACTTAACCCCATTGTAAGTCAAGAAGATCTGTGTACTTGTTTCCAATGCAGTTGAAAAGCAAAATCTGAGGAAAGTGTATGTCACTAGACATTCAGTCTCAGGTGCTTTGAGAGAAGAGATACATACAGTGCTATTCATGGATGTGTGGCATCAAGCTACTCGGAGGGAAGGTAGGAAGACTGAGGTCTAGACACTTGCTTCAGTAAGAAAACCATAAGCTAAATATGATAGGTGTGCCATCATGGAAGAGCACTACTGGGATCTCATTTTGAGAAAGACTTCGACAATCCACAAGGAGTATATTTAGCGGACAGTCTTTAGTTGTGGAATACTTGAAATCTACTTCAGTGTTTTAACTGAGGTTGTGCTCTTCTCAAACAACTAGAAGGCAACGACAGTCTAAGATGATGGTGCTTACCTAGGTATTCGTCCCTAATGTCACCTCTTCTATGGCAATTATCAGAGCTCTCTCACTGCCTGTCCAAAACTTTCTCAAAGGAGCACTGCAACAGAGGCTTTTTCAACTCTGTGTTCTTTTTTGCCATGCTCCTCTCACGACATCAGACCTACTCTGGGGTATGCAGAATTTTCCTGCCTCCATCTTTTCCTCTTCCCTTTATTTTTCATAGACATTATGTACAATATTTTCTTGCATTTCTTACTTTGTCTTGATGTCTGCTCCCAGAACACAAGTGACAAGTGGGGTTCCTGAGGCTCAGTCATAGAAGAGTCTAAATGTGATTTCCTGATCCTTGAAAGAATAAATGCTAATATATTCTTATGCACATTGACCTTAGTAAAGCGATTCAAGAAGACTGCCTATAAGCAATTGAACTTATAAACACATAACATAAATATATAACATAAAACCAGCAAGCTGAGAGGTCACCTCATTAAAAATAAACCAGATGCCAGTGGAACATCTCTTCTTACTCTCATCTTGGCATCTGTTTCAAAAGTATTTCTCTGGGACCTTGCCATCTCAAAACTACTGGACCTACTACCACAAAAATCAGAATCTGTTTAACAGCTGTTCCACACCTAGTGCTGTAGTGCTGGGACAGATGATGATGTTTTGTTTGTTTTCTGTTATGTATTAGCATGCCTGTTGGATATAAGCTCCATAAGGGCAAACAGTTCTGTTTATTTCGTTCACTCATGTATGACATGTGCCGACAATAGTGCATCGTCTATATAGTAAGTGCTCAATTGATATTAGTTGAATTAATAAATAGCTTTTTGTAGATGATGTGCAATGGAATTTGAACCCCTAACACTCTATACAAGGTACATTTTCAATCATAACCTGCACAGCTTTGGACAGGGGATGTGAGGGAATATACACAGAGGAATATATGATGGTAGGCAAAATGAACAAAGCTGGAACTAGCAAGTCTGGGACTGAGTTAGTCCCTTGTGTATAAGACTGACAATGTGAGAGGCAACCAGAAATCCACTTTAGATTAATCATAAGAACACAAAAAGTGTATTTGTTTTAAATTTAAATTGGGAACCATTCACAAGGGATTTTTTATTATATACAAAATACTTTCAGAGCTCTTTATCATGACATACAAGTTGCTCCAGGATATGTTCCCAACCTGTCTATGCAGACACATCTGACATACTGCTTCCAAATTTGCATTTTAATAACACCAACTATAATCTCCTTTCCACAACAGCTCATTTATGTCTATAGGTCTTTTAATTGTGCTTTTTGATATAAAGACATTGGTAAATATTATGTCAGTCCAGTTAATATTGTTTAATGAAATAGACCCAGCACACACACACACACACACACACACACACACACATACTTGTATGCATATCCAATTACTGCCTTATTTTCAGATTAGCTGTTTGGAAAAGTTGTTTGTGATACCTTTTCTCATATAAATCATGATGTTAATTGTAGATATATGTTAAATAGTGTAAATGGCTATTTAATTAAAGGCGTCAGTCCATGCATTCTCTGGCTCTGCTCCCTATCATCTACTCTCAGTTCCTGTCAGTCCTGAAATCTCTTCTTTCAAAATATGGAAATATACAAGCAGTTATATATCACCAGTGCAGAATAAGAGATATGTATGTTAGGAGGTGATGGCAGAATGGACATCTAGTCCTTATTTTATGGGGCAAGATGAAGAGGGATTAATTAATGTAAACATCTAGGTGCTCTTGGAATACTGAATTTGTCTCCCAAATCTTGCCTTATTTTTCAGTGTAAAAATAGAGCTCTAAATCCATTTTGGATTTAAACTTTTATATTACTTTCTCGAGACCCTTTTTACCTGTGAAATTATTGCCAGTCTTCTTGAGATAATGGTCTTGGGCCTTTAGTCATATTTTAATGATGAATCAAAGCAGCTATACCACCATGAAGTCAAAATATACACAGTGAGATCTTAGGACACACTAGCTTCTATGCCATGCCAGGTCAATTATAGGAAATTGAGTTTCAACTGTGTAATAGCACTGTGCATGATAGTGAGCTACAAAATTCAATAAAATATATATCCTGCCCTTGAAAATCTTATAGAATAATTGACGCATGCGCCTGTGTGTGTGTGTGTGTGTGTGTGTGTATAGTTTCGCAACACCCAAGTCAATGCTTTGACTGAGGATGTTTTCACTTTCATCTGTGGACATGTTCAGAGTAGAGGCCTAACAAAGCAATAATTTTTCTGCTTTCTAAGTTTAGCTCTCCTATTCTAAATAAGTATGCTTTTTATAATCTACTTAATGCCACATGTGTTCCATTTTCTGTGCTTCTTGAAGACGATTTTAAAAGATTTTACTTATTTATTTGACAGAGAGACACAGAGAGAGGGAACACAAGCAGGGGGAGTGGGAAAGGGAGAAGCAGGCTTCCTGCCCAGCAGGGAGCCTGATGCCTGGCTTGATCCCAGGAGCCTGGGATCAGACCTGAGCCAAAGGCTGATGCTTAAGGACTGAGCCATGAGGGTGCCCCCTTCACTGTGCCTAGTGCTGAACTGCTGTCTAGTGTTCCTAAGTACAGGAAGACTGTGATGTGCCTAATAGAGGAAATATGTGCACTAGGTAAACTTTATTCAAACACGAGTTGTAGTCCTGTTGCCATGAGGTCATTGTTCATGAATCAACGACATAGTGCATCCAGAAAAAGCAAGAAGAAATTTGCCAGTCTGCACATTAGGCTACTCAGAAAGTGCTAAAGTAACATCTATAGTGCATGATGAAGCTATGGAAAGATGGAGAAGTGGTTAAGTTTGTGGTTGCATGAAATGACAATTGGGGTTTTGAAATTAATAGTGGACAGTAATTGTGAAGCAGGAAGCCTAAGTAATTTATAGTTTTGTTTCCCAGAGGCAGGAAAATGTTAAACCTTCTTGGCATGTGCTGGCTGGCTTGCATGTCTCAAAAGGTGAGGCGATATGAAAAATGTTAAGCTTGCTGGTGAGATAGGTTTTGCAAATCAGGAATCTGTAGAAGATTTTATTTTATTTTTTTAATATATCTGATAATTTTTCTATGGGAGAAAGGTTATGTGGAAGAGCACTTTTCAACTGCATGAGACCGGCTTGTTTGACAAGGATGTGGAGAAACAAACCTACATCTGCAAATGATAATTTTGTGGACAAAAATGTGTCATCAGAGGCTTGTGGGAACCTATCTCTGTAATCCCCCTCAGAGCAGTGGCTCAGGATTTGCTAATTCAGCATTTGTGGCTACATTACAGAATATAACTACTGCAAAGAATGTGAATCTACTATATACACATATATGCATACATGTTTCTATATATATGTATATATGTAAATTTTATATATTTACAGAAGTGATCAAAAGAGAAAAGATGCCTGACCTCATGTAATTTATACTCTAATAAAAAGGAAGAAATATAATCACCCAGTAAACAAATAAAAAACAAAATAACTGTTAGTTACATCATTCAAAGAGAGAACTAAGACAGTGTGATAGTGACTAGAGCTACTTTATATAGACAACCACCTAAGGCCTTGTGAAAAGGCCACATTCTAGTCAAGGTGTAAAAGATAAGTAGAAGCTAGCCATACAAAAAACTTACCATAAAAAAATAAGACTTTTTCCAATATGAGATTTGCAGTTAATTTTGTGTAAAAGTATACTGCTAATTCTGAAATGATATTTGAAGATACAGTCAGTGTATATTGAAATAAGAATTGACTTCAAAATATTTTAGTAAATGAAAATGTAAAAACACATTTATCCTATCAACTAAATTGTGTCAATAAAAATAATTTTTTAAAAATCACATGAAATAGAAAAGGAAAGACATTATAAAAATCCTCTCCATATTTTGAAACATCTAGAGACTGAAAGTCTAGATTCAAATTCTTGTAGATATTGGCACATTTGAGGTTTGCAATTGGATAGCATTATCATAGAAACAGCTTTTCTAACGCTGCTAGCAGTTCTACTTCCAACCCAAGTCAGAAACAGGAAATAAAAAGGCATACAAAGGGGAAAAGTAATGAATAAAGTTAACCAAAACTTTGAGGCTCTCACATTTGATGTAGGTCAACCTTGAATTTTAGATGAATGCTTGATTCACAATTCATATAAATTAGGTCATTCATCCCTGGTGACATATGTCTTTCAAAAATTAGCATTGACTTTCAAGTCGTTGAAAATGTTTCCATGAATCTTTGGAAGAGTTTCAAATAATTAAATATTTGACATCTATTTTAGATAAGAATTAGAAGACTATATTCCAAATCATTTAAAAAAATAAATGTATCTAAATATATTCCAAATTGTAATCTTTTCATTCATCATGAAATTATATTAATGATATATTTGCTATATTATTATATTTGTTATATTATTTATTAGAACCTGGTCTTAAAATAGGTTAAGCTATAAACCAAAATTCCTATTTGGTGATTCCTCAAACATGGTCAAACACCCTATGCTGGTAATACATTGTAGGGACACTTAAACAAGTGTACTCATGTTTCTAATATGGGGTGGCCCACCCTGACCTCATTTATGCCACCAACTCTGGTCTAGGAGAAGAAAGAAAAGGTGTCTTCTTGGTGAACTGGGGAGACAAAAGTAATTCTACCACCCCTTCTTTACCCCACTGGTGAGGTCAACCTGCTTCCTCAAAAGGTAATTGTTGGGGGGCCTGGGTGGCTCATTTAGTTAAGTGTCTGACTTAATTTCAGCTCAGGTCATGATCTCAGGGTCCTAGGATTGAGCCCTGTGTCAGGCTCTGCACTCCAGGAACTCTGTTTCTAGATTCTCTCTCTCCCTCTGCCTCTTTGCACATGCTCTCCCTCTCTCTCAAATAAATAAAAAAAAAAAATCTTCAAAAGGTAGTTGTTATAATCCTGCCACGAGCTTAAAGGAGAAGCACACTCCCTGTGAAGGAGCTAACAGCTGCCACTTCTGTCTCTGATTGGGTTTGAGAATCTCTGTACTTCAGAGGTGACAGTTGAAGAAAGCTACTTCACAGTATAAACACAACCGTATTTTCCAAAGCTGATATCTTGATCTCTATTATCTTGCCTCTTATGTCTTATTGCTCACATGGTTTTGAAATCAAGTTGTAAAGAAGAGGTATTACTATTGACCTTTAAAAACCCTAGGCATACAGAATAACTTTAAGAAGAAGGGAAATGTGGTTGCAGGAGAGGGTCATAGCCTTTGGAGTCAGAGAAATTAGAATTCAAATCTCAGCTCTTCCACCTCCTGGTGCATATATGCATGTGACAAGTTACTGATTTTTCTCCAAACCCACGTTTTCCTAGTACAAAATGGAAACACTTCTGGTTAACTTGCAAGGCTTAGATGAAGATTAAAGATAATGGAGATAAATTTCACAAGACAAAGAAAGCTCTAAATGAATGTTCATTATTAATATTAATATTATTTTAATTTCATATTGATACTTTAACAATTCAAAGTTAATTAAAAGTTATGATGCGATTAAATATTTAAGTCCAGATTATTATAATTGCTATTTCTCAATTGTCACCATCATCATTAATTAATTCTTATTAATAGCTTAGGAAAACCTATCACTATATATTAAGAAACATATAAAATAATAAATTCATTTTACTTTATAGAATTATTACAAAATCCAATTTATTTTAAGTATATCTGAAAGTTATACACTTAATCTTCAAAGAATAAATAGATGTTATCTATTAAACTTCCTGATACAAGTCTTATATCAAAGTCACCTCCAAATCACCAATAAGTAGTTATACCTTATGAAAGCATTGGCTTTGCTTTCAAGAAAGCAGACATTGTAGGGAAAGGAATTTGATTTTTTTCTCACTGTAAGTGAAATCTGTTATTTCTGATTCTTAAAGAGGGTTTAAAGAAGAGATTTGGAAATTAGAGGGAGTAGGCAGAGTGCATTGCTTTGCTTTGGAACGTATGACACAGTAAGGAAAGTTATGGCTTAACAGTTAGGAGCCCTGGCTAGTGTGGCTAACCTCTTAGGGCCTCATTTTCTTTAAATGTAAAACAACACTTTGAATCAAATAATCAACTGATACAATCCTGGTTTTGACTCAATATCAAGTTGATGTCCATCTAAGATATGAATGGTAAGTCGAACAGCAAGTTTTGAAGGATTCTCTAGATACTGTGTCTCTTTCATCTCATTGAACATTTCAGAATCTTTTCAATGTTTTGACAAGGTGCCAAGGAATTTCTAAATCTTTCAACATATCTATATTAAACTGTAAGCCACAAAGGTGACCTCAAATATATTATATTCTATAATGTTTTGAACTATTTCCTTCAGTACACAAGTGCAAAGACAGGTCCTCAAAACAAATGTCATTACCAAACTATTTTAAAGCCATCATATTTGCTAATTAGCCACTGGATAAAAACAACCACTTTGGTCTTGGCATCTAAGACCTTTTTTATTCTGGACCATATGTACCCATATTTCACTCTTTTCTGCATGAACCATCTGCTCCAGAAATATAATTTTCAAATAATCATGCCCCGAATATATTTAGCATGTGTTCTGTTCATTCCTCCTTGTATGTCTTTCCTGAATTCAGAAATTGCCATCTCTTCAACTAAACCTTTTTTTCAAGAACCAAGTCAAATCCCATTTCTTTGTTGAACCCTTTCTTGATTCTTCTTGCACTTATTTAGCTAAAGAATTTATTATACAGTTATTACATGATATCTGATAATACGTATTTGCCCACCTCTCTCTCTTATTTTTCTCATTTACTTTCTCACTCTTTCACCCTACTACCACAATTTTAAATTCTGATGAAAAGGAATCAGTTGTTATACCACTTTATAATTTCACAATATATAAAAGTTGAGATGGTAAATTTTATGTGTTAATTTTCTGTCACAAGGTGCCCGTATTTGACTGGATATTATTTTTGCTTATGTCTGTGAGGGTGTTTTTAGATGAGATTGCCTTTGGAATTGGTAGAATGAGTAAAAGAGATTACCCTCTCCAATATAGATGTGTATCATCCAATCCATTGGAGAACCTGATTAGTAAAAAGATGAGAGAAGGGAATATTCACACTCTCTGCCTGACTGAAGCAATCAGCACCCCTGGTTTTCTGGTCTCAGGACTAAGAACTAGAACTTATACTGCAAGTTTTTCTGGTTCTCAGGCCTTCAGACTCAAATTGCAACTATAGCAGCAGCATTTTGGGGCCTCCAGTTTGCAGGTACCAGAACATGGGACATCTCAAACTTCATGATCACATGGGCCAATCCCTTACAATAAATCTCTTTATACACACACACACACACACACACACACACACATATATATACACACACACACATATATATATATCTCCTATTGGTTCTGTCTTTCTGAAAAAGTCTGAATAAACAAGAGTCAGTTTACAGATACTTTTCAAATCAATGAAAATGTAGAAATAAAGCTCTGATTTTTAATGGAAAATAGAAAAAAATATACTCTGCATTCATGAGAGAAATAAGATATTCAAAGCTCTTGGCACATGTGATATATTTATTATTGAGAATTACAGCTGTGATGAAAAACAGATACTAATTATAATGTCTTTTTTTGCAAGAGACAAAATGATCCAACACTTAGAAGGATTGACTCTAGATCATTAATCTCTGATATGTTTCCTTGTCATGTATGAATTGTTTTAAAATGTAAGGATATGATATCTGAAAGAATATCCAATACTGAAAGAAAAAAAATGGAAATATAAAAGGCAACTTAACTCATATATATATGTGGGTATATATACATATATAACACGTGTGTATATACATATACACATTACTTAAGTGTATATACATAATCACTACACTTAACTTATGTGTATATATACATTTATAACTTCACTCATATATATGTGTGTATATATAGACATATATATATGAATTTATATATATGTGTATATATATAGAATGTATAACCGCTCTTTTAAGGTTTAGATAACCAGTCTGCTAGTTGTACATTGCTTTTTCATTGGTAGCTTGAAAACTGATTTACTTGTATTCACTATCTTTTTAGCTGCTTACCACTATGATACAAGCTGACCCTAGGTATTAAGAAAAAAAAGAACATGGAAGAAGCTATAAAATGCATTCCCAAAGTAAATTCATGATTTTAGACGTTTTTTCCAACTATTTCTTACCTTACTACATAGTCATGCATTTCGCTACCCAGAAAGCAGTGAATTACATAAAGAAGGGAATTCTTTTTCCTTCTTAATAAGTGAAAGTATTTGAGGTGTTCATACTCAGGCAAATGAAGGTAAAAACAACAACAAAAAAAGAAACAAAACAAAATGAAAGTTTGAAAATCACTTCTTGAATTTAAAAACTCTAAAGGGAAAGCATGTGGCTATGCAGTGAAGCATATGTTTTATGTGTTTGCAAACTTTATAAAATCCTATGTTAGGTTTATGTATCAAAAGCATCTTCTTAGTATTTTGGGACTTTCTGGGATTGTAAATTTAATTCAAAACGGTGTTCATCTTCTTCCTGGTTTTCAGCGTTGACACTTCTCCAAATACCCATTCATCTCATCTCCAGGAATGGTTGACTCATTATAATGGGTAAATACTTCAATGTTGTTCTATACTCTTCCTCTAGCTGCTTTTAGAAATTCCTCATTATTTTTCAATAGAGGTAAGGAACAACTTTACATTTCTTTCTTAACTTATGAGATAGATTATATGGCATGCCCAAAAGACATGTTCTCTTACTCATGATTTTGCATTTCCCTTAAACATTGCTGTGTTTCTTACCACAGTCCCCTCTAGGATCTTCCTTCAAAATTTGTAATCTGAATGTGTTCAAGTCTCTCTTCTGAATCCCTGATAGATTTTCTATTCTTGCATTATCAAAAATCCTCAGAATATAAGCTACCCTAACATGAATAATCTATAAGGAATTCCCCAGGTTTACTAGGTTTAAATGAAGAAGTAGTTGAATAAATATCATTGTAATATCTGTTTTCTGACACCAGAAGTGTGGCTTTTTCTGACTTAAAATTTATGGCATTTTCCCACATCAACTGAGGACCCCCACTATTCAATTCATTTCTAACACTAATACTTGAAGTTAGTACAAACCCTACAGGTTAAGGACTCAGTCCTACCTACAAGACTGCCCCTATTTAAGAAACCAGTCACAAATGAGCAGCCAAGCTACCCACATTTTAACTGTGTGACTCACAGAATTCAGGAAAATGTTCTACTTACTCTTTCAAGTTATTATAAAGGATACAATTCAGGAACAACTAAATGGAAGAGATCCATGAGACAAGGTATGGGGGAATGGAAGCACACCACCCTACCAACTCTTTCATGTGTTCACCATCCCAGAAACTTTTTCTTTTTTGTATGGGGTTTTATTGCAGAGTCATGACTGATTAGAATCGTTGGCTATTGGCAGTTGCTTTCAATCTCCAGTCCCTCACCCTCTTTCTAGAGGTTGGGGGTGGGGCTGGCATTTCCAACCCTCTAATTCCATTATTGTTTCCTCTGGCTACCAGCCCCTATTCAGAAGACATCATGGGTTCCCATCAACAATCACTTCATCAGCATAAATTTAGGTGGAATTGAAAAAGGGATTGTCACAAATAACAAAAGGCATTCCTACAATTCAAGAGGGTTTTAGGAATCTATAACATGAACCAAATCTAGAACAAAAATTATTTATGTATATTATATAATTATTATCACACCACAATTATAAAGGCTACTTTTTATGTACATTTGCCTCCAAGTTCTTCTTCCTAAACTACTGAAAGAGTTCTTGCTGACTCACTTACACTGAAGACAGATTAGATGACTGAATAATTTTTAGCTCCCCATTATCTTCCTCTTCTTTTTAACTTATGATAACAGTAGTTTGGCTTTCTTCCCAGATGTTATGGAATAGAACTACATTTTAAATCAGATGATTTTGCTATTTTCTTAGTAACAATCCTTGAAAGGTCAATAAACAATTATAATTACTAGAAAAATAAAGTTTAGGACTTTTAACTATGCAACATCTGTATATCCAATTTGATAAACTATATTAGATTATTTTGCCATTTTCTTTTCTGCATATATCTCTTTACTCTGCAACCAATCTTAAAGCTTTTTTAGGCAAAGTTGCTTAGGCATTTGTTATATTTCCCAAAGCAATAAAAAAATAGACTTTAAATTAATAGATATTATTTAGAATCTGTATTGTATGCATTTAACATCTAAATACACTTGACACTTTATAATGCAAAAGTGAGTTTTTTGTGAATTTATAATTGAGTAATGAATAAAGAAATAAAGATAACTGAGAAAGGAAAAAAAGAAGCATATGTAAGGGAAAATAGGAACTCTTTAATAGTTATTTTTAAAATAGATTTTTAAATTTATTAATTCATTTTTAAATAGATTACTTTAATAAACACACTGATTCTTATTTTCTTAAAAAAAAAAGGAATATAAGGAAGAGATTAAGTGTCCACAATTCAGAAAATCTTGAATCTTATTTCAAGCATCACTGAAATGTACTTTTAAAATGTGTTAGGGCACAGCCCAGTGTCCTTATCAGTAAGAAATATGGGTGATAAAAAACTACATGTACAAAAAAAAAGTCTTCATGTACATTTTATTTTTAGTGTAAATGGACTTTCATACAGATTTGTTATAAATATTAACCTCTCCCTAAATATTCAAACAATAAATAAATACAATACCACTACAGATGAGTTTATATAGTTATGATTATCCAATGATGAAAACAAACCATGGAAATATAAAGATTCAAAATGACTTCCTTTTGTGTAACAGAGTAATTAATCACTTAATTGATCTGTCAGATGATAGCCAGTCCAATATTGCCACTGGTGATCTTTGATTCTCTATATTTATCAGCATTGGTTCAAGGCTGACTTATGAGGTCAAAGTTTAGAAAATGAGGTTGTGGGACACCTGGGTGGCTCAGTTGGCTAAGTACTTGCCTGTTGCTCAGGTCAGGATCCACACCCACTTCCTTCTCCTTGCTAAGCAGGTAGCCTGCCTCTCCCTCTGGTTACTACTCCCCCTAGTGTGCTCTCTCTCTCTTTCCCTCTGACAAATAAGTAAATAATATTAAAAAGGAAAAAAGAAAGTGAGGGTGTGTGACTCCTGAAGAACAGTCATTAAATGTACTGCAACTTTCATCTTGCCCTTGATTGCTCTTTTTGGAAGAAGCCAGCCTCCATGCCATGCAGACACTCAAGCACCCTCAAAGATAGGCACAATATGGAGAAGAACTGAGATTTCTTAGCAGAAGCCAACATAGACAACAACAATTTGTCAATGATAAGAGAGAGAGCCATCATGGAAGTTCTTCCAACTTCAGGTAACACTTTTGGTGACCAGTTCTAGCTCACATCTGAACACAACCTCATTAAAGTTCCTGAGTCAAAAGAACCAGCCAAGTTACTAATAAATTTATCATTCACAGACACTGATAATGATGATAAATAATAATTGTTTCAAGTCACTAAATTTTGAGTTAATGTGTTACACAGAAATAGAAAGCTAATACATTCATTACTTTATAATTTTTATAGTTTGAAAGTAAAGTCCTTTAAGATAAAAAAAATAAAAATAATTCACTCTATAGCTTAAAAATCTTTTTTTTAATAGCTTAAAATTCTTAAAAAGATAAATGGATTAATAGCAAATACAAATACATTCCTACATATGCACTAACATATTACACACATTAAATAGGGTAGAATATTTATTTTAATCTCTCCTATACATTCTATTCCAAACAGAATTTAAACCCTTCTATAATCTTGGGAAACCTCCATTTACACCTGATTATTCCAACTAGTATAAAACTAAATCACAATTTTCTGCTCTACCATGCCCCAAGTTAACACCCCCCCCAAAATAAATAAATAATTGGCTTGGAATTGTAATTAGAATAATCCTTTAGTCAAATAAACTGCCTAATATTTCTTTTCTATTTCTATTCTTTTCTTTTCTTTTCTTTTCTTTTCAGTGTTCCAGAATTCATTGTTTATGCACCACACCCATTGCTCCACACAATACGTGACCTCCTTAATATCCACCAACAGGCTCACCCAACCTCCCACCTCCCTCCCCACCAAACTCCTCAGTTTGTTTCTCAGAGTCCACAGTCTCTCATGGTTTGTCTCACCCCCCAGTTTCCCCCAACTCACTTCTCCTTTCTGTCTCCCAGTGTCCTCCATGTTATTCCTTATGTTCCACCAGTAAATGAAACCATATGATAATTGACTCTCTCTATGCTTGACTTATTTCACTCAGCATAATCTCTTCCAGTCCTGCCCATGTTGATACAAAAAGTTGGGTATTCATCCTTTCTGATGGAGGCATAATGTTCCATTGTATTTATGGACCATATTCTTTATCCATTCATCTGTTGAAGAGCATCTTGGCTCTTTCCACAGTTAAGCAACTGTGGCCATTGCTGCTATGAACATTGGGATACAGATGGCCCTTCTTTTCACTACGCCAGTATCTTTGGGGTAAATACCCAATAGTGGAATTGAAGGGTCATAGGGAAGTTCTATTTTTAATGTCTTAAGGAACCTCCACACTGTTTTCCAAAGTGGCTGCACCAACTTGCATTCCCACCAACAGTGTAAGAGGGTTCCCCTTTCCCCACATCTTTTCCAGCACATGTTGTTAACTGTCTTGTTGATTTTGGCCATACTAACTGGTAGTATCTCAAAGTGGTTATGATTTGAATCTCCCTGATTGCTTGTCGCTCTCGCCAGCAAGAACGACACAGAGACATGCATGGAGGCAAACTTGTTTAATGGCTTCTTTTTATCTTCTTCCCCCTCTGGCCCAGCACAGCACGCAGCTCCCGCCGCCATGGTCCGGGCTGCCGCCCCCTCCGGCCAGCTTGGCCTGGCGCGGCCTGGCTCCCGGCAGGCCCGCCCCTCTACAAATACATTCAAGCATATATACACCGGCAGCTTAGCCCGCCTAGCCAATCACCGCAGTGCTCATGCACCTCCCAAGTGAGTGGAACTAAATGAACAGCCAATCATATTCAGTCCCTTACAGCTCTTATAGTAGGCCTCCTGTACTGGCTCCCGACAATTGCTAATGATGATAAACATTTTTTCATGTATCTGTTAGCCAGTTGCATGTCTTCTTTGGAGAAGTGTCTGTTCCTGTCTTCTGCCTTTTTTTTTTCTTCTTTTTTACCAATTATAAACACATACTGTTATTTATTTATTTGTTTGTTTGTTTATTAATTTTTATTTTTTATTTTTTATAAACATATGTTTTTATCCCCAGGGGTACAGGTCTGTGAATTGCCAGGTTTACACACTTCACAGCACTCACCAAAGCACATACCCTCCCCAATGTCCATAACCCCACCCCCCTTCTACCAACCAACCCCCCCCCCAGCAAACCTCAGTTTGTTTTGTGAGATTAAGAGTCACTTATGGTTTGTCTCCCTACCAATCACATCTTGTTTCATTGATTCTTCTCCTACCCACTTAAGCCCCCATGTTGCATCACCACTTCCTCATATCAGGGAGATCATATGATAGTTGTCTTTCTCCGCTTGACTTATTTCGCTAAGCATGATACGCTCTAGTTCCATCCATGTTGTCGCAAATGGCAAGATTTCATTTCTTTTGATGGCTGCATAGTATTCCATTGTGTATACATACACCACTTCTTCTTGATCCATTCATCTGTTGATGGACATCTAGGTTCTTTCCATAGTTTGGCTATTGTGGACATTGCTGCTATAAACATTCGGGTGCATGTGCCCCTTTGGATCACTACGTTTGTATCTTTAGGGTAAATACCCAGTAGTGCAATTGCTGGGTCATAGGGCAGTTCTATTTTCAACATTTTGAGGAACCTCCATGCTGTTTTCCAGAGAGGTTGCACCAGCTTGCATTCCCACCAACAGTGTAGGAGGGTTCCCCTTTCTCCGCATCCTCGCCAGCATCTGTCATTTCCTGACTTGTTGATTTTAGCCATTCTGACTGGTGTGAGGTGATATCTCATTGTGGTTTTGATTTGTATTTCCCTGATGCCGAGTGATATGGAGCACTTTTTCATGGGTCTCTTGGCCATCTGGATGTCTTCTTTGCAGAAATGTCTGTTCATGTCCTCTGCCCATTTCTTGATTGGATTATTTGTTCTTTGGGTGTTGAGTTTGCTAAATTCTTTATAGATTTTGGACACTAGTCCTTTATCTGATATGTCATTTGCAAATATCTTCGCCCATTCTGTCAGTTGTCTTTTGGTTTTGTTAACTGTTTCCTTTGCTGTGCAAAAGCTTTTGATCTTGATGAAATCCCAATAGTTCATTTCTGCCCTTGCTTCCCTTGCCTTTGGCGATGTTCCTAGGAAGATGTTGCTGTGGCTGAGGTCAAAAAGGTTGCTGCCTGTGTTCTCCTCAAGGACTTTGATAGATTCCTTTCGCACATTGAGGTCCTTCATCCATTTTGAGTCTATTTTTGTGTGTGGTGTAAGGAAATGGTCCAATTTCATTTTTCTGCATGTGGCTATCCAATTTTCCAAGCACCATTTATTGAAGAGGCTGTCTTTTTTCCATTGGACATTCTTTCCTGCTTTGTCGAAGATGAGTTGACCATAGAGGTGAGGGTCTATTTCTGGGCTCTCTAGTCTATTCCATAGATCTATGTGTCTGTTTTTGTGCCAGTACCATGCTGTCTTGATGATGACAGCTTTGTAATAGAGCTTGAAGTCCGGAATTGTGATGCCACCAACTTTGGCTTTCTTTTCAATATCCCTTTGGCTATTCGAGGTCTTTTCTGGTTCCATATAAATTTTAGCATTATTTGTTCCATTTCTTTGAAAAAGATGGATGGTACTTTGATAGGAATTGCATTAAATGTGTAGATTGCTTTAGGTAGCATAGACATTTTCACAATACTTATTCTTCCAATCCAGGAGCATGGAACATTTTTCCATTTCTTTGTGTCTTCCTCAATTTCTATCATGAGTACTTTATAGTTTTCTGAGTATAGATTCTGTGCCTCTTTGGTTAGCTTTATTCCTAGGTATCTTATGGTTTGGGGTGCAATTGTAAATGGAACTGACTCCTTAATTTCTCTTTCTTCTGTCTTGTTTTTGGTATAGAGAAATGCAACTGATTTCTGTGCATTGATTTTATAAACTGACACTTTACTGAATTCCTTTACAAGTTCTAGCAGTTTTGGAGTGGAGTCTTTTGGGTTTTTCACATATAGTGTCATATAATCTGCAAAGAGTGAGAGTTTGACTTCTTCTTTGCTGATTTGGATGCCTTTAATTTCCTTTTGTTGTCTGATTGCTGAGGCTTTGACTTCTAGTACTATGTTGAATAGCAGTGGTGATAAGGGCCATCCCTGCCGTGTTCCTGAACTTAGCAGAAAAGCTTTCAGTTTCTCTCCATTGAGAATGATATTTGCGGTGGGTTTTTCATAGATGGCTTTGATGATATTGAGGTATGTGCCCTCTATCCCTACACTTTGAAGAGTTTTGATCAGGAAGGGATGCTGTACTTTGTCAAATGCTTTTTCAGCATCTATTGAGAGTATCATATGGTTCTTGTTCTTTCTTTTATTGATGTGTTGTATCACATTGACTGATTTGCGGATGTTGAACCAACCTTGCAGCCCTGGAATAAATCCCACTTGGTCGTGGTGAATAATCCTTTTAATGTACTGTTGAATCCTATTGGCTAGTATTTTGGTGAGAATTTTCGCATCTGTGTTCATCAAGGATATTGGTCTATAGCTCTCTTTTTTGATGGGATCCTTGTCTGGTTTTGAGATCAAGTTGATGCTGGCCTCATAAAATGAGTTTGGAAGCTTTCCTTCCATTTCTATTTTTTGGAACAGTTTCAGGAGAATAGGAATTAGTTCTTCTTTAAATGTTTGGTAGAATTCCCCCGGGAAGCCGTCTGGCCCTGGGCTTTTGTTTGTTTGGAGATTTTTAATGACTGTTTCAATCTCCTTACTGGTTATGGGTCTGTTCAGGCTTTCTATTTCTTCTTGGTCCAGTTATGGTAGTTTATATGTTTCTAGGAATGCATCCATTTCTTCCAGATTGTCAAATTTGTTGGCGTAGAGTTGCTCATAGTATGTTCTTATAATAGTTTGTATTTCTTTGGTGTTAGTTGTGATCTCTCCTCTTTCATTCATGATTTTATTTAATTGGGTGCTTTCTCTTTTCTTTTTGATAAGTCTGGCCAGGGGTTTATTAATTTTATTAATTCTTTCAAATAACCAGCTCCTAGTTTCATTGATTTGTCTATTGTTTTTTTGGTTTCTATTTCATTGATTTCTGCTCTGATCTTTTCTCTTCTCCTGCTGGGCTTAGGGTTTCTTTCTTGTTCTTTCTCCAGCTCCTTTAGGTGTAGAGTTAGGTTGTGTACCTGAGACCTTTATTGTTTCTTGAGAAAGGCTTGTACCCCTATATATTTTCCTCTCAGGACTGCCTTTGTTGTGTCCCACAGATTTTGAACCGTTGTATTTTCATTATCATTTGTTTCCATGATTTTTTTCAATTCTTCTTTAATTTCCCCGTTGACTCATTCATTCTTTAGAAGGATGCTGTTTAGTCCCCATGTATTTGGGTTCTTTTCAAACGTCCTCTTTTGGTTGAGTTCTAGCTTCAGAGCATTGCAGTCTGAAAATATGCAGGAAATGATCCCAATCTTTTGATACTGGTTGAGTCCTGATTTAGGACCAAGGATGTGATCTATTCTGGAGAATGTTCCATGTGCACTAGAGAAGAATGTGTATTCTGTTGCTTTGGGATGAAATGTTCTGAATATATCTGTGATGTCAACCTGGTCCAGTGTGTCATTTAAGGCCTTTATTTCCTTGCTGATCTTTTGCTTGGATGGTCTGTCCATTTCAGTGAGAGGAGGGTTAAAGTCCCCTACTATTATTGTATTATTGTTGATGTGTTTCTTTGATTTTGTTATTAATTGTTTTATATAGTTGGCTGCTCCCACGTTGGGGGCATAGATATTTAAAATTGTTAGATCTTCTTGTTGGACAGACCCTTTGAGTATGATATAGTGTCCTTTCTCATCTCTTATTAAAGTCTTTGGCTTAAAATCTAATTGATCTGATATAAGGATTGCCACTCCGGCTTTCTTCTGATGTCCATTAGCATGGTAAATTCTTTTCCACCCCCTCACTTTAAATCTGGAGGTGTCTTCGGGCTTAAAATGAGTTTCTTGGAGGCAACATATAGATGGGATTTGTTTTTTTTATCCATTCTAATACCCTATGTCTTTTGATTGGGGCATTTAGCCCATTAACATTCAGGGTAACTATTGAGAGATATGAATTTAATGCCATTGTATTGCCTGTAAGGTGACTTTTACTGTATATTGTCTCTGTTCCTTACTGATCTACCACTTGTAGGCTCTCTCTTTGCTTAGAGGACCCCTTTCAAGATTTCCTGTAGAGCTGGTTTGGTGTTTGCAAATTCTTTCAGTTTTTGTTTGTCCTGGAAGCTTTTAATCTCTCCTTCTATTTTCAATGATAGCCTTGCTGGATATAGTATTCTTGGCTGCATGTTTTGCTCATTTAGTGCTCTGAAAATATCATGCCAGCTCTTTCTGGCCTGCCAGGTCTCTGTGGATAAGTCAGCTGCCAATCTAATATTTTTACCATTGTATGTTACAGACTTCTTTTCCCGGGTTGCTTTCAGGATTTTCTCTTTGTCACTGAGACTTGTAAATTTTACTATTAGGTGACGGGGTGTGGGCCTATTCTTATTGATTTTGAGGGGCATTCTCTGAACCTCCTGAATTTTGATGCTCGTTCCCTTTGCCATATTGGGGAAATTCTCCCCAATAATTCTCTCCAGTATACCTTCTGCTCCCCTCTCTCTTTCTTCTTCTTCTGGAATCCCAATTATCCTAATGTTGTTTCGTCTTATGGTGTCACTTATCTCTCGAATTCTCCTCTCATGGTCCAGTAGCTGTTTGTCCTTCTTTTGCTCAGCTTCTTTATTCTCTGTCTTTTGGTCTTCTATATCACTAATTCTTTCTTCTGCCTCATTTATCCTAGCAGTGAGGGCCTCCATTTTTAATTGCACCTCATTAATAGCTTTTTTGATTTCAACTTGGTTAGATTTTAGTTCTTTTCTTTCTCCAGAAAGGGCTTTTATATCTCCCGAGAGGCTTTCTCTAATCTCTTCCATGCCTTTTTCGAGCCCGGCTAGAACCTTGAGAATTGTCATTCTGAACTCTAGATCTGACATATTACCAATGTCTGTATTGATTAGGTCCCTAGCCTTCGGTACTGCCTCTTGTTCTTTTTTTTGTGGTGAATTTTTCCGCCTTGTCATTTTGTCCAGATAAGAGTATTTGAAGGAGCAAATAAAATACTAAAAGTTTGGCAACAACCCCAGGAAAATATGCTTTGATCAAATCAGAAGAGATCCCAAATCATGAGGGGGGAGAAAGGGGATAAGAAGAAAGAAAGAAAAAGAAAAGAAAAGAAAAGAATTTAAAAAAAGAAAATGAATAAAGAAAAATATAAAAAATAAAAATATATATATATTAGATAAACTAGTTAAAAAACGTTAAAAAAGAAAAGGGTAAAAGTTAAAAAAAATTTAACAGAAGAAGAGAAAAAAAATGAAAAAGAAAAAAATTAAATTAACTGCAAGACTAAAAAAATCACAGGGAGAAAGCCATGAGTTCCTTGCTTTCTCTTCCTCTGGAATTCTGCTGCTCTCCTTGGTATTGAAACCGCACTCCTTGGTAGGTGAACTTGGTCTTGGCTGGATTTCTTGTTGATATTCTGGGGGAGGGGCCTGGTGTAGTGATTCTCAAGTTTCTTTGCCCAAGACAGAATTGCACCACCCTTACCAGGGGCCGGGCTGAGTAATCCATTCGGCTTTGCTTTCAGGAGCTTTTGATCCCTGAGTGCTTTCCGTAGAGTTCCGGAAGACGGGAATACAAATGGCGGCCTCCTGGTCTCCGGCCCTGAGGAGCCGAGAGCCCGGGGCCCCACTCCTCCGTGTGTCCTCAGAGAATAGTGCCCAGTTACTCCCATCTGTCTGACCTCTGGCCACGCTCTGATCTCACCGAGCCTGTGACCAGTTCAGGGTACCCCCGATCTGTGAGCTCACTGTCGGCTCTGTCTCTGTAGCTGGCTTTCCCGTTACAATACCCACAAGCTCTGCAACACTCAGACACCCCCGATCCTTCTGTGACCCTGCGGGACCTGAGGCCATGCTGACCCCGCGTGGGCTTCGCCCCGGTTTAGCCTCTGGAGTGATATCCCTCAGCGGAACAGACTTTTAAAATTCCTGATTTTGTGCTCCGTTGCTCTGCCGCTTGCTGGGAGCCGGCCCCTCCCCCCGGGGTCTATCTTCCCGTCGCTTTGGATTCACTTTTCCGCCAGTCCTACCTTTCAGAAAGTGGTTATTTTTTCTGTTTCCAGAATTGCTGTCTTCTTCTCTTCGATCTTCTGATGGATTTGCAGGTGTTTGTAATCTTTAGATAAGCTATCTAGCTATCTCCTGCTAGCTGAAGTAGTCTCAGCCTGCTACTTCTCCGCCATCTTAACTCCTCCTCATTTTTTTTTCTTATGTGATTATCTGTTTTGTGTGTGTTGAGTCTGTGGTGTTCTTTACAGATCTTGGATATCAGCCCTTTGTTTGTAGTGTCATTTGTGAATATCTTCTTCCATTCCGTGGATTACCTCTTTGTTTTGTTGACTGTTTCCTCTGCTGTGCAGAAGCTTTTGATCTTGATAAAATCCCAAAAGTTCATTTTTGCTTTTGTTTCCTTTGCCTTTGGAGACATTTCTTGAAAGAAGTTGCTGAGGCTGATGTTGAAGAGGTTGCTGCCCATGTTCTCCTCCAGGATTTTGATAGATTCCTGCCTCATATTGAGGTCTTTTATCCCTTTTGAGTTTATCTTTGTGTATGGTGTAAAAGAATGGTGGAGTTTCATTCTTCTACACATAGCTATTCAATTTTCCCAGCACCATTTATTGAAGATACTGTCTTTTCCAAAGTATATTTTTTTCCTGCTTCATCAAAGATTACTTGACCTAAGAGTTTAGGGTCCATATCTGGGCTCTCTACTATGTTCCACTGGTATATGTGTTTGTTTTTGTGCCAGTACCATCAGGTCTTAGTGATCACAACTTTGTAGTAGAGCTTGAAATCAGGCAATGTGATGCCTCCAGTTTTTTTTTTCTTTTTCAACATTTCCTTAGCAATTCCAGGTCTCTTCTGGTTCCATACAAATTTTAGGATTATTTATTCTAGCTCTTTGAAAAATGCCAGTGGAATTTTGATCAGGAAAGCATTGAAAGTATAGAGGGCTCTAAAACTGCCTGATAGTTTTATGTAATTACCACATATTAAAAACATAATTAGGTATAAATTACTAATCATTCCTATTTATTACATATTTCCATCTAGTATTAATAGTGTATATACTATTAATGATTTCTTTGTTCATTAACATTTTAAGAATTTTTATTATCAAAGTTTAGCTGACAATGATATGTTAATTTCAGGAGTATAATAGTAATTAAGCAAGTCTATACATTACACTATTCTCATCACAAATGAACCTACCATCTGACACCATACAGTGAAAATGTAATTTCACTGGCTAGATTCTCTGTGTTGTACATTTCATCCCATACTCATTCCTTAACTAGAAGCCTGTGCTTCACACTCCCCTTCACCCATTTTCCCACCTTCTTACTCTTTTCCCCTCTGACAATTATCAGTCTGTTCTCTGTATTTACGAGTCTGTTTCTGCTTTTTTTTTCTTTTTCTGCTTGTTTGTTGGTTTTTTTGTGTGTTTGCTTGTTTTTTAGATTCCATATGTAAGTGAAATCATATAGTATTTGCCATTCTCTGACTTACTTCATTTAGCACATTACCCTTTGAGGGTATTTGCATCATCACAAATGACAAGATCTCATTATTTTCTATGATTGAGTAATATTCCATTAGATGATAGATAAATAATAGATAGATAGATAGATAGATAGATAGATATCCTCCATATCTTCCTTATCCATTTATATATTGATGGACTCCTGTACTGTTTCCATATCTTGGATGCTATAATAATACCACAATCAACATAGAAGTGAGTCTATCTTTTTGAATTAGTGTCTTTGTTTTCTTTGGATAAATATCCACTACTAGAATTTTTGGATTATATGGTATTTCTATTTTCAATTTTTGGGGGAACTTCCATATTGTTTCTCATAGTGGCTGCACCAATTTACATTCCCATCAAGAATGCACAAGGTCCCTTTTTTCCTACGTCTTTATCAACTTTTTTTTTTTTTTTTGGGCATTTTGATTCTACCCATTCTGACAGGTGTAAGGTGATATCTCATTGTGATTTTGCTTTCAACTTCCCTGATGATTACAATGTTGAGCATCTTTTCATATGTCTATTGGCCATCTGTACATCTTCTTTGGAAACATATCTATTCAGATTTTCTGCCCATTTTAATAAGATTATTTTTGTTTATGGTGTTGAGTTGAACAACTTTTTTATACATTTTGAATATTAACCTCCTATTGGATGTATCATTTGCAAATATTTAAGAATTTGTTATGTGTATTTGCAAACTGTTGTGATTTTAATGAAACAAGTATGTATTGATTGCCTTTTACATAGTGGGACATTGGCAAATACAGTTAAAAAAATGAGGGAAGTGTCCTTGTTCATTTTCTTCAACTTCTAAATATGTACATATAAGTACACAAACATAACATGTACTATAAATTATCTATTAAATAAACAACTACATGAATAAATATATAATTTCAAAAGGGTAAAAGATTATACTGGAAAGCAAAACAAGTTAACTAAGTTGACTAAGGGGACTAAGGGATAACTAGATAAATGAGTAGTGGAGGTGGGTATTTATTAGTGTTCTTAGCAGTAGACAGTAGGTGATGAGATACTAGAGTTAAAATGTTAGATATTTAATTGTTTTTAAATTGCTTAATGTTTGGAGGGTATTAATGACACTGTAAATAATAAATTGATTAAATTAAGAATTGTAACATATTTACTTAAAAACAATAAAACAGAATGGTGTCAGGCAATGCCTGTAAGGAGCTAACATTTGTCTAATTAGGAGAAAGATACCTAAATATAATTAAAATAACTGTTAGAGAAGTATAAAGTGCTATAAAATTATAAAAATAATATATCACAATTATTAGTTGGAAATTAATCCACTTTGGCTTATTTAAACATAAGAAGAATTGTTAATGTACATAATCTACAGGAAAACTGAAATCATTGCTATAAAGAATATATGAGGAGCAGATCCAAATCACCCCAGAAAAGAGATAACCCATAAATTTATCTCACCACATCTAAGCCAAGAACCAAAGCTCATGCCACAGAATGCTGAAGGCTACATACTAATGGTAACATATTTCCTATTGATGCCTCCATGAGCTTGATAGCCCTAATAGACTTCACCTGAAGCCACTAGAAAAAGATTCCAAGAAATGTCTACTTTACAACAGTGCTCTTTTTTAAATTGAAGTTTCATGAATGTATCTCTGATTGTCAAATCCTAGGTCAGTCACATACTTGTATTTTAGGTACAAAGGACCCTATGTAATTGAATTTTGCATTTTACTGCAAAGAGATGGGATCCATGATTTGGGAATTTCTTCAGATGAAAGCAGTGTGTAAATGTTACTGTGAGGTATGACATAATAAAAATGCCTCCTATATATGGTTTACAGGCCAAAAAAAAAAAAAAAAACAGTATTTCATGGGAAAAAAAAATTAGTTTTTGGAAAATAAATATTATTGAGACATTATTGAGGAGGATTAATCACAGGTAGAAGCCAGTTTCACCATATATTTATTGATGAATTCATCTCTATTTTTATTTTTATTTGTATTCATTTTGCAAATATTTATTGGTTCCCAATAATGTTACAGACACCATTCTAGATGAAGGGAATAAAGCAGCGAACATAAACCATAAAGGAACTTATATTTAAAAGGAGTTAGAAAATGAACAAATGACTAGGTTCCATGAAGGAACGTTAAGCTCTATAATGGAGATAGAAAGTGAAGTGGGAATATCAATTTTGTCATTAATGGTGGACAAGATATTTTGGAAGTACCCTGCTTTTCCAGAACTAGACAATGGACAGAACTGACAGTTTGAGAAGCTAGTCTCACAAAATATAAATGAGGTCTATATAGAGTCCCAATCAAAGGAAGAGTCGAGCTCTGGGGTTAGAGCAGTGAATGTCCAGGGTCCTATGAAATGGACACCTGAAATGGGGTGACCCTAGAGCTGTTGCCAGTAATAGTATTACAATCCAGATTCTGAAATATGGGCCAGTGGTATGTGACATTGTCTCTAAAGCTGAGATTCTCAACTAAGCCAGTATCCTCAGGAGGATCTAGGGGGATCCTAGAGAAGATTCTCAACTGAGCCAGAAGGACTAGTGTGATCCCGGGTTAGTACGAACCTTAGCTACTGTCAGAATTAGAAGCAAATTCTGGAGGAAAGTTTTCACAATTCAGATCTTTGGGTCTCCTGCAAGTAAGGATGCAGTGACCAGGTCACATTCAAAATACATTCAAAGTTCTTTCAAGGAAATGCATTCAAGGAACATGCATTCAAGGAACATATAAAATGCATTCAAGGAACATATAAAACTAAAGAGAAGTTTCTGGATGGCTCAGTTGATTAAGCATTTGACTTCAGCTCAGGTCTTGATCTCAGGGTCCTGGAATCTAGCCTGGCCTCAAGCCAAGGAGTCTACTTGTCCCTTTCCCTCTACCATCCTTTCTGCTCGTGCTCTCTCTCTTCCTTAAATAAATAAATAAATCTTAAAAAATGAAAAAAAGCAAACTCAAGAGAAATTGTACCACTAAAAGTGACAATCAGCAAGGAAATACACCAACAGATTTAAACTTGAAGATGTTAGTATCATCACATATAGAATAGCAAACAACTATAAATAAAATATATAAAAAATATATGATGTTTTAGATATAGAAAGAAAAAAATGCATAGAGAGAAATATTTGTATCAGTTTTTTGAAATTCATTCATTTCCCCTCAACTTCTTTTTATTTATTTATTTGTTTGTTTGTTTGAGAGAGAGAGTAGAAGGAGGGGTAGATGGAGACAGAAAGGGACAGAGAATCACCAGTAGACTTCCCAGTGAGGGTAGAGACCAATGCAAGGCTCAATCCCTGACCCCCTGAAACCAAGAACTGAACACTTAACTGACTGAGCTACCCAGATGTCCTTTTCCTTGGCTTCTTTATATAGACCTTTATGTAGAAATTGAGGAAATATGAATGAATTTCAAATGACTATAATGAGTAGTTAAATTTAAGAAAAAAAAATTTCTAAATGAAAAATGTAATTATTGAAAAAAATTAAAAAGCAGTCAGTAGAATGAGATACAACAAAGGATTAACTGGAAAATACTTCCAAAGAGTTTGTTTATAATGCAGGCCAGATAAGACCTGATGATGAAATTGTGAAGATGCTACAGAAAGGTATTGAGAATAGGGGCGCCTGGGTGGCTCAGTGGGTTAAGCCGCTGCCTTCGGCTCAGGTCATGATCTCAGAGTCCTGGGATCGAGTCCCACGTCGGGCTCTCTGCTCAGCAGGGTGCCTGCTTCCTCCTCTCTCTCTGCCTGCCTCTCTGCCTACTTGTGATCTCTCTCTGTCAAATAAATAAATAAAATCTTTAAAAAAAAAATAAAAAAAAAAAAAAAAGAAAGGTATTGAGAATAGATTGAGGGCATCTAAGTGAAGTTTCAGAAGAAGAGACAATATCTAAAAATTTAATAGCTAGGGATGCCGGGGTGGCTCAGTCGGTTAACGGTCTCTCTCTCTCTCTTATTATTATTTTTTTTTAGGTTTTATTTATTTATTTGACAGAGAGAGACAGCATATGCAGGGAGGGTGGAGAGGAAGAAGCAGGCTGAGCTTGGGTCCCAGGACTGAGATCCTGACCTGAAGTGAATGCAAATGATTGAGCCACCCAGGAGCCCCTAAAGGAATGACTCTTGATTTTGACTTAGGTCATGATCTCAAGGTTGTGAGATAGAATGCTGAATCAGACTCCGCTCTCAATGGGGAGTCTGCTTGAGTTGTTCTTGGTAACAGCATGCTGCATGTACACACTAGCCACTCATCACACGGAGCACTAGTACCACTACAGCCGCAGTAAGAGGTTATGACTATGACCTCACTCTCTAGCAGTTCAGTGGCTGGCACCAGGGCATACAGGCCATCAAAGCAAAACTGTTCTTTTGCTTATGTTCCTCAGCTAGTGATGACATAAACAATAACTCAAGTGAATGGTCTATTTAGCAACATCTTTCCCTAGTAACTGATAAATTATAAAAGGCAGAAGCAAAATAAATAACAAACAGAGCAGTAAAAGCACACATTTCCCTCCTCTAAAGGAACAAACACATGTATCCTTTCCTCCTCTTAAAAAGACTTATTCAAAGAAAATTAGTTTTCCTCCCAATCCCATCTTGACTCTTAATCTCACAAAACAAACTGAGGGTTGCTGGGGGGAGGGGGTTTGGGAGAAGGGGGTGGGATTATGGACATTGGGGAGGGTATGTGATTTGGTGAGTGCTGTGAAGTGTGTAAACCTGGTGATTCACAGACCTGTACCCCTGGGGATAAAAATATATGTTTATAAAAAATAAAAAAAAAAAAAACACAAAGAAAATTAGTTTTTAAACTAATCACCTCTGAAAAAGACAAGGTACTAAAGCAAAATTTAAAAAAAAAAGTATTTTTCTTAGAATTATAAACACTTCTTATTATTTTTTATGATGTTGAGTTTCTTCAAGCATGGGAGCAAACACAGTTTGAATTTGAATGTCTATATGGAAAGACCTGAAAAATAGAATAATGACCACAAAAAAACAAAAAATTTTATGACAGAACATTTTTTATTTACATTTTTCCAACGTAATGAATTTCTCACAATCTCAAGACACTGAAAGTCTAGTGTTGCCTTCTTTTCACTGCATTTCCTCTACAACTAAAGTATTTATAATTTAGTACAGATTTAATTTTGAAAATGGAAACTGACTTATAAGGAGTTTTATGCAGCAAAGGAAAGTGGTTTTTCAAACAAAAAAATACATATATATTATAAAGATGAGAGAAATAAAACATTCTACACTTTGACAGAAAAACAGAATCAAACATATCTCATTGCAATCTAAGTAAAATGCATTCTTGTGGAATTCTAAGACATAGTCTCCACAACTCTGCAAAAGAAGAAAGACTGTTTTCACAACATGTCTCAAATGCAAAAGTTAAGGGTGATGGAGAACACATGAATTGGGTTAGTAAAAGCTGAGGTTGACAGCAAGTTCCTACAGGAGATCATGGCTCAGTCATCTGAGTAGCTCTCTTTATGTGAACCAGATCCTTTGTTTTCAGGTGGCAGAATTCTTCAAATCCATGTTATCAGAAAAGCAAAATTATTTTATGTAGATGAAATGAAAGTTCTAGGAATGGATGTCATGTATAGATGGATATTGGTGCTCAAACTATTTAGGACCTGTGTTTGTCTATTATTCTATCTTTTTGTGCTCTCACCCTGATTACCTCACAATGGCTTGATTCTCAAATATTCTCTTATTGTTCAATGCCAAAATAACTGCTAATGTGCCAGACCCACCTTGGATCAGTTTACAAAATCTAGAATTCAGAGAATTTGTCTCTTTGAAACAACCAACAACACTTACGTGTTCTTAAGTTAGTAACTGAGGACATAGGGAATGGAATGCAAATTGGACTGGCCTGGATCTTGCATTGCTTATAAGAACTACAGGTGTCTGGTTAGTCCATCCTAAAACACATGCACCTAGAGTTGGGAAAGGTTACCCTCTTACCCCTTTCAACTTGGATGCTATTGCTAGAAGATAAAGAATAGATATTTGGGAATAAGAAATTAAAAAAAAAAATAAAAGTTCTTACTAACTATACTTCCCCTGTCTTTAATTCTTTAATGCATAGTACTATGCATTAGAAAATATTTCTTATGGGGTGCCTTAGTAACTCAGTCCATTAAGCATCTGCTTCAGCTCAGGTTATGATCCCAGGTCCTAGAATTGAGTACTGCATTGGCCTCCCTGCTCAGTGGGGAGGTCTGCCTCTCCCTCTCCATCTGCCTCTCCACCTCCTCATTCTCTCTCTCTCTCTCTCAAATTAATAAATAAAATATTTTTTAAAAGATTTTTATCCATTTGTTTTACAGACAGAGATCACAAGTAGGCAGAGAGAGAGAGAGAGGAGGAAGCAGGTTCCCCGCTGGCAGAGAGCCAGATGCGGGGCTCGATCCCAGAAGCCTGGGATCATAACCCGAGCTGAAGGCAGAGGCCTTAACCCACTGAGGCACCCAGGTGCCCCGATAGATAAAATATTTTTTAAAAGAAAATATTCCTTAGATTTTATAAACTGTAACTGTACTGATTACAAATTCGTCTTTCTTTAGCAATACACACAAATATGTGCATGTGTAAATGTCATAATGGTCTTTCCAGAGACAATTACCTAACTTGAAAATATTACTAAAATAATGAATAATTAAGGATTAATAAATTCTATTAACAAATTAATAAATTTATGCACTGGAGAAAATAGGTAAGCCTAAACAAAATCCTGTGCCTGTCCATCCCCACCTATTCCGACTAATGCCTAAAATCATTATTATGCATACTGTACCATGACTAAAGTTCTAGACCACCTGTTTGAACTAATAGCCTAGCAAAATACTTTATTAGGAAATGAAACATGAAAGTTTCAAGGGCAGAGTAAAATAAATATAAGGCAATCAGAAAGCAACTTTTTAACAACAACAACAAAAGCATGCTAATTCTTTCCTGATAATTTTGCTTTGCTGATGCCTTTGAAAATTATTTTTTCCAACTATTTCCTTTTACAAATTGCCCTCAAAATACTTCAACCACTCAAAATCAAATGCTGCTTACCATTGTCTGCTTTCCTTAGGAGAACTGGTAGATGTGTGTATGATGTTGCAATAAAGAAACCACAACAGGAAACAGTAAGAGGTTTTTTTTTTCCCTCTTCTTGTTCACCTCAAAATGTCAGCACTGTCTCTTTTAAGAGCTGATGCAGCCTTTAAAAATATTTATTTTGTTGTTTTTAGTTCTTTCAGACTCTCTATGAAAAAGAATACTTTTAGACCTTTCAGAAGAAAATCAACTATTTTGATGTTTATTTCTCACTTCTACATTTCTGGAAGTTTATATGTAGTTTAAAATAAAAATTGGCTAATCAAATTTATTCTGTTTAATATCTCTGCCATATTTTAGTTTACTCCTCCCTTCCTTCCTTCTTTCCTTCCTTCATTTTCTTTTTTCTTTTAATACAGAATATAGCTTATTTACTCAGATTAACTGCAATCTTAAGTCTTCAAATATTTTCTATAGACTTAAAATACATTCATACAATGAGGAAAATGAGTAGATTTCATCAATGAAAATTAAAAACTAACCAGCATAAGACTGACCTATGAAATATTCAGTGAAGTAAAATCCCATTTTCTGAGTCCATCTGCTTAGAAGTCATCTTTTCAAATGTTGAAAAAGGCCTGCAGAAGAAAACTTACTGTGTTCTATAAAAGGCTATATGGGTAGGACCAAATGCAAGGCTTTATGTAGGTCCAAATTCATTATTCAATATGTAAAACAAAACAAAATATAAAATATTAATGATTTCTAATATATCACATTAACTATGCTTGGTTAGGATTAGTGGAATGTATTGCTATACGAGTTAAAGCTAAGTACCAATCTAAGGGCTGTTAGTTAACATTTGAAGTGCTTTAATTAGGAATTCACATCTAAGGGGTATTTGGTAAGTACTTGAAAGTCTCGAGTCAGAAATCAATACTCTAAAGGTTATAGTGGATGGCCTAAATAGTTTCATCTAACTCTATACAGACAATTCAGTAATTAACATGAGTAATGTTATACCTAATTTTTGTTAGTGAAATAAATTCAAGAAAAAAAATTTGCCTAGAAAATCTGTAGGGATCTTGTTATTCTTCTATAAAAGAATATAAAAACCCAACAGACCCTGCAGCTTGGAACCTGCAAAACTAATTTCAGGGTCAAAATTTCTGGTTGGTCTCATGTCTGTCATCCTCCAGTGACTAGAGGAGGATTCTACTGTCTGATCCCAACAGATATTTGCCTGACCTGCCATCAGAAAATGGTTCTTCCATCTCAGAGTGAACTTCCTCACAAGGTACTTGTTACAATGCCTGAGGGAAGAGAGCTGGGATAGTTTAGGAAAAGCAGGTTAATGATGGATTTGTGCTTCTTTGCTAAGAATTTTTTTTTTTTAAGATTTTAATCATTTGTTTGACAGAGATCACAAGTAGGCAGAGAGGAAGGTGGGGGGGGGGGCAGGGGATGGGAAGCAGGCTCCTCGCTGAGCAGAGATTTCCCCACACAGGGGTGGATCCCAGAACCCTGAGATCATGACCCAACTTGAGCTGAAGGCAGAAGCTTAACCCACTGAGCCACCCAGATGCTCCTTTTCTAAGAATTCTTAAACATGCATTGGTGTCAGTTTGAAACTCGCTTTCACTTAAGTCCATCACCTGATTAAGAAGAGACAATCCCATCCATATCTAATTGTGTGAGGTGATATCATACTATTTCCTAGGACAATTAGACACTTGTTTAAAGGATAACTTTTCTTAGGTACAATAATTTTACTTGAAGATTTGATTATTTAAAAGTGAATTATATTGCAGGTATCATGTTAAGTGCTTTGTTTACATCATCTCATTTAATCTTTTAAAAATTTGAAATGATGTAAGGTGTTATCTCCTGAAAGACAAAATGCAACAGAACACAAGGAAATGATTTTATCTAGGCTACTAGGATGGCAAAACATTCATTAATGAGGAAAGTCTCAAAGAAAAGGAAGAGAAACCTCGGTAGAGAGGCCAATAAACAAGGAAGTCATCCTTTATTATTAGGGCAGACATGAGAAAGAAAGAAGCATCTTCTCTGAGTCCTTGAGGAAAGGTAGAGATAGATTTTATCCAGAATATGCAGGGTAACTGTGACAGCCTTAAAGTTCCTCTCAGCTTAACTACATTTTAAGCCATTTGCTCTTATCTATAGGACCCTGACCTCCCTTTTCTTAGATAATTTACTTTAGAAAACTTGCAATTCTAAATTCTTTTTTCTGTTGAGATATAAATCATCTCCCAGACCTTTGAAAAGAAGTCATCAAAAAAGAAAGGACGCCAACCCCTAATCTGTGTAGGATCCCAATTTAGATAAACACCAATGAGTAAACACAACCAATCACATTGCCAACCTCTCCCTAAGGTCCTCCAATAATTTTCCAGTAGCTCACTGGATACTTAAAATCTCTTTTGTCTTTTGTTTCAGTGGAGTTGAATTCAGTTTCTCACCCTTGTTGCAAAGGTCTTAAATAAAGTCTTGCTTGCCTAATTAACTCCAAGTGGTACAATTTTTTTTTTCTTTTTTGACAAGGACAAGGGTGCTTTTTTGGAACACAGTAAGTTGGGAGGGTTCTTAACTGCCCATTTTGCTGTTTTCCTGATAGCATAGCTCAGGGAAAAGTAAACATCATGGAAATATTTAGAGAAGTATGAAAAGCAAAAAAAACCCTACAATGTAAAATTATGTAAGGAGAGATTTGACTAGATTATAACAATAAGCGGTGGGAGGGGCACCTGGGTGGCTTAGTTGGTTAAGCATTTGCTTTGGCTCAGGTCATGATCCCAGGGTCCTGGATCAAGCCCCCAGATCAGGTTCTCTGCTCCTTGAGAAGCCTACTTCTCCCTTTCCCACTCTCCCAGCTGGTGTTCCTGCTCTCGTGTGCTCTCTCTCTCTGTCAAATAAATAAATAAAATTAAAAAATAAAATAAGGGGAGGGAAACTATTGCAATAGGGAGATAACTTCTTTTTTTTTTTTTTTAAGGTTTTATTCATTTATTTGACAGACAGAGATCACAAGTAGGCAGAGAAGCACGCAGAGAGAGAGGAGGAAGCTCCCTGCTGAGCAGAGAGCCCGATGTGGGGCTAGATCCCAGGACCCTGAGATCATGACCCAAGCTGAAAGCAGAGGCTTTAACCCACCTAGCCAGCCAGGTGCCCCCCACCACCAAAAAAGAAAGGGACCTTTCGATAGTGAGGAGCAAAAAGACTTGAAAGATTGGATTGGATAAGTAGAATGAATGGGATAAACAGATGGAGGTAACAGTGATCTGATAGCAGATCAAAGTGTTCTACTCTGGGATCTAGAGAGAGGCCATTAAGGAAGGATTTATGTTGGCCTACACTGAGGATGGACCAAAGTTCCTAGCAAGGGGGAAGGAAAGAATCTTAACCAAAAATTAACAACTATTCTATTCTAATTAATCAGTGAGGACAAAGAGTTCATTTAATCATTTATGAGGCAAGGTTTGGAAATTTAGAGCTGTTTTGTCTGGTATTATTACAAGCAAACAAATGGGGCACTAAGACTATCAAAATTATATGAGGAAGGGTGGTATTTCCCATTTGTTGTACCCTGGAATAACAAAAACAACATGTGGGAGATTTCACAAACTTTGTTTTTCTCCAGGATCATGGCTTTGGTAAACTTCAACATTATCAAAAGAAAACTGAGGGAGGTTAATACTTGTTTAGAACCCTGCCAAAAGCTTACAGATATTAAGGAGACTTGTGATATAGACCCTAATCTCCATCCTCTACTACCTCCTGATATTCAGGAAGGGTAGGTGAATGAAAAACAATCTGAAATAGACCATCAAAATAATCAAGATAACTAACTTGACTTTTGGTGTCATAGACACAATCTTTGAACTGCAGTAGTTACATATTCAGGAACAAATTTCTTTTCCTATGTTTGAATGTCCACATATCTTTTAAGACATACTGCTTTTAATTTAGTATCACACTGCTTGCATACGTGTCACTTTTCTTCTAGCAGAGTTTGAACTTTTCAAAATACCAACTTTGTCAAGTTTACTTTTTATACCTATGCAATTTGTATGACACTAAATGCATAAAAACTCTCAAAAGGCCACAATAGGTAAGCCTGTTCTTGGGCTTTTGATTTCCCAAGAGATCTGACAGACTATGCTATGTCCTCAGAAATCTGCCTACATGTTGTAAAAAAGAAAATTTTAGTTCTTTGAACTCCTTAGCATATTTTCTGTTGTTATTGTTGGCGAAGAAGTTCTTTCTCTGCCCTTTCTCTAAGCTGGACTTAGAATCAAATTTACATGAGACAGATTAACAGGAGAAAATCAAACTTAGTAGACATAAGTACAGGGAGTCCACATTAGATGTCAAAGGCAGTGAGGCAACATGAAGCTTATCTGAGTTAAGGAGAAAGGCAGGGTCTGAGGATACAGAGGGGAGAAAGCTCATTAGCAAGGTGAAAAGGGATATTTGGGAGGAAAATAAGGTGGCTCTATTATGTAGGTAAGTTCCTTCCTTAAAGGGGAGTTTCTGTTAATAGTTTTCTTCCTGTTGCAAAATCTTGTTTCCAATGTAAATGTTGGCAGTAATGGGGGAAGCCTGGGCTTTTCCTGCATCTGCTGCAGTTTTATTACCTTTAAGTCAAAATCATCTTTATGCCAAAATGGCACATTTGGGGGCATCTCGTCCTGCATCCCTTCATGATGGCTTGACATTTATCAGAATTTACTACTTTAAACACTTTCCCCAATCTAGATTTTGAGTTATCATAAAACAGAAATCATAGCTGTTTTCAGATTTAAAAAAAAAAAAATGGTCTTAATGCAAAGCTCTTTGCTTCAAAACCTCAACAGAAACTCTAGCACAGTTAATTTTTATCTTTTTCTGAAGTTAGATATCAGTTCTTTCTGCTTGGTGGCAGTGCAAAATCTTCAAAATTCTCAGGAGTCCTGTGTAGCCCTCTTTGATGACTACCTTGCCTTTGTATCATGAAGAACATTGAGGCTATCTGATACTCATGAGGGAACAGAAGGCAGGCTGAGGACAAAGCAGAAGCTGACACCCCACAATGGATATATGTGACATTTCTCAGGCATTCCTGGCTGCCCAAAAGGAAAAACAAACAGTTAACTTACATAAATCACAATCCCATAAGACATGTCTTCCTAGTTTACAAAAATCTTAGCAATTTACAAAAATAAAGTATTGCTATCAGTGGCCTAGCTTCCAGAATAGAATGTAAATACAATCAAATGCCCTTATAATCTTCAACCCATTGACAGATACTTGAAGTGGGCAAAGTGTAATATTCTTCCTGGAAGCTCCCAAATATATTACAGTTAATGCCATACTAGGAAAAAAAACAACCTTAACTTGACAATGGCAAGGCCTCAGTATATTGTAGGTTCTTTTTAGGATATGAAAGTTTTTTGCAATCTCCCTTTTTCCTTACCTCCTCCAGCCCTCCATGGTATATAGTCAGCCACAAAACCAGGGGCAACAACTTTCTGCCCAAGTTTCCTCTCCCTGTGCTTTAAAAACCATAATTTTGTACCAAAGATGTCTCAAGAATTCTTTCTTAGTCATTGGCTCTGGACCTAACCCCAATGAACCTCACCTGTATCCCAGAACCCCATCAATATCATCACCCTCAATTTTGCATATTCCTTCATTTTTGCAATTATCTACATTTACCCACACCTTTTTTCTTTCATAAATCTCTACATTCCCCCATCCTGAAAAATAAAACAAAGTAAAAAGCAATGACTCCTCCATTTACCCTGTATCTTATCTACTCTACCTTTAATCACACCAATCCCTCTTTCCTTCAGGGGTTTTTTGAAAGTAATGCAGGATGGAGGAAGTGAAGTAGTAGAGAGAGAGATGTGAAGAGCACTAATCCCCCAAACACATAACAATTTGCAAATCTGGAAAAGAAAAAAGATCTAGAGAATCTACTTTAAATAAAATGGATTCAAGTTCAACAGCAATACTGAGAAATGTAGATTTAAAGAAAAATTAAGATAAAGAAAGAGGAAGTAATAATGACTCCAATTGCCGAATCCTCATAGTGTACTAGACAGGCATCATGTTGAATACTAGGCATATAATCATGCAAGTAAGACCTGGAACTTAATAATAATATCATTTATAAAGGTTGGCCTCACTGTTTCAGGATTTCTTTTCCTTTAGTGCCTTGTTTCTTTGTCATGCTACACTTAAGAATGAAGAGGTAGTCTAGACAAAGAGTGATGGGTAACAAAGCCAAGTTTATTGAGTGTTAGTAAAGTTTATTCAGTGATAGTACAAATCTCCCAAAGAAGGAGAAGACCCAAGAAGGTTGCCCATACAGTGTCTAAGTCTAGGGGATTTTATGAGATTGTTGGTGGGCTGTTTTAATCTAATTAACTTTCCATGCACCTACCACCCAATCAGGTTTTTGGACATATGCTCATCTACCTACTAAGTAGTTGTTTACAGGGGAAAGAGTGAAGGGTTCATTTCAGGGTAGTGCAGAACAACAGGATGGTGTCCTTTTCCTTTTAAGTGTAATTTCTTCTTAGGGAGGAAGTGCCCCTTGTCCCTGCCTGCCTTTCTTCTGACTATCCTCCATTAATGAGGTAGGAAAGATGATGTTAGGGTTTGAAGCTAAGAGCCAATAAAGAATTCTTGAGACATCTTTGTGCAAGAAAGTGATTTTATTAAAGCTAGGGACAGGACCAGTGGGCAGAAAGAGTTTCACTGGGGTCATGAGGAGTGGCCCATTATATACTTGCAGGTTGGGAGGGGTTTAGGGATAGCGTAAGTCTCTAAGGAATTTTGGAGGCAAGGTTTCCAGAATCTTGAGGAGGCTAGCTATTGTTCGAAAAATGTCATTTATTTATTACTGTGTAATAAAACCTTACTCATGACATCCTTCAGATATATATCAGTGGATTATATGCTTGGGGGATGATTGCCAACACATATCTTGGGGAGGGTTAGTGATAAAGGAAGTTTCTAAAGGAATTTTTATACATTCAAGTAGACTTACAGGGCCTTGAAGGGTGGGAGGTGAGGGCTCAGGATAGGATTGCCTTTTTGCCCTTAGCAAAGTATCAATATTGAGGCAGTTGAGTCCCTGGAGGAATATCACTCTGTTTCAAGAACTTGTCAATGGGAGTGCCTGGGTGGCTCAGTGGGTTAAAGCCTCTGCCTTCAGCCCAGGTCATGATCTCAGGGTCCTGGGATCAAGCCCCACATCGGGCTCTCTGTTCAGCAGGGAGCCTGCTTTCCTTCCTCTCTCTGCCTGCCTCTCTGCCTACTTGTGATCTCTGTCTCTGTCAAACAAATAAATAAAATCTTAAAAAAAAAAAACAAAACTTGTCAATGGGCTGTAGGTAGTAAGGAAATTTAATAATTTTTCTTCTGCCTTTGTTTCCCAAATCAATTAACAATTTCCTCTAACTGTAACTGTGGGAGATAGAAGAGAAAATAAAATAAGTTGTTCCTTCCCTCTCAGAGACCATAAACTTTTTGGTAGATAGACCTAACATTTGTGAAACAAATAGAGAAACAGATATGAACTTAAATAGTTCATTGCTGGACTTCACATAGCTGATTTCAATCTCTACAGGGCACTGGAGAATGAGGCATCCAGTAAGGTAGCCACAAATAATTCCAACAGAAATGAGACAAAAGATCTTGAAAAATCAGTATGATTTAAAACAGTTAAGTGGAAAGGGAATTCTAGACAAATGTAAAACTTGAGCACCATAAGCATCTGGCCCTTATGGTGGCGGAGGCCAATACTTCGCCAAACCACGAAACCAAGGTGGCTATGGTGGTTCCAGCAGCAGCAGCAGCAGCTATGGCAGTGGCAGAAGGTTTTAATTACTGCCAGGAAACAAAGCTTAGCAGGAGAGGAGAGCCAGAGAAGTGACAGGGAAGCTACAGGTTACAACAGATTTGTGAACTCAGCCAAACACAGTGGTGGCAGGGCCTAGCTGCTACAAAGAAGACATGTTTTAGACAATACTCATGTGTATGGGCAAAAAAACTCGAGGACTGTATTTGTGACTAATTGTATAATAGGTTATTTTTGTTTCTGTTCTGTGGAAAGTGTAAAGCATTCCAACAAAGGGTTTTAATGTAGATTTTTTTTTTTTTTTTGCACCCATGCTGTTGATTGCTAAATGTAATAGTCTGATCATGACGCTGAATAAATGGAGCATTAGAAGAAACTGAAATGACTACAATCCACCATCTTTATGCAGAGGGACAGAGTTCCTAGAGGTAAGGAAACTGGAAAGTGGTAAGAAATAAATATGAACAGTTTGATTGGGACTAGACTGCAAAGGAGTTAAAAATTCACATAACATTTGCTCTTTATGAAAATCAGACAAAACTTAAGACTTGCAAACTTGTTTTCAGACAATCTAGAACTAACTAATCTCAATTAGAAATAGTGCCAAGATATGAGTCATAGATTTTCAATAAAATAAGGTTGAAAAATAACAAATAGAAAGAGTTCAGAACACAATTTTCTGAATTTATCTTGAGAAAAGGAACATCAGACATTTTTTTAAAGAAATCAGTTTGATGCCTTTATTACTTACCAAAGAAGTACACTACATTTTTCATAAAATATAACTTAATTATAAATTGTTTGAAATTTTAGTACACAGTAGTTCCTGCACACACCAATATGGAATTGCATTATCAGCTTTACAAAAAAGTATTAAGTCTTTGTTATTTTCTCCTTATACAAAATAAGAAAACTAAAAATACTTTTGAACTTCTCTAATCATAGTTACCTAGCTTTATTTTAAGGGAACATGAAAGAAAATTGTTGGGGTATGTCTAATGATTTTTACAAATGGGGAGAAAATTAAAGAACCAAACATAAAACAAGATATTTGAGAAATTTGATATTTAAATTATGATTAAATTTAAATTATGTTTGAAACTTTTCAAATATGTAAAATTATTCTATATATCAAACAACCTAACCAAAACTGGGTGTAGAAAGACACCTGGAAAAAATTACAGAAATATGTTATTTTTTCAAAATAAATTTACTGCTAAAAAAAATAAATAAATAAATTTGCTGCTTATAACAAAATTCTCAACTAATTGTGAAGCTGACAAACTATGCTAATTCCTAATACAGCCATTACATTTCTTCTATAATTAAATGTATTATGTTTTTAAAAGAAAACACTGTCTTTTTGAGTGGTGGTGCTAAGAGGATATGAAATAAGGATGAGGAGGGGACTATTGTATGCAAATGTTAATTACCATTTTTGTGTGATAAATTTATGGGATCAGCAATAATATTACAATTTCATAACAATGAAGAGAGTTTCAGAGAAGGTACTTAAATTGACCAACATGAGGTGCACCTGGGTGGCAGAGGACGTTAAGAGACCAACTATTGCATTTGGCTCAGGTTGTGCTCTCAGGTCCTATAATTGAGGCTATGTGAGGCTCTGCACTCTACAGGGAGTCTACTAGAGACTCTCTCCCTCTCCTTCTGTCCCCCCATGTGCTTTCTCTCTTTCTCTCTCTAAAAATAAAAGAAAATCTTTAAAAAATAAAAAATAAATTGACTACCATGATAAATCTAGGAGATAAAAGAATTGTATGATACTACAATTCTGTGCTACACTGATTCTTTAACAAAACATTTTAAAAACAGTCATATTAACAAAGTACACATCAAAGAATATGTAACACAAAAGATTGGAGTTCATAATTAATATTCATATAGACCACCTCCATATGTTTATTTTTTTAATAAAGATTTTTTTTTTTATTTATTTGACAGAGAGAGATCACAAGTAGGCAGAGAGGCAGGCAGAGAGAGAGGAAGGGAAGCAGGCTCCCTGCTGAGCAGAGAACCTGATGTGGAACTCGATCCCAGGACCCTGAGATCACGACCTGAGCCAAAGACAGAGGCTTAACCCACTGAGTCCCCCAGGTGCCCCTCTCCATATGTTTTAATGCAGGTTAGATACAGCCACAAATCCAAAATCTAGAAATGATACTTAATTACCTCAGACTACAAACTGAATCATTATAATCTTTTCTGTTTTTCATCAGTATAGGTGAATAATATTTCCTAATGTCTACGTTTTTCTATATTTTTTATTTCCTAGAAAAAAATCCCCTTAAAAAACAAACAAACAAACAAACAAACAAACAAAACATCCTGCATTCCCTGGGCTGCTTAGATTTCCATTAATTCTTTGTCAATCAACAATAAGGAACTTCACTGAAATCTGACAAGAATTCAGAAGTCTGTTCCCTTCAACAGTTTTCTCTTCCTCAGGTAAAATGTTGATTGTGTTGCTTATTTGTAGGAAAAGAAAGAGTTGAGGGAGTTAAAGGGATTTTATGAGTTAAGACTTGGCTCCAGCTTAAGCCAGGGGATTCTGTGGGTGGATACATTTGGGAGTCTAGATAATTAGAAATTGGGAGTAAAGATTTTTCTCTAGAAGTTCATAACAGACAAAAACCTGAAATGGCAGCAGTTATTTATCATTGACTGAGTACCCAAGAGAATTTGCACAATGTCTGCAACTACTGTCTATAGAAAACCTTTTTTTCAGCTTTCTGGAATTAAATGTATACTAACATTTACAGATAAAGAAGTCTATTTTCAATATAATTTATTTACTCAGGTTTTTTGTTTGTTTTGTTTTGTTTGTTTGCTTGTTTTACATAGAACCACTTGATCTGACACATGTCAGGGGCAATTAGCAATCTTCTGCTAACCCAGTACCTGTCCTACTTAGCAGGCATTTCTTGTTCCTCATTAACCAAATTATGTTCAGGTCATATATCATATCGCTGACAATAATGCCACTTTCATGCTTAATTGGTTAAATAAATGTGTAATTATGGAACTATGCTGAGATACTACAGTAAATTATTGTAACCACGGCATTTGCCTGATGTACATTGGGATGTTATTTGATCTACTATAAGATTTAATAACACTAAAACTTAATGTAGCATTTGTTCAATATCAGTGACAATATCTCCAGGTATTATTAACATTTTAGATAAAATATATGAAAACTAAGTGAAAATTTTGAATATTCTAAAAAATGAAGGCATAGTATTTTTTATGAAAAATATTATCTCTGGTATCAAGTCCAGAAAAAATAAACTGATAACTTGTTTCTAACATGACATACGATAATTAGTAGAATTTATATTTTGCTGTGGGATATTTACAGTAATGACTACATTTTCAGAATACTTTTGGATCACAGCAAATATTGGCTCATTGAGAATCAAGAAAATCATGTTAGAAGAGAGGAAGATATTAATAGTTGTCTCAAAAATTCTTGTTCTAACTTTTTTTTCTAATTAACACTTTCCTAATGAGTGTTAACAAAATGAGACTTTGACAGCAACTAATGAAAAGTTCTTTAAGCCTCCTTGAAATGAAAATAAATGACATATGGCAAAATGTTGACATGGTAAACATTTAAATGTATTCAGTTTTAAAATAAAGAACTTCTAAAGTATTAGGTATCTAGTCTTTCCTAAATACCAGATGTATTACTAAGAATTAGATTTGGTTTCATTTAGCAGTAAATAAATGAATTTAATAAAAAAATTAATAAAAATCACAGTGGTTTGAACAAGTTGGAAGTATGTTTTCTATTCACTGAAAGCAGTTTGGAGGTCAATAGTCCAGGGCTGGTACCAAAGCTCCACAATTACCAGGAACACAGACTAATTCTCTTACTTCTTCTATCATTATTGATTAAAAGATTAAGGAGAGGGAAACTTTTCTTAAGGAAAATATTTTAGGCTTTACAGACCACATATGTCCATAATGACTAAACAAATTTAACTCTGCTACAGTCAGGAAAAGTAACTTTGCCATTGTAGCAAAGGGTATATTTGGACAATACCCACTGGAATAGGTCTGACTGTGTTTCAAGAAGACTATATAGACAAAAAATGGTGGTGGGCTGGATTTATCCCATAAGTCATAGTTTAGCAAGCTCTCCTCTTGAATGTGTCTTTCATCTTCAAGGTAAACTCATGATCCAAGATAGCTGTTAGAATATAGACATAATGTTCAGGTGAAACCCAGAAGAACCCCAAATGGTGGTAGAAGGGCCAATGGGACCAAACCTGACAGTTTATGCTGATGAGATGACCCAGAATGGGGACTGTCTATAACCAACCAAACATGTGATTAGAGGATTAGGACTTTGAGGGAGGTGATAATCAGTCTGGCTTCCAGAGAGAGGAGAGGACAGGGACTGAATTCAATCATATGGGCAATAATTCAATCAACCATGCCTATTAAATTAAACCTCAGTAAAAACTCTAGACACTAAAACTTGTATAAGCTTCCTTGGTTGGCAATACTCTGCATATTGTTACATACAGGTGTGTCAGGAGACTCACACATCTTGAGGACATCTTCCTTCAAAAGACCAGGAGAATTAACTCCATTATTTTTCACTTTTTGATTTGGCTCAGTTATATCATAATAACAGCAAGACTACATGATCACCCAACATTTCCTGCCATTTGCCTCTCCTTGTAAGTCAGCTGATAAAATAAGAAATCCTTCATCTTCCTACCACCATATCTAAAGTCCACTTCTGTCTATACTCATAGCCCCCATGCTCTTTTGTATTACAAAAGAAACATAAGAAGTCTTTCCTTAAAATAAAAAATTCTATCTTTCTTTTTTTGTTTATTTAACAGAGAGAAAAAGAGCACATGAGTGGAGGGACCGGCAGGGACAGAGGGAGAGAGAGAATCTCAAGCAGACTCCATGTGTACAGAGTCTGATCCAGGGCTCGATTCCACAACCCAGAGATCATGACCTGAAGTGAAATCAAGAGTCGGACACTTAACTGAGTCACCCAGGTGACTCCAAACTCCTTCCTTTAATTAAAAAAAAAAAAAAAAAAGAAAAGAAAAGAAAGAAAGAAAGGAAGAAAATAAAAAAGAAGAAAAAAATCTTCATCACTTGTAACTTGACAGCAACTTTGTCTGCTATTAATGTATGTTACCTCTTTATTATAGTAATATTCCTCCAGCAGGTAAATATCATCAACTATCTCCTATTAGACAAAATAAAATAAGTGAAACCTTGAATTCTGGGCTTATATTCTATTGCAATTATTGTCCCAATCCTCTGGTACTATTCTTAATAAATCCTCTTAACATATTTCTGTGGACTTGCTTGCATTTCTTTCTTCCCACATTACTGTGGCTTCCATTCCTATTAGTTTATCAAATTGCTCTTGGTAACATCAAAACTGATCTCCATTATGCCAAAAGTAATGGTAAACTTCTATTCTTGTCTATCTTGAAATTTTATCTGCTCTTGACAGTATGGCCAAATCCTTATCTCTTGAATGAGATACCACACATTTCTTCTTTTTCTCTATTTTCACTCATCTCTTTGCTTAATTTCCACAGCTGCAGTCTCTTCTTTGTTTACTTATTCTGTTTATGCAAGAGAAATCCAGATAATTGTAATTGGTTGTGAATATTTTCTACTATCTATCTTTCTATATAGATATCTATACCTACCTATATCTATCCCATATATATCTAAATATATATTTTTTATATATGGGATATATTTTATATATGTGTGAGATGTGTATATATATATATATATATATATATATATATATATATATATATATATAT